>NW_006159496.1:1136060-1153025 GCF_000334495.1 Tupaia belangeri chinensis
CAGCTTCTGCACCGTCTCCGTCCGTCTCTTGGTGTCAACGGTGATGACACTGAAGGTGACTCCCTTGAGCCAGAGCACCATGAACAGTCTCTGGGAGAAGGGGCAGTTTCCAATCTTGGCCCCATCACTGCCAGCCTTCACGAACAATTCGACCTGTGGTTGCTCTTCAGCCATGGCTGCGTCGGGCACAAATATTATATTTTTTAAAAAAGAAAAATATTTCTGGGGCCAGATGGCACAGCAGCGAAATGGGACATTCTGCTAGGCAATCCCACATGGGAAGGTTCCTGGCTCATGACTGGAGAACTTCATGAGCTCACCAGGCACACACGTGCCCATGATTAGGGCGGGTTAAAAGCTGAGGGTAGGCCATGGTTCAGAGACCCTGTTGTGGGTGCAGTCCCTGTGTCTCTTACTCATGGAAGAAATCATTAAATAAACTTTTCTTTTTCTGTAGAGAGATTTTTGCTATAGGGCACATGTGCTCACCAGAGAGAAAGAGACACAGAAAACGAGCAATCACTTCCTGAAGGGATGGCCACGCCACAAACCATTCTCCTCTCGGGATTTTGTGTGTGCACACACACATGCCTACCATGAGTGTTGGGTCTGGGACTCAAACCGCAGTCAGCCATGTGGGAGTCCAGTGACGTAACCATTATGTCTTTTGCTGGTCCCTAGTTAAAAAATACTCTAAAGAAAAGAAATCCGTTTCACTTCATAAATGCCCTATGCCCTAAAAATCAGACATAGCTCACGCTCTGTTTGTATCTCTAGGTCCCTAGGAACCTAGAGTTAGCATTCCCAACTTTTGGACAGCTTACCCTATGTTTTCAATGAGAAAACTTACCATATACAAGTCCACAAGAATTATTTTTACTTTCCTCAAAGACTGAGATCAATGGGACCATGAAGATAAAGGAGAGGAGAGGGGAAGAGAATGTTTGCTGTGTGTAGATAGCACATTCCAAAGGAGAGGGCACCCAGTACCCCCAACGCGGCCACCGTGCTCTCTGGTAGCCAAAAGGCCAAAGGCACCTTCTCTAGTTGCCCCTTCCTTGAAATTTTAACAAAACTACGAAATGCAGCCAGGTACATAGAAGCTGCAGCTAGTCCAGTGCTGAGCAAGTCATATGTTAAGAAATCTAGAGTATTTTCTCAAAATATAAGGAGTAGTCAAATACTACCATAGTCACTTACTCACTTTTCTTTTTAAAATGTTTTAATTAATATTTTTTTAGAGAGAGATATTTGCTACAGGGCGTGTGTACTCACTAGCGAGACAGAGAGAGACAGAAAGCGAGAAACCACCCGGGGGGGATGGCCACACCTCTAACCCTTCTCCTCCATTCTCCTCTCAGGATCTTGGGCACGCATGCACATGTGCCCAGCATGAGTTTTAAGCCGCTGGGTCTGGGACTGGAGTGTTAGTTACATTTTTAGAGTGCAGAAATACTACTGAAAATGATCAAGTTTACCTTTCTCTTCAATATTTTAATAAGCACAAAAGCTAGTTCGTGGCTTGTACAAATCTGGAACATGGGAATATACAGATTCTTGAGGACTCATGTCATTGTTGCGAGATAAGTTTTATGTGCTCTTTTGATCATTTTAATGATTATTCTAAAATAAATTTTTTGTTACCTTTTTCTGTTTCTTTAAAAGACTGCTTGTTTACTTTGGATGTACTAACTCTACGATCATTCTCAATTAAGTCTTCTGTTTCCCGTTTCTTCGGATCATGAAAAAAATCCAGTTCATCATCTAGGCTTTAAAAAACAATTCTATCACATCAATCAGGAAGTTTACTATAGCATTTTCGAAAAGATAAAACTGCTTTTCAAATACCAACAGCATAACAACGGAGAAAAATATAAAAACTAAAAAAGACTTCTAAAAATACGTCATTGCTCCTGATAACCCACAAGCATCTTTTGACGTTTCCGACATTAAATAGGCTCAGTTTAAAACTACGTATGCCTATAGAATGTTCTACACTTGCCGAACATTAAATCTGGTGAAGTAGATATAACAGGTATTGTTGTTAGCTAAAAGAATTAATGTTTGGCATGAGGAAACTCAACCCTAAAAAAAGACAAAAGACTAATAAGTAACATAACTGGCACTAAGTGGAGACCTAGAACCCCAGGGGTTCTCTTTAAAGATTAGCTCACTGTGAAAGTACCTAGAGTAGAGCTGCTCAAAAGGAGTAATGGGCTGGCAGGTGGCTTGGTGGTTAGGGGCGCTGGACTCCCACATGGCCAACCACGGTTCGAGTCCCGGACCTGGTGTTTTAGCTTTCTCACTTTACTCTATCTTGCTCTGACCCTCTCTGGTCAAATAAAATAAAATAAATAAATAAAATAATTTAAAAAGGAATAACTATTCAAAAGGAGTAATGCAAGTCACATACATAATGTCACATTTCCGAGTAGCAAGGGCTGACCCTGCAGAGCAATGCTTGAGTGCTGTAAGAGGGATCTGGATCAGATATGGCCGAATGGGGTTTGAATCCTGGTCACAGAGGCAACTCTCCAAGTGCCATGTGCATGCCCAGAGTCCTGATGGGACAGAGAACTGCAGGGGAAGTACTGCAGCCTGGCCAAAGGGTACTTTCTCTCTCACACATGCTCCATCATAAGTATGGGGAATTTTTTTTCTACCAGCACATTAAAAACATAAAAAGAGGGGCCAGCAGGTGGCATGGTGGTTAGGGGCGTTGGACTCTCACATGGCTGACCACAGTTTGAGTCCCAGATCTGGTGGCTTGATTTCTTACTTTCTCACTCTGTCCCTCTCTGGTCAAATTGAAATAAATAAAAATAAAGTTAAATAGAAGAATTCTTTTAAAACAAAAAAATATATATAAAGAGGTCAAACTTTAACAACTTGTTTTATTTAACCTACCTAAGATTCTCATTTCATCATATTAAAAAATTATTGATACTTTACTTTTTTTTTTTTACCCACGCGAAGTCTTCAAACTGCAGTGTGAATCTCACATGTCGGTAGATCTGAGTTCAGAGCAGCCCCATTTCAAAGCCTGTGCTGCTGTGCTGGACGGCACAGATCCAGCCCTGATCATAACTAGGGGTTGTTAGGAAAACCTTCCTAGTCCAAAACCTTCCAAGTATAATTTGGAATTATACCCAGATCATTTATAAAAACAAAAAAATGTTAAAATGATCAGTTAAATAAAAGAAAATTGTTTCCATAAATTCATGATTATTCCCTTAAATCCATTTCCACTTTCCTTACCTTCCTTTCAGTCTAGCTCATATCCACGTCTTGAACCTAGAGCAACTGGGCTAACTAGGAGTGCTAAGTGAGACAGTGGGAACGGCAACAGCGGCGGCTCACATCTGAGAGCTCTGTATACCCTGCACCGTCCCTCGCACTTTAAGTGGATTACCTCATTTTAGTAGACAGAGACAAAATTACTCAATGATTTCAGTATTTAAGAAGTCTAGCTCCCAATTGCAAACTACATTAATAGAAACAGATATTTTGAGACACAGCTGTCTTTTCTTCTCTCCACAGCTGCCACAGCATTTCATTTTGTATATGTATTTACATTATTTCAAAATGTTTACTCCTACACTGATAGCATTTCCTTCTGCTACGTATTTTTGGCATTAAGTATTCAATCTAAAGCTCTATTTCTCCTTAGCTCCCACTGTTTCTTTTTAAAAAATAGATTTATTTAATTTTACCTACTATTATTCTTCAATTTGACCAGAGAGAGACACAGAGAGGGAGAGGGAGATTGAGGAAGCCAGTCGCCAGGTCCGAGACTCAAACTGCAGTCAGTCATGTGGGACAGATCACCATGCCACCTGCTGGCCCCAGCTTTTGCCCATAGGAGATACTATCTCCGCTTCAGAACTGAAACCCCTTTTTCCCACTGCTGCATCACACATACTTTGTAGCTACCATCTCCTCGAGCTGCCTTCAATTACTCTTCCCTACCTAAAATACAGTGCTTACCACTCTCCTAGACACAAAACAGATGTCTAATAAATGTCACTATCTACAAATCTGTACTGACATTTTTTTCTTAGTTCTTTTTTTTTCCATAGGGCACATGTGCTAACTGGAAAGAGATGGAGAGGAAAACAAGACGTCATCCCCAGGTGGGATTGCCATGATGCAATCCTTTTTCCTGCATCCTCCTCTCGGGATTTTGGGTGGGCACGCACATGACATGTGCCCGGGTGGTTCACAAGCTACTGTGTCTGGGACTCAGACCATGGTCAGCCATGTGGGAACCCACTATACCACCTGCTGGCTTCAGTTCCTTTTTTTTTAAATGGAACAGAGTTTTCATTTGGATGTTAAGTGAATAACCATAAAAATAATCTTTCATCTTTTCCATTATATAATTTAACTTTACATTATGCCACTAACATAATGCTAGGACTATACTTTTACCAAAGAGAGTCTTGGGAAAAAGTAATAATTCCATCTCCAACTATTCGGCAGGCTCCAGACTGCTTATGCTTCCTCTTGGGCACAAGCCAAGGCAGAAACCATCCTCCCCCTCCCTATCTTGAGATACTAAGGGAGAGACATTAAGGGTTCAGGTACTTTACCAATTCACATTTAAGTGCTTGAACGAACTTCTGAAAGGTGTTGTACAATGTTTTCTTTCATCAGAGTAACATCTTAATGATGGACCAACTTTATCTCCGGATGAGTAGGTATCTAAATCATCTGTCAACAGAAGCCAGAACACCAGAGATTACACAGCCATCAGATACTAATCATCTCATTCTTGACTCCTGAAAGTAAGAGGACAAAACTACTCAATGATTTCTTATGTGTGTGTCTCCCTAACCCAAACTGACAGAAAACAAGCATCAAACTGAATATTTATATAGGACTTGGTGGATACAAAATGCTTTTCCATTCATTGCCTTATTTGATCCTAGGATGAAGAACTAATGACTAGAGAATTTGTATAATTTTCTGCAAATTCAGAATCCAGACTAAAATTGGGACCAACAGAGGGCGTAATGGTTGTGACACTGGACTCCCCGTAATCAACCGTAGTTCGAGTCCCTTTAACTCACACTGGGCATGTGTGCGTGTGTGCATGCCCAAGATCTTGAGAGCAGAATGGAAGAGAAGGAACTGCAGCATGGCCATCCTGGGGGGTGACTTCTCGCTTTCTGATTCTCTCTATTTGGCCTGCACATATGCCCTATAGCAAAAAACTTTTCTTCAAAAAAAAATCCAGACTAAAATTCAGAATTTAGCTTTCCTTCCATCTAATCTTGATATGTCATTGGTTCTCACACATTTGTTCCATAAGCTATTAGTCTATATCTAAATTTAGGGAATAATATGGGAAGAGCTTTCATGACAGGAAACCTAGTAACACCTTTAAATGTTTGAACTGTTCTCTAGCCAACATTTTTACTCCCCAGATATTTAATGAGTTATACTTCAGGAAATGGAAATTTAAGAGTAAATTTCAAACTAAAACATAATTGTAATTTATGACTTTTTAAAAAAATATTTATTTAATTTCATTTATTCATTCATTTATGTTTAGTTTGACCAGAGAGAGACACACAGAGAGAAAGAAGGAAAGTGAGAAAGCAAGCCACCTGGTCTAGGACTTGAACCATGGTCAGCCATGTGGGAATGTCCAGCTCCCCAACCATCATGCCACCTGCTGGTCCCCTTTATGACTTTTTTTTTTAAGATAATGGACTCAGTCATAGCTGTTTTTATTTTCAGACTGAAGAAATATTTCAGAAGAATATTTTTCAAAACAAGCCAGTTTAATTAAAAGCAAAACTGATTTGTTGATCCAATTACCTGATGTGACTCATCAAAGCAAACATTTTTATTTACATTTCATGGAAATTCAAAATGACATAAAGTTTGAGAAAAAAATGAAACTGCCTAACCAATCAATTGAACTTTTAAAGATACGAACTAGTATTTCCAGTGCAATTCTCCCGAAGTTTAATGGTTCTACATGCTAGTAAAGAGATCATCTACGGGGCTGGTAGGTGGCGTGGTGACTGGGGCGCTGGACTCCCACATGGCCATCTGCGGTTTAGTCCCAGACCTGGTGGCTTGCTTTCTCACTTTCCCTCTCTCTCTGGCCAAATTTAAAAATAATAATAATAAATGGAGTTCAATAAATAATTTTTAAAAAGAGATCGACAAGAAAGTATTAAGACATTAATAGACTAATGGTTAATACATATTAACATTAGCTGTGTTATAGATTACCATGTGACACTACAACCCATCCAATCCCAGAGTATGATTATCTTTTTCAAGTACATTTATTTGATAAATTCCTCCTCTAATTATTGTTAATTACTATAATAACTTAGAACAGTTCATGCCTAAAAAATAAGTTTTCTTTATTGAATACAGTCTGTTTAATTTTTAACATTTTCAAAGGCAGAAGTATTGTAACTAAAAATACCAAACTAATACATTCAATTTGAAATTTTTTTAAGAGTTTTGCCATAGGGTATATGCACTTACAGGAGAGAGACAGAGAGAGGAAATGAGAATCACCCCTGCCCCCGCCAGGAGGATGGCCACGTCACAATCCCCTCTCCTTCATTCTCCTCTCAGAATTTTAGGCACATACACATACTTGCCCAGCCTGAGTTTCAAGTCATCAGGTCTGGGACTCAAACTATAGTCAGCCATGTGGCAGTCTGGTGCCTTAATCACCATATCAACTGCTGGCCCATCAATTTGAATTTTAAAAAAACATCTTGCACATTTACCCCCAAAATCATGATTACTAAAAAGCAAAAAAACAAAAACAAAAAAAACCCTTATAATCGCAAGATATCTGAAATTAGACACAACTCCATAGAATGCTTTTCTAACCACCTCTCTCAGGTTATATTTGATAAAACCTCCAACTATACAAAATATTCAGTGGCTTACCTGGGGAGGTTAGAGATCTCCTCTTATAGTTAGCCTGATCAAAAGTTGAAAAATCATACTAAAAAAAAAAAAAGGCAGATTTAATTTGTATACTAAGATTCAATGTATGTCTCAAAATATTTCCCTATGAATTATATATTAATTACAAAGTTTAGAGTGGAGAGATCCGGTAGCCAAGTGATCAAGATTAGTATCACCAACAACGGGACAAACCAACGACCGACCCTTCAGCACACACCACCCCTCACTTACCTTGTATTCCTGCCAGAAATGGACAACCAGAATCTAATCAAGAGGCATTTATTGGACAAAGCCAAACTGAGGGACATTCTGATACATCTCTTCTACTTTACGAAAATACCGATTATAAAAAAAAAGAACGACAGACTAGATCTGCACCAGGAAAAAAAAAAAGTTCTACAGAGAAGAAAGGCAGGCAGGCAGGCAGGCAAGGAAGGCATTGGAAAATAATCAGACCTTGAGAGAAATGCAGACTTGAGACTTCGGCCGCACACACCAGCCATTAGGGAGTCAAAGAGCTCAGGCCGGTATTCGGGGCCATGGCACAAGGTGGCGGTCATGGAACAATGGGACAGCGCTAAAATGCTAACGAGTAGGAATCATGCAGCACTGTGAGAAACAATTCTGTAACTCTCCTCTTTCATAACTTGTCTTTCCACTGTCGTCTTTTTTCCCTTTTCCTATAAAAAAAAAAAAACCCATTTGGGGGTACATACAGGTGCCATTGCTGCCAGGTAGGCCATCCTCAAGTCAGCCATGTATCAATCTTTAATGCTCCTTGACAAACAGTCTGACTTATTTCAGGCTGACTCTCTGGTGACCCAGATGGGACCTGGGCGTGTGTAAGCTGCCCTGACTGCCAGACATTCCTCTAGGAGCTCAGTGTCTGGTGTTACGGGACAGGTGAGCTGAGCTACGTCACGTAAACACTCCATTCTTTGGGTCCTGATCACTAAGACCCACCCTAAGATACAGAATAAAAAATCGTAAACATGTGTGAAGTAGGAAAAGAGAAGTCTTAATAAAAAAGTGAAGTTTTTTTTTTTTTTTGAGAGGTTTTCGCTATAGGGCGCGTGCGCTCGCCAGACAGACAGAGAGAGACATAGAGACAGAAAGCGAGAAATCACCCCCCAGAGGGGATGGTCACGCCGCAATCCCTTTTCCTCTATTCTCCTCTCGGGATCTTGGGCATGCACACACACGCGCCCAGCGTGAGTTTTAAGCCACCGGGTCCGGGACGCGAACCGCGGTCGACTACGTGGGAGTCCAGCGACATAGCCATTACGCTAACTGCTGGTTCCTAAAAGTGAAGATTTTTAGCAGGAAAGAATATACCCCCACTCCAGAAAGGCATGCAGAGGGGCAGCTGAGAGGAGGACAGCTGCAACTGGGGCAGCGTGTTACTTTTCTCCTTGGGTCTCAACATGAATATCTAGGGAGGCCTGTCGTAGCCAGGAGGTCCCTTTGTTTGGACCGCGGGCTTCCATCTGCGCTAGCGTACTTCTCCTTCAGGTAATTACACGTGCCCAGTGTACACTAGGGAATATGAGCACCCACAAGGGGATGACCTACCGTATTAGTTTAGTGCCCGCTGGAAATGAGGATGTGAGCAAGCATCACAGTGACATCATCTCTTCTCTCCTGGCAGGAGGGCCTCTAAGCTGCAAAATCTAGCTGTGATCCCTGATACAGTGAGCCATGTGAAGGATGTCCCCTGTGGGTGTACTGGGACTTGCTGTTTATTGTATCTACCTGACACATCTGGTACAAGCAGAACTCTGCTGAGCTCGAGGGATTTCATGAATGTGGGTGGCCCTGGCTGCTTCCCCCTCAAGGCTGGACCTCTACTCTAGCTGAGGTCTCACAAGGTTGGCTCTTCCCAAGAGGATCGAAGCTCTGGTGGGAGAGATGTTCTGCTTCTGTGCTCACACAGCAGGTCACTGCCATTTCCATTTCACACGAGGTCCTGATACTCCAACAATGGGATTCTGCTTGCCCTGGGAAACCGGTGGCGCTCAGTTTTCCGGTAGGCAGTTTTTCACTGGCTTTAATTTCACTTTTGGCTATATATTTGAATCTTGCTAGCTAGGGTCTACTTAAACTCAGAACCTTTTTCTTCGTCAGTGGCCAAGCCCCTTCCCTTTATCAGTCATTAAACGAATGTGGGTCTCCCACTCTGGCTTCCCCTGGTCCCCCAGACACTCCAGGTGAATGGGTCTAGTGCAACAAGACCTACAGATCAGCAGTGTGCGTGGCCCCACGCAGTTCAAAACTGAGAACACTTTAGGGACATGCTCATCCAGTGGCACCACCTGAGTTCCCCACGCACTGAGCACACCACCGCTGCGCAAAGCTGCCCAGCCACATAGGGGCTGACCAGCAAGGAGGAATCCTCGCAGGAGCAAAGCCCATCAAGTGGTGTGCTTTTGATTTTTTTGATTTCCCTGATGGTCCATACACTCACCAGAGATAGAGGGAGAGGGAGAAAGCATCCTACAGAGTATAGTCACACTGTCAGCTTTCTTCCTCCACTTCACCCTGTTGAGATCTGGAGCACGTGAACATGTGCACCCAAAGTGTTTTTCAAGCCTTAGGGGCCAGGATTCAACCAGACGCCCCCTGAACTTCTCAGTCACAGGGCCAGCCTTGCCACTGATGTGAAACACTTCCTGGGTTTTGATCACCGTCAATCACATTCTAAAATACAGAGAACTATTCTCCTAAGCCACAGCTTTCCTCAGAAGACAGAGAAACTCTGCCTCTACTTGATACTTCAGGTGGTTACAACTCGAAAGTTCTCCCTGTAGATACTTGGATAAATGGAATTGCATTTCTTAGGCCAGTCTTTTTTCCTTTCTTTTTTAGTTTTCTGCCATGGGATACATGCACTTGCTGAAGAGAGACAGGCAGAAGGAAAGTGAGCTAACACTGCCCCCAAGGGGAATTACCACACCACAAGCCCTTCGCCTCCATTTTCCTCCTGGGATTTTGGGCATATACTCAACATGCCCGGTGTGATTTTCAAGCTGCTGGGTCTGGAAACTGAACTGCAGTTTGCACATGGGAGTCCAGCACCTTAACTACAAAGCCACCTGCTAGCTACTCTTAAACAGCAATGACTTAAGTGGGATTCTTCTGAAATTTGAAATTTAAATTGATCTACTGTCCTAAAATAAATTGTCTGGATTATCCTAGAATGAAAAATAAAGAAGATCTTCTAGACCTTCTAAATACTCAGACAAGAAGCCATTTTAAATCTGAGGTGTGTCCTGGTGTGTTCAGGGAAGCTATGCTCTAAACTCCATCTTCTAGACCTCTGAAATACTCAAAGTAGGGTGACCTCTGTCCTCTCTGTCTCTGTCTGTCTCATACTCTCTCTCTTTAAATTTTTTTATTTTATTTTTTAAAATCACTTCTCCTCACCTCAGGCCTTTTCTTTCTCTTGCTAATTTCAGAAACCATTTTAAATCTGAGGTGTATCCTGGCGCAGTAGCACGCCACACAGTTTTCATTTTTTTACCTTTAAAAATTGGGGTTTTTTTGGTTCTCTTCTTGGCTGTTTTTGTCTAGTTTTTTTTTTAACCTTATTTTCCCACTCTGCTCTTCAGTCCCCACGCACTGAGTGTCTAGATAGGCCTAGGTGCATGGTAGCCAAGCCTCTGAATACTTTTAGAGTCACTGAAATTCTCAATGCTTATTGAACCTCTTGCTTTAAGAAATTTTTTATAAATCTGCTGGGACCAGTAGTTAGCATAATGGCTATGTCGCTGGACTCCCAAGTAGTCGACTGTGGTTCGAGTCCGGGACCCAGCGGCTTAAACTCACGCTGGGTGCGTGTGCCTGCATGCCCAAGATCCCGAGAGGAGAATGTAGGAGAAGGGATTGTGGTGTGGCCATCCCACCTGGGGGGGGTGATTTCTTGCTTCCTGTCTCTCTGTCTCTCTGGCAAGCGCAAGTGCCCTATAGCAAAAAAAAAAAAAAAAAAAAAAAAAAAAAAACTCTTAAAAAAAATCTGAACTCATGTCATCTATTTCTGTGGATACCCTGTTGCAAAGCACAGCAGAGGAGAGACTTTTTCACAGAACCACCAGAAACTACAGAGACACAAGAAATATGAGAAACCAAGAAACTATCTCTCCCTTAAGGGAAAAGAATAATCCTTCATCATCCACAGACAGTACAAGACAGTACAATAGAACTCACAGAAATGTGCGATAGAGAATTCAGAATATTCATAGTGACAAAACTAAACGAGATGCAAGAGCTGAGAGACAATGAACTCCAGAAGATGCAGGAGAAAAGACAATGAGTTCCAGGAGGTGGAACTTGTACAATCTGAAAGAGGAAATATGCACTGTAAAAAAGAATCAAGTGGAGCTGTTAGAGATGAAGGCTGCAACACAGGAAATCAAAACCTCCCTCGAAAGTATTAAAAGCATATTAGTCCATGCAAAAGATCAAATCTCAGATGTTGAAGGCAAAATGTCTGACCTGGGGATGGGGGGGAGGAACCCCGAGAAAATAACCCAAAAAAGTGAGAATACTGTAAGAGGAATACTAGATACCATTAAGCATCCAAACATCCAGATAATTTGTATACAAGAAGGTGAAGAAACTAATAAGGGCATTGATAATCTATTCCATGAACTCTTGGAAGAAAACTTTCCAAATCTAGAGAGGCATTCAACTATCCAGACTCGAGAAATACAAAGGATCCCTAATAGAATTAACCAAAGAAGATCTCCAAGGCACATCATAGCCAGACTGGCCAAATCTACAGACAAAGACAAGATACTAAAATTGGCAAGAGAAAAATGTCAGGTTACTTATAAAGGTTATCCTATCAGGAGGCTAACATCAGGCCTCTCATCAGAAACAATGCAAGCAAAGAAATAATGAGAAAATATATTCAAAGTGCTAAGGGAAAGCAATTTCAACCAAGAATACTATACCCAGCAAGATTATCTTCCATATGGAAAGAAAGGATAAAAACATTCTCAAATAAACAAGACCTGAAAGAATTTGCCAACACCAAACCCACACTTCAAGAATTTCTGAAAGGAGTGCCCTACCAGGAAAACTAAAGACATACATACAGAAATAAGAGAAAAAAAGCAATCAAGAAAATGACCAATTTGGGAACCAGCAATTAGCGTAATGGCTATGTCGCTGGACTCCCACGTAGTCGACCGTGGTTCGCGTCCCAGACCCGGTGGCTTAAAACTCACGCCGGGCACGTGTGCGTGCATGCCCAAGATCCCGAGAGGAGAATGGTGGAGAAAGGATTGCGGCGTGGCCATCCCCTCTGGGGGTGATTTCTTGCTTTCTGTCTCTATGTCTCTCTCTGTCTGTCTGGCGAGCACACGTGCCCTATAGTGAAAATCTCTCCAAAAAATTTTTTTAAAAAATAAAGAAATAAAGAAAAAAGAAATGACCAATTTAATGCTAGGGACAAGAAAGATCAATAATAACGCTGAATGTTAACTTCTAGGATTTAAACGTAAAGACTGGACCAGAGCAACACTGCAAATTCAACAGTAGAGATTGAACATAAGACTGAACTGGTGAAATAGAATTTTATGACTTTTGAGTAAAACATTACTGATTTTTTTTTTTACTATGCTTTGTTTTCACAATTTAAGGATTTTGCTTTCTTTTGAGCTGTTGATAAGTTCAGCAAATTGTTAAAATATTTTTTGTTTGTTTGTTTAAATGGAAACAAACTTTTCTTCCTTCCTGACTCCTCTGGAGTTGGAAAATATTTGGGTATTCTTATTTTGTGGCAGAAGGGTTATTTGCATAAGTTCAATAATATCTGTTACATCGAATCAGAAATTGGAAATACTCATTATTGGCTAGGGCTTTGACTGGAACGTCTTACCTGAAGAGTAACCAGAAAACTACAGAACTGAGGTGGATCTCAAGTAAGGCAACAGAAGCTCTTGGAAAGTTATCCTAAAATCATCAACAGTTCTGCCTGGCAGAGAGGATTAGAGAAGATATATGAAAGAATTCGTGCCATAAAACAACCTGGATTTTTCCAGCCCAGCACTGTAATCAGTAGAGACTGCAAAAGAGCAACCGCAACCAGAAGATTATCTTGAGGAAGACTTTGAAGGAAAAAAAAGAGACTGATTTTTGCTAGCAGATGGTATATCACAAAATACTTGGTAAGCAGGGCTGAATTGAGAAGGTTTATGTGTGACTTGTGTGCTGGGTGTTTGCTTTTCAACAGTTTGAGTAGCTGACATATAAATATTTACTCAAAAATAATTAAAACCATACCATCTCCGTTGTTATAGTCACAAACAAAATTGCAACAAATATTTTGAACATTATCTTTAAAACTCAGTTTTACGAAATTTTGAAAGTCACTTATTGAGCCTCTGGATTCAGGACTCGAACTGTAGTCAGTCATGTGGGAGTCCAGCAACATAACCATTACGCTATCTGCTGGTACCAGTCACTTATTAACTGTCAAGAACTATGAGGTATGGGCAAAAATTTTTTGATATGTAAAGTACACGTTTGTGGAAATATGTAAAAATAAATAATTGATTAAAAAAACAAGATCTGAGAAAAAAAATAAAGGACAAAACTGAAGGCTTAATTAAATAGGTCATAAAAGGTTTACGTAAGTTCTAATGGATCTTAAAAAAGTTAAATTATGAAGATAAATTTTATTTTATATACATACATACACATATTTATATATATACATAATATATATAAATATATATAATATAATATATATCATTTTTGTTGAATTTTAGTCAACTGGATTTATAAATTCAACAAAAATAAGTTTCCCTAAAAATTGAACAAAAGTTTACTGACACAAAACTAAATTGTTGGCCCCATATTAGAACAGAAAAGTTTTCTCAAAGTATCAATCTACAATAATATTGCAGGAGGTTTTTCTTTAGTTTTTTTGATAACTGGCCTTGGAAACAAAGATTTATATACTTCATGTTTGTTTCTATTGGATATATAATTACATAAAAAAAAAACTGAGCTTACAGGAAATTAAAAATATTTTTATTCACACAACATTTTTATTTTTTTAAATTTTTGCCAGGGAGAACATGAGCTCACTGGAGAGGTGGAAGACAGTGTGAGAAGAGAGTGAACAAGCACCCTCCATGGGTGACGGTCATGCCACCTGCATGTTTTTAAAGCCACTGGTTCTAGGGCTCAAATCAATAGTTGGCCATGTGGGATCCAGCCATCTTAAACACCATGCCACCAGCTAGCCCTATCTATACAACTTTATATATATATATATTTTTAATTACTTTAAGGTTTTTGCTATAGGACATGTGTACTCACCAGAGAGACAGAAATAGAGGTAAAGTGAGAAATCCTCAGAGGGCTGACCATCCCTTCTCCTCCATTCTCCTCCTGGGATTTTGGACATGCACACATTTGCCTGGCCTGAGTCTTAAGCCGCTGGATCCAGGACTCAAACCACATCCGGCCATGTGGAATCCAGCAGCTTAACCAGTACACCACCAGCTGGCCCCCAACTTTCTATATTTAAAATAAACTATTTTGATCAACACTTTGGTTAAATAATAACTTAATTTTATTTTAAAAAATTTTTTGAGAGTTTTTTGCTATAGGGTGCATGAGCTCGCCAGACAGGGACAGACAGACAGAAAGCGAGAAATCACCCCCCGGGGGGATGGTCATGCCACAATCCCTTCTCCTCTGTTCTCCTCCCGGGATTTTCAGCACGCACGCACATGCACCTGGCATGAGTTTTAAGCCACCAGGTCCGGGACTCGAACCGTGGTCGACCACATGGGAGTCCAGCAACATAGCCATTACGCTAACTGCTGGTCCCTTAACTTATTTTTAAATAACCTGTAATCCTATTTTAATCAAATGTTGCAAGGTTTCTGACATTTTTTGACAAGGCTTACTCAAAAATCAAAATTCTTTTTAAAATTTTTTTATATTTAATTTTATTTCTTTTAATTTGACCAGAGAGGGAGAGAGAGGGAGAGAGAGAAAAGGAAAGTGAGAAAGCAAAAATCAAAATTCTAACTGAAGTCTTTTTGATCTGAAATTGCACTCTGGCATTTACCAGGGAGTCAACCAGAAAATCTAAATGCATATATCTCTTAGAGATATTATTTATTTTTGTTTTTGCTATGTAGCCCATGTACTGTCCAGAAAAGGACAAAGAGAAAGAGAGAGAGAGAGAAGTGAGATCACACCCCCGGGGGGATGGCCACACTGTAATTGCTTCTCCTCCAGTCTCTTCTCCGGACTTTAGGCATGCATGTACATGGGACTTGAACTGGGTAGTTGGCCATATGGGGGTCTAGTGCCCAAACCTCCACACTACCTGCTGGCCCCAGAGATGCAATTTTCTTTTTAGAATGATTTATTTTACTTATCATTATTGCTATTTTCAATATGACCAGAGTGAGACACATAGAGAAAGAGAAAGAAAGAAAGCCACCAGGTCTGGAACGCAAACTGTGGTCAGTTATGTGGGAGTCCAGTATCCCTAACCACCACACCAACTGCCACCCCCCACCCCAAGATGTAATTTAAGAAGGCCCATCTGATAAACTGATTTATATGGGAAGTGTGATCAATTAATAAAGTCATACTTGGAGCTAGTAGTTGGTGTAGCAGTTATATTGCTGGACTCCCACGTGGCCAACTACAGTTCAAGTCCTGGATCCGGCAACTTGAAACTCATGCTGGGCACATGTGCATGCATGCCCAAAATCCCAGGAAGAGAATGGAGAAGGGATTATGGCATGGCTATCTCCCCTGGTGGGGGAGGGGGGTGATTTCTCACTTCCCCTCTGTCTCTGTCTCTCTCTGGTGAGCACACTCACCCAAAAGCAAAAAAAAAAAAAAAAAAAAAGAAACCTCAATAAATCAAGTCATACTAAATCTCTTATAAAAGGTGTTATAAATGTGTTATTCATAGAAATGTTCTTAACATCACATAATATTTATAAATATCTTACAGTCTTGAGGTGATGCCATCAGTCACGAGTCTGGTTGTTAGTTTTAAAACGCTGCCTACAGGGATGAGCAGATGGTGTAATGGTTTCATTGCTGGACTCCCATGTAGCTGACCGCAGTCTGTCGTGGACCCTGCAGCTTAAAACTCACAATGGGTGTGTGTGCATGCGTGCCCAAAATCCTGAGAAGAATGGAGTAGAAGGGACTGCAGCATGGCCATCCCTCCTGGAGGGTCATTTCTCCCTTTCTGTTTGTCTCTCAGGCAAGCACACATGCCCAATAGCAAAAATCTCTCTCTAAAAAAGGGGAAAATATTATATATAATGAAAACAACTAAATTTTGTTGTCAATTATTTCATTTAGAGTTTTATTAATCATGACTATTCTAGGTTTTGTCATCCATGGTTGTTGTTATTCTAAAATATTTATAACCAGTTATAGTCCAAAAATGCTCCTGATGGAAAAGACTCTAAGATGTCTTTTTTTTAATATATTTTTAAACTTATTTATTTGCATTCATTCACTGTACATCATTACAGTATACAAAATGAGATTTTCCATCCAGAGTACACTGTACATTGGCTCAATCAAGCGCATCAACATACATGTTATTGTCAACAAATAATTTTCCATTTCTTCTTTCCTGTATGTTTTTCCTTTTTTTAATCATCCTTGATTCCCTATCCCTAACCTCCCATTGTCTCTGGTACCCATGATTGCTTTCTATGCCTATCCCCCCCCCCATTTAATTGATTTGCTAATTAAGTAAATTTGTCTAAATATTTGTAAGAGCAAGCACAGCTGATATATACATATACATAAACCCAAGACTGACTTTAGGCATGAACCTCAGTGAATAGAATGAACATACTATAAAGTAGTACCTAGCTGGGGCTATATAGCTTACTGTGGTCATCAAATATGCACTTTTTTTAAATTTTGATAACAGTTTTAGTGTTTTTTTCTCCTGAAAAAAATTTTTTAATTAATTTACATTCATTCCCTGAGCATCATCACAACATA
>NW_006159496.1:1153050-1153421 GCF_000334495.1 Tupaia belangeri chinensis
TACAAAATGTGATTTCCCATCCAGAATGTACTGCATAGTGGCTTAATCATGCATGTTATTATCAAAAATTTTCCATTTCTAGTATTTTTTTTCAACCCCTATTTCTGACCCTCTGTCCTTTCCCACCCTCTTCTCACACTATCTCTGGTATCTACAGTTGTCTTCCATTCCTTTCCCCTCAACACTGTACTGATCACACAATTTCTTAAATAATCTAACTACTTTCAATAGCAAGTTCACTTGGTACTATTAAAAAAAAAAAAAACAGTTTTAACATAAAGAAATACTAATGAACTGTGCTTAAAATTTAAAGCCTGGAAACAGGTTAGGATTCTGTTCAAATAGTATACATGAAACTATTGACAGCTCAA
>NW_006159496.1:1153920-1159691 GCF_000334495.1 Tupaia belangeri chinensis
CCTTCTGGAATGCCAATTATCTGGATGTTTGATGGTATCTAGTACTTTTCGTATGTTATTTTTTTGGGCAATTTTCTCAGTCTTTGTGGTGGATTTCTCTAGGCCAGCTATTTTCTCTTCTATGTCTGAGATTCTATTTTCTGTATGATCTAGTCTGCTTTTAATACTTTCAAGGGAGATTTTGACTTCCTGTATTATAGTCTTCATCTCTAACAGATTCATTTAATTCTTTTTTAAAGTGTGTAATTCCTCTTTTAGATCTTGCAAGAATTTCCTTACCTCCTGGAATTCATCAGCTTCTTTCTCCATTCTCTTCTGCAGTTCACTGTCTCTCTTCTCTTCCATCTGTGTTAGCTTCACCATTATGAATGTCCTAAATTCTTTATCAGACATTTTCATGATTTCCATTGAACTGCTTATGGATGAAGAAGAGTTCTTCTTTTCCCTTGGAGGGGAGGTATTTTCTTGCTTTTGATATTTCTTGTGGTCCTACGGTGATTTCTAGTCATCTGATGGATGGTGTATTTCTTCCTAATTCTTGAAGTTCAATCCGAACGTTCAGGAGCAAGCAGAAAGAGGTGATCTGGAATCTCTTTGCTGTTTTTGTTGTGACCGCTTTGTGCGGCAGATTCAGTAGATATTGAGGAATATGTTAACCCTAATAGTATTTGGATGCTTAGCTACAGTGCCCTTAGATCCATCTGGAAACACAGTAAATGGATATTGAGGAATGGAAAAACGAGAAAAAAGAAAATAAAAACGAGAGAAACAACAATAAACAAAAAAAAGGATAAAAAAAGAAAATATTATAATTATTGTTTTCCTTTACAAAAAAAAAGCACAAAGAGCAAGAGAAAACTTTACCTTTAAAAAAAAAATTTAAAAAGGAAAAATTACAAAAATATGAGAAGACAGAAGCTGGGAGAGACAGAGACAGAGACACAGAGATAGAAGGCTAGAGGAGCTCCCTACCATGCTAGCTTGTTTCCTGGAGGCTGAATTATCAGTAGGAAATCTTCATTTCTCTTTTACCCTGAAATGACTAGTTCGCAGGAGTCATGAGGAATCTAACATGTCTTCTTAAGTACAGGTCCCTAAGATACAATTAGTTTTCAGAAAATTTTTTTTATACTTTTATTTTAAAACACTGCTGGTTCCTGACTCGAATATTTTGTTTCTCAGATTTAAACAAACTTATAATCATATATTTTTATAATTAATAAGTTTGATAAAATGTATCTTTTTAAAATAAAACTTATTTTTTCCTATTTGATCCCTTCAGAATTTAAAAACTACTCTTGAGTATTCTTATTTTATGACAATATAGATGTTTGAACTCAATAAAATGTTTTATTTTTTGTCTTTTTTCCTTTTTATCCATTCTCTTTTTGGGATTTTGGACACGCACGCGCACCCACCCAGCTTGAGTTTCAAGCCTCCGGTCCCGGACATGAACTGCAGTCAGCCATGTGGGAATCCAGCAACATAACCATTATGCCATCTGCTGGTCCCCAAAAAACTTGTTTTTAGTGTGGGTATTAAACAATACTGTTATATCATCAAGGCTTTAAGTAAATGATCATATTTTAAAATGATATATAAACTGTCTGGCTTCAAGGATTCCTAGCATTATAAATACTATTACTTCTTGACAAACCTTAAATACTAGATACACAAACAAGATCAATATCTATCTTCACTTGGTTTCCTAATGTCAAAGATTTTTCTTTATATCTAAGGGTCCCTTACGAAAAGTTCCAACAAGCCTAGGCCAGCAGGTGGTGTGGCAGTTAAGATGCTAGACTCCCACATGGCCGACCACCATGCAAGTCCCGGACCCAGCAGCTTTCAAATCCACACAGGGCATGTGTGCACACATGCCCAAAATCATCTCAAGTGAAGAACTGAAGAGAAGTGACCGCAGCACTGGGGAGTGATTTCTCACTTTCCCTCCCTCTTTCTCTCTCCTGTGACCACATGTGCCCTATGGCAAAAATCTAAAAGAAAAAAAAAAAAAATTCCTACAAGTCCAATTTAAAAGAGGCTACCTGGCCAATTAGTAGTCTTACTATACTTTAAACAATTAATCAAACAATATTTTACAATAGAAGTTATTTTACAAATTGTCCTTACCACTATTATCAATGGTAAAGGAAAACTATAAACAATGTTTCCAGGGCTGGCAGGAGGCATGGTGGTTAAAGGCGCTGGACATTGCTGACCACAATTCATTGCTGACCACAATTCAAGTTCTGGACCTGGCAGCTTGCTTTCTTACCCACCCTCTATCCCTCCCTCCCTCCCTCTCTCTCACTCTGCCCCTCTCTGATCAAATTAAAATAAATAAAAATAAATGAAGTTAAATAATTCTTTAAGAGACCAGCAGATGGTGTAATGGCTATGTCACTAGACGCACATGCAGTCGACTACTGTTCGAGTCTCGTACCCGGTGGCCTAAACTCACGCCAGGCACTTGTGTGTGTGCCCAAGATACCGAGAGGAAAATGGAGAAGAAGGGATTGCAGCATGGCCATCCCCCGGGGGTCGGGGGGTTAGTGATTTCTTGCTTTCTGTCTCTCTGTCTGTCTCTTTCTGGCAAGTACATGTGCCCTGTAAGTAAAACCTCTCCAAAAAAAAAAGAAAAAATATATTCTTTAAAAAAAAAATTTATGCTTCTAAAAAATCCATTAAGGGGCATCGTGGTGAAGGCACTGGATCCACACATGGCTAACCATGGTTGGAGTCCCAGACCTGGCAGCTTGAAAACTCACAACAAATAAATAGATAAATAAATAGATAAATGTAAAAAAAAAAAAAAATGACATGAACTGTTATTAAATTCTAACTCTACTTGTTTTCAAGTTTTATGATCTCTTAGGTCATCGGGAAAGTCATGACATATTTTTCTATGTTTTTCTATACAAAAATGTTTCATGGGGATGAACAGATGGCATAATGGTTATGTCACTGGACTCCCACATAGCCGACTACAGTTCAAGCCCCAGACCCAGCAGCTTAAAACTCACACCGGGTCCATGTGCATGCATCTCCCAAATCCCATGAGGAGAATAGAGAAAGGACTGCAGCATGTTTATCTCCCCCGGTGGGAGGTGATATCTGGCTTTCTGACGGTCTCTCCAGCGAGCACACATGCCCTATAGCAAAAATCTTTAACAAAACTTCAAGGGACAAATCTCATATGTAATACACACGCCACTTAAAGAGTTCACCAAAACATCTGATTACAAAACCAGTCATTCAAAGCTCCAGATGAGGACAAGAATAGGTAAAATCTGTGTGGACTGCTTCCTTCCCAAGATACTGAATCAGGTCTGTAATAAACTACACTGGTGAAATATTTGCACTTCTCCTTAAAATTTGGGAAACACTTGCTCTCTTACATCCATGTCAAACATTACTACTTCTTGTTTGGTTTAAATTATAAATTGCTGGGGTTGGCAGGTAGCATAGCAGTTAAGGCGCTAGACTCCCACTTGATTGTGGTTCAAGACCCAGTCCTGGTGGCTTGCTTTCTCACTTCCTTCTCTTTCTCTCTGGTCAAATTAAAAAAAAAAATGTATTAGGGGCCAGCAGGTGGCATGGTGGTTAAGGTGCTGGACTCCCACATGGCCAACCATGGTTTGAGTCCTAGACCTGGCAGCTTCCTTTCTCACCTTCCCTCTCTCTCTTTGATCAAATTTAAAATAAAATAAATAAATAAAACAATTATTTTTTTTTAATTAAATAGTTTTTTTTTTTTAATGTAAATTGGGGCTACCAGATGGCATAGTGGTTAAGGGTGCTGGATTCCCACATGGCTGACCGTGGTTTGGGTCCCGGATCTAGTGGCTTTTTTTTTTTCCTCTCCCTGTCTTTCCTCTCTCTTTTTCTCGCTCTCCCTGTCTCTCTCTCTCTCTCTGTATCCCTCTGGTCAAATTAAAAAAAATAATAATAATAACAAATGGAATTAAATAAATTATTCTAAAAAAAAATTGTGAATTGCTTTCCGGTTCACCTCTACTCCCATCATGCCTCCTATTTCTTAGTCTATAACTTAAAAATAAAGTTAGGTAAACTATCTCTAGTTGTAGCCAAAGGGGAAAAATCTAATCAACTGTTTGTTTTGCCATATGATTCCTAAAACAATACATACCAACACATACCTCTTATGGCCCCTCTCACCCAAAAGGTCAAATGGTTGCTGGACAGAAAAGGAAAAAAGACTCCCTCATGACTTCAGTTGGCTCCTCAGTACAAATTGTATTTGTAATCTCTGTGGTTAATTTACTTGCTTTCATGACAATTAAACAAATCATGCTTTGTATCTCAGCCTCAAGGTCCTTATCATAAACCAAGATTATGCAGGTGTTCAAAATATTAAAATGACACTTTTGGCACCTGGGAAGACAGCTTGATCCCTCCCTGCTGAGGAGGTTAGATCCCAGTCCCATCCCTGGCAAGCCCCTTACTGACTGGAAATGCCACCACTCAATTGCAGACCCAACCAAGGGGCCACTGCGAGGGGTTACACTTACGTGTAACACCATGTAACACCACGGAGGCCACATTCTGGGGAAGACTGTGGGAGGCCTCTTTTCCAACAGTCGGATAATCTCTCACCAAAATCTTGTTCGAAGGCAGGAAATTTGAAAGTAAATAAGGCAAATAAGGCTAATTTTTTTTTTTCATTTTTAGAATTTTGCCAGAGGGTGTGTACACCCACTGGAGAAAGTCCAAAAGCTCCCCCATGGGGGATGGTAAGCTGCGATGTCCTCCCTCCAACTCTACCTCCATTTCAGGATTTTGAGCCCATGCACAGGTACCCAGCGTGTTTTTCAAATCAGTGGGCCTGGCACCAGAACAGTGCAGTTGGCTGTGTGGAAGGGCACTGCAACCAGACCTGAGAGAAATACAGACCGGAGCCTTCAGCCACACACGCTGATCATTAAGGAGAAAAAGTATTCTGGACGGTGGCACAGAGGTGGGAGTCCCTTAAGCTCAATCTTGAGGGACCAGCAGTTAGCATAATGGCTATGTCGCTGGACTCCCATGTAGCTGACCGCAGTTCGAGTCCCGGACCCGGTGGCTTAAACTCACACCAGGCGCTTCTGTGTGCATAGCCAAGATCCTGAGAGAAGAATGGAGAAGGGATTGCGGCATGGCCATCCCCCCTGGGGGGGTGAATTCTCGCTTTCTGTCGCGCTCTACAACAACAAAAAAAACCTCTCCAAAAAAAAAAAAAAAAAAGCTCAATCCTGAAGCAATGCACAGACAATGAAACTCTGCTAAAACCTGACGGTTTAGCGGGCGAAGGCTTGAGAGTCGATTCCGTAACGTTCGTCTCCACTGTCTTTCTCAGTTCCCTCATGGAAGCGAGCCGCAAACTCGCTGCTTTGCAGCGCTGGTCACAGGTGTAACCACTGCTCCGAGGAGTCCACCTCGGAGTGCGCCGCGAGTAAACCTCTTCGCCTGCGGGACGGCTTAGGTCCCCTCCGTTCAAGCTGACCGTCATCACCGGGGTAAGTGATGGGGATCCGCCCGTGTCGATGCTGCACTTCCTGAAAATACTCTGGTTATAAAGGTGCTTCTCCCCGGGCAAGCACACGGAAGGCCTCGTGTATAGCTGTAAAGGGGCACGAAGCTGCAATCACCCGGGACGGCGCGGGGAGAGCAGCGAGAGCGGCATGGCCGACGGCGGGAACCCCACGCGCGGCCCGCGAGCTCCCCGCACTCCGACACCCCGGCTGGCGGCCCTCGGAAACGGCCCGCCC
>NW_006159496.1:1159936-1161922 GCF_000334495.1 Tupaia belangeri chinensis
GTGGGGCCAGCTGGCGGCCCGGGAGTGACGGGGTCGTCTCTGGGTGGGTCCCAGGCTCCAGGGCTTGATTTCAGGCCTGGCGCTAATGCATGCGCCCGAATCCTGAGACGGGCACCGAGAAAGGACTGCAGTGTGGCCATCCCAGCCTGAGGCTGATTTCTCACTTTCACACCCTCTCTAGCATGTATACCTAGGGCAAAAACCTCAAAAGAAAAAAAAGCCACTCCAATGCAAGCTCCCTATAAGAACAAAGTCTTTGTGAAGTGTTACCCCAAGACCACACTACTTACTAGGTGCTCAGTATTTATGAACACCTGTAATTCCTCATTCACACAATTACACAAAATTCCTTAGTTTTCTAATCTGATTGTCAACTGTATGTCTGGCCTAACTTCTAAATTCTCTGGATCATTTCTAAAGCTCCTAAACACACTCAAATTTTATAAGATCAATACTTCAGCAAAGTAGTTATAAACTGAAATTTAAACCAATACTTTTTGCCACAAAGATTTAAAATGTACAAATGAATTATTTCAATCAAATTTTAATGATAAAATATAAAATTCAGCTTAAAAATCCTATCATCATGGGTTTATATCATGTATGAGGTTAAAAAAAAAAAGACCCTAAAATGTGACAAAGGCTTATAAAGTCTCAAGCATCTTTGGAACACTAATACAGGAAAAGTTAGTTTACCTATCATTTTGTTAAATTTCTGGTCAGTTTTTAAACTTTTTTTTTTTTTTGGCCATGGGGCACAGGCCCTCGCTGTACAGAGAAATGACCACATTGCAATCCCTTCTTCTGGGATTTTGGGCATGCCCACATGTGTTTAGTGCAATTTTCAAGCTGCCAGGTTCAGGACTCAGAACCGCAATTGGCCATGTGGGAGTCCAGTGCCTTAAGTGCTATGCACCTGCTGGCCCCTTTTAAAGCCTTTTAATTCCTAACTTTAATGCTTTAGGATAACACAGAATAAACAGTCTCTTAAAAAGTACTTGTATTTACTTGAAATTCATTCTAAAACCACAGCAAGGCATCAACCTTCTCAGCAAAATGTTACAACATTCCACACCAATTTATGTTCCACAGAAGCCAAGTCTCAATAGTGTGTGTGTGTATATATTGTGTGTGTGTATAGTGTATACACACACACACACACACGTTGGGCCCAGGGTTCCCTTTAATTTTTAAGAGGGATTTTTGATAGGGGCTCCTGTGCTAGCAGGAGAGGCAGAGTCAGAAAGTGAGAACTCACCCCCAGGGGGGATGGCCACTACCCTATTCTCCTCACAGGGTTTTAGGCACAGGTGCAACCCAGGGGGAGTTTTAAGCTGCAGGCCCAGGACTAGAATTGTGGTTGACTTCAACATAATTACTGCACCATCTGCTGGTCCCCTAAGGTTGTCTTTAAAATCATGCACGCAACTGATAACATGTGGAGGATCAATGCAGGCATCTGTGTGGCCAGCTGGCTTAGAGGACGTGCTGTTCACCCAGAACACATACATGTCCCCCTGCCCCCGGCAGACTGGTATTTACCACAGCGTACCTGTTTTCCAAATCCTCACGTGGCAGGGAATGAACCCCATCTGCTGTCTTTCTCACTAAACAAAATGAGGCAATAATCTCACTGGGAAGAACACAGGATGGTGGAAGTCAGTATTCATGATTGGAATATACAAGATTTTGTGCTGTAACTGGATTCTTTGTAATTCTACATAGAGTAAGCAATAAAAATATCTCCCTTTCTTTAGTAGTTTGACTTTTTCTTTCCTTTTTTGTGAAAGTGGGAGAGGCAGGTGTGTATTTAAGAGTCATGCCCCAACCTCCCAACTGACCAGGATCTAGGCCTGCACAAGGCCACCTGGCCTCAGACGCAGCCTGTCTTCCAAGCAATGTCCACCTGTGTACTACAGCGGCTGGATCATGCTTAACTTTTTCTTTTTCTGGGGGGGGGGGGGTTTTTTGCTCTTAGGGGGCCGC
>NW_006159496.1:1162022-1171945 GCF_000334495.1 Tupaia belangeri chinensis
GTGGTGTTTTTTTTTTTTTTTTTTTTTTTGGAGAGATTTTCACTGTAGGGCGCGTGTGCTCACCAGACAGACAGAGAGAGACATAGAGACAGAAAGCGAGAAATCACCCCCCAGGGGGGATGGTCACACCGCAATCCCTTCTCCTCCATTCTCCTCTCGGGATCTTGGGCACGCACGCATACGCGCCCGGTGTGAGTTTGAAGCCACCGGGTCCAGGACGTGAACCACGGTCAAATATGTAGGAGTCCAGCGACACAGCCTTTACGCCAACTGCTGGTTCCCGATCATGCTTCACTTTTGACACAAGCCATTTCCAAATACATTTTCAACCAATTTGAGAAGACTTACTTCTTTGGGAGCTCTGGTAATTATGTGGCAGTTTGAGCTTACTGATTTTTAATTGGCCTCCTTACTTTACCTCCAGTACTGGAATGAACAGACAATTAGATGCACAAGTAATGAATTTTTTTAAATGGCATGGCTGTTATCAATTGACACTTTATTTCTGCTACAAAATTCATCAGAAAAAGGTACTGCAACAATCTAGTATAAAGCAAATCTTTAACCAAAGAACATGGTATAGACCTTTTAAAAAATATTCATCTGTTATCACAATAACTGCAAGGAAAAATTCAATTTCTATCATCGGAACCAAGCTGCAGTTTCTGAGGTAGTAGAGACAGATGACAGAAAGTTAAAAAAAAAAATTTAAAAACTAAGTCAACTTGTTTAAATTTAAGAATTAATTTAATATCTTTGAAAATCCAAGGAAGCTACATATTTTAAGAAAAGGTACTCTACTTAAAAGTTAACGTGTAACCCAACAGGAGGTGTAAAGATTAGAAAAGAGCACTTTGGTTAACTCTCTACCTTCTGTGGCTCTACCCAGTTATAAATGAGTCTTCTTTATGCATAAATGAGCACACCGATAGTTTAGATTACCAAATATTATCTCAAATCTAAAATAAAATTATCAAAGCAGTGGTCCCTTTACTCAAATAGTTAAGTATATCCATGCAGGAAATCCAAATATCTAAAAAGGGATTATAGTTAAATTGCATATATCATATTCCTTCAATAGTTTGTGAAGGTCTATTGCTTTAAACAAGATTCGTATGATTCCATTTTAATACAAATGTGTCAGGAGTACATAAACACAAGTACACCTGAAATACACCAGTGTTCAAACTTTTATTTCACACCATGCAAAGTCAATTATAACACAGTAAAAAGAGACAACAGCTATAAGCTGTAATTTTACATTTGTACATTGGAAACGTCCATTTTCAAAAGCTGAACATAATCATCAGATCGTCTGTGACAGCTAAGCTTCTATTCAACTGTTTATACAGATAAAATTTACTTTGAAAACAATGATTTTATATCTGTCCACATTCTGTGATACTAATTCTTCGGCTAACAGACCCTTTAGGAGAACCAAATGATTCAATCTTTTTCACAGTATCCATGCCATCCTTAACAAACCCAAACACTACATGCTTAAAGTCCAAATGTTCTGCTTTTTTCAACGTTATAAAAAATTGAGAATTATTAGTATCCCGGCCTCGATTAGCCATGGATAATAAGCCAGGGCCAGTATGTTTCACATGAAAATTTTCATCTTCAAACTTATCTCCATAAATGGACTTTCCTCCTGTTCCATCATGTTTGGTAATGTCTCCACCCTGAAAAACATTTCAATTAAAAGGAATCTGAGTAGAATATTAAAGAAATACATAGAAATCATCATAGCAGAATAAATCGTACACATCTGCTTCCTTAACAACGCAGTTTGAGGGCCAGCAGGTGGCATGGTGTTTGGGGCACTGGACTCCCACATGTTGATCACAGTTCGAGTCCCAGACTTGATGGTTTGCTTTCTCACATTTCTCTCTCTCTGGTGAGCACACATGCCCTATAGCAAATTAAGGAAAGTAACAGTAATAAATAAAATTATTTTTAAAAAATTCAGTTTGTGGGACTAGCAGTTGGCATAATGATTACGTCCCTGGACTCCCACAGTCGACTGCAGTTCAAGTCCCAGATCTGGCAGCTTGAAACTCACCCCAAGCGCAATGTGCATGCGTGCCCAAAATCCCAAGAAGAGAATGGAGGAGAAAGGATTGTGGCCATTCTCCCCAGGGGGTAATTTCTTGCTTTCTGTCTCTCTCTGTCTCCCTGGCATGTGTGTGCCCTATAGCAAAAACCTCTTTAAAAAAGAGGGAAAAAATGCTGGGACCTGCAGGTGGCCTGGTTATTAAGGTGCTGCACACTCCCACATGTCTGACCACAGTTTAAGTTCCAGACCTGGTGGCTTGCTTTTGCACTATCCCTCTTCTCTCTGCCTCTCTGGTCAAATTAAAAAATGAATGAGTGAATAAATAAAATTAAATAATAATTAATTCTTTAAAAAATTACAAAGGTCTTTTTCCTGTCCACAGTTTCTAGCAGGTTTTAACATATATTAGAAATTTGAGGGCCCGGCAGATGGCGTGGTGGTTAAGCTGCTGGACACTCCCACATGGCTGACTATGGTCCAAGTCCTGGACTTGGTGGCTTCCTTTCTCACTTGCCCCACTCCCCATGTGTGTGTGTCTCTCTGGTCAAATTAAAATAAATGAATGAATAAATAAAATTAAATAATTTCTTTAAAACATTTTTTCCAAAAAAGAAAAGAAATTGGAATCATATTAGGTTGAAAGTTTTTGGCAGGGATTGGGAATGGGGTGGTGATGGCAACTAACACATGGAAAACCTAAAGAAATCATAAAAAAAACTATAGGATGAGGTCAAGGAGAACCACGAAAGTCTCGCAAGTTAATGTGGTGTACTATTCTAGATGTCAGTTGTGAGATGTAGCTAGTACTTACTTGGCAAACAAAATCTGGAATTACTCTGTGAAAAATAGAGTTCCTGAATCCAAAGCCCTTCTCTCCAGTACATAGTGCTCTGAAATTCTCAGCTGTTAGAGGAACAATGTTTGAAAATAACTCCATGGTTATCCGTCCTAGAGGTTCACCGTCTGCACAAATATCAAAAAACACCATGGGATTGGTCTCCGCTGACAACTCTGCTGCCAGTGATACCTGTCCTTTCTGGAGTTTCAATAGATTCTGTTGACATTCTTCGAATTTTTTCTTGAAACAATCAGCCATTTCTTTAGTTTTAAATCTCACTGCAAGCTGTTCCACTTTTGCTTCTCCATCTATTGAATAAAAACGTAGTCTTACTATTAAAGTAACTTTTATGAATTGTTTTATATGTTGTTTACAGATTTCAGAAAAGACCAAAGAATAAACAGCAGCCTCTGAATGTGGAAACTCACCTGCATAATCTGAGGCAGTCCAAACTAATGCATTATTTGAAACATTTAAAGGCTTTAATTCCATTGTTTTGGTAATAACGTGGTTTGCACACACTTTAAAGACCTGGTCTCGTCTCATGAGGATCCGATAGTAGTTCTTCATTGTGTGCCAGAGAATCTTTATATCTCCAACACCACGTTCCTTCCACTGACTGGCATCTCGATCCCACCGGTACAGTTTGGCTCTCTCCTTAAACAAAATTTCTTCATCTTCCTCTCCAGATTTTACTTCTACCTGTAATAGTAAGTGAAATTATCTCTAAGCTACTGCTTATAATAAATTCCATCACAAATTCCAAAGATCCTAATTCTCTTAAGATACTGTCTTTATGATAACATTAATGGAATTTACAGTATCATGATAACTGGTCATTTCCCAGGGCTAGGAATACATGATTTGGTTGAGGCAGCAAGACCTGATCGGCCATGAGTATGGATGTCTTCACATGATGGTTCAACAACAATTTTTCCACTGTAATGCACTCATCACAGCATAATCCCATCATAAGTCAGAGAATATGGACTTAAAATGATTCAATTTTATGATGGGTATTTATCCCATCGTAAGTCAAAGTGCACCAATATTTATCTTTTATATAGTATTTGTTCTCCTTCTGGAAATTAAATGCCTTCCTTCATAGAAGAAGTTTCAAAAAATACTTAAAGACTAGGGACTGGCAGGTGGCATGGTGGTTAAAGGCGCTGGATTCCCACATGGCCGACCATGGTTCAAGTCCTGGACCTGGCAACTTGCTTTCTCTCTCTCTCTCTCTTTTGTCCCTCTCTGGTCAAATTGAAATAAACAAATGAATAAATAATAAATAAAGTTAAATAAAATAATTCTTTAAAAAAAAAATACTTACAGACTAAAGGTGAAAAACCACCAAATGATTTTCCTAAGACAATATTCTTGTCCTAAAACTGTAAAGTTACTTTTTACTGAAAGGACTTTGGCAAGTATGAAACTAGGTCACGTTTTTTGTCCCCAGAATGTTATGTGAACAATGTATGAAAAAATTGTTTCTTCCCAATATTTGCATATAAAATATACTAAGTAACAAGTAAATAGAAACTTTAAAAAAATGAATCAGCCTAGGTGTGGCAGCTAAGAGAGCTGATTCTACTAGGTCAGCTGGGCAGTTTGAATCCCAGACCTAGCATTTTGAGAAACACGCCTGGCATGTGTCCATGGGTACTCGAAATCCTGAAGCGGGGGATATCAGGAGAAAGGATTATGGTATGACTGTCTCCATGCAGGGGTATTTTGTTACATTCTCTCTCTTCACAGTCTCTCTCACATTGTCTCTTTCTTTCTCTCTCTTGCAAGGGCAGGGGCCTATTAGCAAAATTAAAACAAATAAACAAACAACTTGAGGAAGAAAATTTATACTTCAATAATAAAACCTTTTTTTTCTCTTCTAAAACTTTTTTTTTTTTTATAGGGGAGAGATTTCTGTTACAGAGTGAGAGCATTTGCTGGGACACAGAGACAAAAAGTGAGAAATCATCCCATGGGGTGGTGTGGCCACACTACAATCCCTTCTCCATTCTCCTCTTAGGATTTTGGACACCCACATGCCTAGTGTGAGTTTCAAGCTTGCCAGGTCCAGGACGTGAACTGTGATTGACCATGTGGGAGTCCAGTGACTTAACCACCAGGCCACCTGCTGGCCCTGACACTAAAATTCTAATAAACTATCTTCCATTTCAAATTGTAAATATTCAGAAAGAAATGCAAGGAACAACAAAACTACAAAGCAATCCAGGTTGTTTTAAACCAAAAATGAAAAATAGGCTGTTAGTATAATTTTCACCCCTTTACCTCTGGTAATGACACTATTGGTTCAAAATAGATATCTTCATTATGAACTACTTCTTCATCGCTACCATCTTCGTCGTCGCCAACTTTACTAGTGGACTGTGCTCCAAATACAGCTGCTCCAGTATTTGCCCACTGGAAATTTTTATCTGTTGAATAAATTAGAATATTTAAACAGTGTCGCCTATTGTCTTAATTTTTTTTATTCCTTTAGATTATTTTATCAATACACCCAATCTCCAACAACATTAAAAGTGTTTACGTTTATAATGGCTATGTCACTCCCACATAGTTGACCGCAGTTCGAGGCCTGGACCTGGCAGCTTAAAACTCACATTGGGCACGTGTGCACTGTGTGCTTAAGATCCCAAAAAGAGAAAGGAAGAGAAGGGACAGCATGGTCAAGCCCTCTAAAGGCATGATTCCTCGCTGTCTCTCTGGCAAGCGCACATGCCCTACAGCTAAAATCTTCTCTAAAAAAAAAAAGGGTAAAAGAAATGCAGTTTTGTTTCTTTTTCATTTAAATTTTTGAAAGACAGAGAGAGACAAAGAGACAGAAAGCGAGAAGACACTCCCCCCAGGGGGGATGGCCACGCTGCAATCCCTTCTCCTCCATTCTCCTCTCGGGATCTTAGGCATGCACACACATGTGCCCGGCTTGAGTTGTAGTCACTGGGTCTGAGAGTTGAACCGCTGTCAACTACATGGGAGTCCAACAACATAGCCACTATGCTAACTGCTGGTCCCAGAAATGTAGTTTTAAAAAGAGTGTGGTGGATAATCTCACTAAAAAGGAGCAGTGTAGGGAGAGGGACTATCAGGGGTAGTAAGGCTCATTACGGCATAGCTTTCTCATGCTAAGTCAGATGCTGCCTGAAAACGTTAGTGTTTTCTGTCAATGACAGACCATAAAGATGAAGGTGGAAGGACAGGCCATAGTATGCAGCCTAGGTGTGTAGTGGGTCACACTGTCTAGGTCTGCTTAAGTTGACACTATGACATTTACACAATGTCACCTAAAGGCACTTTTATCAGATACACCCACCCCCCTTTTTTCTTTTTTGGAGAGGATTTTGCTATAGGGTGTGTGCGCTCGCCAGAAAGACAGAGAGACAGAAAGTGAGAAATCATCTTCCAGGGAGGATGGTCACGCTGCAATCCCTTCTCCTCTCAAGATCTTGGGCACGCATGCACACAAGGCCAGCATGAGTTTAAGCCACCAGGTCTGGGACTTGAATAGCAGTCGACTACATGGGAGTCCAGCAACATAGCTATTATGCTAACTGCTGGTCCCAGATATACCCCGTTTGTTAAGTGGCACACAGCTGTATTTGAGTCTCACCTACTTCGTACTTCAGTGTGTAATAGCCATGCAGTACTCTGAAAAGATTACACTGAGTAACAAGCAATCCAACACATCAATTTTTCATCTGGCACTTTTTTTTTCCCCTAAAGAGAGATTTTTAGAAAAAATTTTTGCTATCGGGTGTGTGCACTCACTGGACAGAGACAGACAGAAAGTGAGAAATCACTCCCCAGGGGAATGGTCACACTGCAATCCCTTCTTCTCCAGTCTCCTCCAGGATTTTGGGCATGCATGAACACGTGCCTGGCTAGAGTTCAAGCTGCCAGGTCCAGGATTCAAACCATGGTCAGCCATGTGCAAGTCCAGTGATGTAACCACTACGCCATCTGCCGGTCCCTATTTGGCACTTTTGTGTAGATAATTATACCTACTGCATTGCTATATTTTACCCTTTGATTTCAGCTATTTAATGAAACAAAAATAAACCTAAAATTTATTACCAGTGAAGCCATGAATTACAACGTAACATCATACATGAGGAAAATATGTCTAAGTTTTATGTTTCTGAAAGTGAGTGAAAATATATGGGAGGGAAGAGTATTCTGAATGGAATTCTCTTCTTAACTATTTAAGCATGTATTTAAGTATAATTTATTCCATAAATTAAACATCTTGTACAAGAAATATTTAGGTGGTGCTATAAATAGGTACAAAAGACATTATAAGAATGAGAAAATATGATGAACAGCCTTATGTTGATAAACTTGAAAGAAAAATGAAATGGGTTTATTCCTTGAAATGTGCTAAAATGTTCTAAAATAGAAAAATTCTTAGGTAAAAAATGGGAAAGCAAAATTATAAACTTACCATCATATATTAGCAAAATGTTAACACAGAAATCCAAGGTAGAGAAAAACAGAGAACTATAAAATCATCTTCTTATAAAACATAGTCAATGAGCCAGCAGGTAACATAGTGGTTAAGGTGCTGGACTCCCATGTGGTCAACTGAGGTTCAAGACTCAGACCTGACAACCTGAAATACCCCAGGCACATACGCGTGCATTCCTAAAATCCTGAGGACAATGGAGGGGAAGGGAATGCAACACAGCCATCACCGGGTGGGGGTATGTGTGTATTTCTTGCTTTCTTTCTCTCAGTCTCTGTCTCTCTGGCAAACACATATGCCCTACAGCAAAAACAAAAAAACAAACAAAAAACCCAAACCCTCTCTCTCAAAAAAAGTGTAGTCACAAATTCTGAAGTACATTGTATTAACTGTACTATATTAATAATCGTATTGAATCTAAAAGTATAGTTAAAAGAACAATGATACAAAGTCAAGGTTATTCTCAAACCAAAAAAGTTATTCTGTATTTTAAGATGGAGAGGATTTTGGGACCAGCAGTTAGCGTAATGGTTATATTGCTGGACTCCCACGTAGTCAACTGCGATTCAAGTCCCAGACCCAGTGGCTTAAACTCACGCTGGGTGCATGTGCGTGCATGCCCAAAATCCCGAGAGAAGAATGGAGGAGAAGGGATTGCGGCATGGCTATTCCCCCTGGGGGGATGATTTCTCACTTTCTGTCTCTGTCTCTCCCTTTCTGATGGGCGCACGTGCCCTACAGCAAAAACCTCTCAAAGAAAAAAAAAAAAAAGATGGAGAGGATTTTCAATATGACTTATACTAAATTAAGAGAAAATTCCTATGGTTATATTAATAAATGTCAACAACTATAATAACATGTAATCCTTCATTATTAAAACACTAAACAAACCAGAGGTAGAAATAGGGGAGAAATCTCTAATTTAATTATATCATTATAAAAAAAGGACTAGCTGTCTTTAGTTTTATAACAAGATTATTAAAATCTCTCATCTTACCTTTAGAACCAAAAGCAAAATCCCCAGAATTGCTGGAAGCCAAGTCTGCAAATGACAGCCCTGTGCTACTTCCAAATCCAAATGAAACTGTTTTGTTCTCCACTGAAAAAGGAAGAAAAAAAATTACTATGTCATGTAACGTATATTGGACATCAAAGTTTTACCCAGGACCTGCAGACTAGAAAGACTTTTTTATTAGGGAGCAGGGGACAAGGGGTAGCACTTAAAGCCTGGTAAAGTTACAAAATACAACCATTTCTGAGCTTCTTTAATAACTTTACAGGTATTCTTCCCAATGAATACCACGACATTTGGTATGCTACCCAAAAACATGACAGAAATTGATACAAAACTACCTGTACTAAGCTGGATACTACATACAGTTTCTCTTTAAATACTTTTGTATTCTGTATTATTATAAGCTCATAAAAATCAAGTATCTCATTTACACTCAGTCACTGGAAGTTTTGGGATCTTGTCTTTATTCTGCCAATGAATGCCCTAACCCTTATTTTTTTGGGGGGAGGGGGGTGGTTGGTGGTGGAGGTTTTTCCTATAAAGCATGAGCACTTGCCAGGAAGAGAGAGACAAAGAGACAGAACGCAAGAAATCACCCCCCAGGGGGGATGGCCATGCAGCAATCCCTTCTCCTCCATTCTCCTCTCAGGATCTTGGGCACACACATACACAGTAGTCCAGCATGAGTTTAAGGCACCAGGTCCGGGACTTGAACCGCAGTGGACTACATGGGAGTCCAGCAACACAGCCATTACACCAACTGCTGGTCCTGCCCTATCCCTTACTTTCCTCATCTGAAAATAGATGGAGTTTTAGGTGTAAAGTTATCTTTTTTTTTTTTAAGAGCGATTTTTGCTATAGGCCATGTGCACTCGCTGGAGAGACAGAGAAACTGTGGGTGTCCAGCGACACAACCATTAAGCCATACTATAGCCCACAAAGACATACGTCAAATTGATATATTGATTGAAGATACAAGGAGCACTTTAGAGAATTAAAGGGAAAAAATGAAAGAAACCAAACCACCTGTTAAATCGCTGAATCCTTGGGACCAACTGAAGGCATAATGGTTACATCGCTGGACTCCCTCTTAGTTGACCATGGTTCGAGTCTCAGACCTGCCCAAAGCGCTGGGCATGTGGGGATATGTGCCCAAAGCCCCGAGAATGGAGAAGAAGGGATCAAGGGAATCCCCCCTGTGGGGTCATTTCTCACTTTCTGCCTCTCCAGCAAGTGTACACACCCTATAGCAATAATCTCTCTTAAAAAACAACAACAACAAAAAACCCACAAAGCAAAAACTCTGAACTGCCTATAAATGTACTATTTGTAACATTTATATACTTCTAAAAAATAGTCACACCTAGAATTACTTCTAAAAGCAATAGTTAATATAGATTATACACAAATGAAACAATGCATTTAGAGGCCGGCAGATAGCGTGGTGGTTAAGGACGCTAGACTCCCACATAGCTGACCAGTTTGAGTCCCAGGCCTGACAGCTTACTTTCTCACTTTTTCTCTCACTCTT
>NW_006159496.1:1171966-1175472 GCF_000334495.1 Tupaia belangeri chinensis
AATAAATAAATAAATAGTTAAATAATTCTAAATAAATAAGCAAACAAACAAAACACAATACATTTAAATAGATACTTCCCACCCAGTCCATCCCTCAAAAATCAAACCGGAAAACAAGGGAGAAAGCAACATCAAATATTAAGTGCTATAACTATATCTAACTTAGTAAAGTTTTGAGGCTAACAGGTATTTAAATAGTATCATAAAAACTGTAAACCTCTCATGAACTATTTTCTGTACATTACTCCCCATGTAGTTAAAACATACTGTATATATGCTTGATAACATAATTCGAACAATAGTAAAACGAAAAATCATGTAAGCAAACTACTGGTTTTTAATGTTCAGGCAGATGAAATCAAAATGCTCTGTATTCTGTAATAACAACAACTCTAACAATAGAAGTACATGTTTATTATCTTTATTGGCAAGATATTCTGATTTTTCTTATCTACTTTAGACTTTTATACATTTCAAATTTTGTTTTAAATAGTTTTTAGGATCTACCCTTAAAAATCTTATCTTCTCAAAAACACATGCATGGGGAGCGCGCGGCACAGGCAGCGCGGACAGGCACGGTGTGTGGCTGCCCGGACCATGCTGAGTGGAGCCTGCGGCCGGCTCGCCTGGCTGCGGGGCGCACGCGCGCCGCAGCCGGCTGTAGTCCGCAGGCGCCTGCATGCTGCGGGTACCAGGCGCTCGGCCGACGGGAGCGAGAGGGCGAAGTCGCCCCGCACCTTTGACCCGGCGCTGCTGGAGTTCCTGGTGTGCCTGCTCTCCAAGAAGCCGCTCCGTTCATTTTGTTTTTCTTTCCTCCCCTCAGATATGAAGCAACAACAAATGAATGGATTAACGACGAGTTGGGAATAGCCTATCCAATCATTGATGGGATTCCTAACATGATACCACAGGCAGCCAGGACAACACATCAAAATAAGAAGCAAGAAGAAACAGAGCAGCACTAGCTCATAATTACACACACCACTGCTCAATTTCCTGAAAATCAAGTACCTTTCAGTTCAGGGTGGCGGGTAGTAAGTGGAGAAGGATGTTTCTGTCTCTCCCTACGCTGACTGTTCTTATTCGGTCTCTTTAGCAGGGTTGTGCTACTCGGCCTCTGGGGAGGAAAACTTGCCGCAGGGCTGCACAGCATAGCCAGCCTCTGCTTCTACAGTCTGCTCCTGCCAGTCACCATCCCCCTGTATGTGTTCTTCCAACTTTGGACTTGGATGGGCATTAAACTCTTCCGGCATAATTAATTCAGCCAGAGCCAGGATGGTATGTATGTCAGTGATAGGTTTGAGGCATCTATCTTTGACAGCTCAAGTAGAGGGGAATATTGGAGACCCATTTATTTTGCAGGAAAGACATTTTGCCATGCATCTGTCAGGTTTAAGACTGGGAGACTTAAGCTGCAGAAGCTTCTTTCTCTGCCCCCTTTTTTTGAAGGCTCTGATCTTTAACTGTTACATCAAAGAAACATTTCAATGAAGTGTCTTGTTGGAGATTAATGCCCCTAATTGTTATATGATGACTATTATCATCTAAAAGTTAGTCATTTGTTTAGCTTCCAAGTCTTTGATAAAGTCACCATAGGGATGGCTGAAGTAATTCCCAAGGAGCTGTGTTGGAGGAATTGTAGAAAAATGAATCTTACCAAGCTTGAGAGAAAAAGATACAATGAAATGGAAATTAATGTACTTAACAATTCTAAGTTTATAAAACTTCATTTCTTTGGCATCAAATGCTTATATTCATAATAAAATACTAACACATTTTAAAAAAAACAAAACAAACAAAAAAAAAAACACATGCATGAGATAACCATAAGTCAAATCTTACCTTCACTTGTAGGAGCTGTATCAATTTCCTTTCTAGTAGACAAATCTACAGGTGTGTCTGCAGTCCCAGAGGAAACGGGCAGTGAACTAACAGATGTGGTAATAGCGTCAGGTTCTTCAGCTTTACAGAAAAGAGGCACAGTCACCTCAGTCCCACCTGTATACAAACTCTCAGCTGTGCTAGTTACTGTCTCACTCTGGGCTATCTGCAAAGAGAAATACAATGCCAGTAAATAATGATTTACAAAAAGGATCATATAACCTATTTAAAAAGAAGCCAAGAGCTCAGACTTCTGGGCAATATGGAGTAAGCATACTATGCTCCATCTCTCTCAAAGCCTACAACTGGACACGAACTGAAACATACAGAGTAACAGTAAGAACACTCTGAAAGGTACAATCTCTAAAAGAACTTTATGAAGCATTAACATATAATAAACTACAAATGATTTTTGTGGTTTTTTACCTTTTTTTCTGGAGAGGTTTTTGCTATAGGGCATGGGCCCTCACCAGAAAAACAGAGAGAGAGAGAAAGCAAGAAATCACCCCCCAAGAGGAATGGCCATACCGCTATCCCTTCTCCTCCCTTCTCCTCTCAGGATCTTGGGCGCGCACACACACACACACACGCACCCGGTGTGAGATTAAGCCACCGGGTCTGGGACTTGAACCGTGGTGGACTACATGGGAGTCCACCGACATAGCCATTACACCAACTGCTGCTGGTCCTGGTCCTTACTTTCCTCATCTGAAAATAGATGGGCTTTAGGTCTAAAGTTATCTTCTCTCTTTTTTTAAGAGAGATTTTTGCTATAGGGCGTGTGCACTTGCTGGAGAGACAGAGAGACTACGTGGGTGTCCAGTGTCATAACCATTAAGCCATACTAGAGCCCACAAAGACATACGTCAAGTTGATATACTGATAGAAAAAATGATACAAGGAGCACTTTAGAGAATTAAAACAACCAAACCACCTGTTAAATTGCTAAATCCTTGGAACCAAATACTTTTTGAAAAATATACAAATAACTCAAAGAGAAGGCAGATAGGGAACCAGCAGTTAGCATAATGGCTATGTCGCTGGACTCCCACGTAGTCGACCGTGGTTCGCGTCCCGGACCCGGTGGCTTAAAACTCACGCTGGGCACGTGTGCGTGCATGCCCAAGATCCCGAGAGGAGAATGGAGGAGAAGGGACTGCGGCGTGACCATCCCCCTTGGGGGGTGATTTCTCGCTTTCTGCCTCTATGTCTCTCTCTGTCTGTCTGGTGAGCGCACGCACCCTATAGCGAAAACCTCTCAAAAAAAAAAAAAAAAAAGAGAAGGCAGATAAGGGAAAGCAGAATGGTTCCCGCGAAGAAGGGTGGCAAGAAAAAGGGTAGCTCTGCCATCACGAAGATGGTGACCTGGGAACACACCATCAACATTCACCAGCACATGCAGCCATGGCGTGGGCAGCAAGAAACGCACCCCGAGGGCACTCAAAGAGATCCGGAAATTTGCCGTGAAGACGGGGACTCCAGATGTGCCCATTGATACCAGGCTCAACAAAGCAGTCTGGGCCAAAGAAATACAGAAGGTGGTGGTGTGGTGGTTAAGAATGCTAGACTCCCACATGGCCGACTGTGGTTTGAGTCCTGGACCCGATGTCTTGCTTTCTCATTCT
>NW_006159496.1:1175498-1188650 GCF_000334495.1 Tupaia belangeri chinensis
CAAAATAAAATAAAGTTAAATAAATAATTTTTAAAAATAAAAATAATAATAAAAAAGAAACTTACGGGGACCAGCAGTTGGCGTAATGGCTATGTCGCTGGACTCCCATGGACTTCAAGTCCCGGACCCGGTGGTTTAAATTCACGCTGGGCACGTGTATGTGTGTGCTCAAGATTCCAAGAGGAGAATCGAGGAGAAGGGATTGTGGTGTGGCCATCCCTCCTGGGGGGGAAGGGGTGATTTCTCACCTTCTGTCTGTCTCTCTCTTTCTGGTAAGTGTGCACACCATAAAGCAAAAACCTCTCAGAAAAAAGAAAACAAAAAAACAACTTATGAAATAGTCCAGCCCCATAGCAGTGATTTAGTACTATGCACTGGAGGTCAGATACTATATGATTATCCAGTCTGAACTTCAGCCCTGATGACCTGAAAAACATGCCAAGCACAAGTGCATATGTGCCCCAAATCCCAATAGGATGAAGAAATGGAGATGCGATTGCGGTGTGACCAACCTTCTCTAGGGGATGCTGTCTCTTTCTCTCTCTCTCTCTCTCTCTCTGGTGAGTACACATGCCCTCTGGCAAATAAAAACTAAAACTAAGAAAACAAGCAAGCAAGCAAAAAATAAATGAATGAATGAATCTCAAAAGTAACACAACTGTCTCATCCCAACCAGGGTTCAAGTCCCAGCCCCACAGGCTTCAAAAACACGCCAGACGAGTGGCCCATGATCACGAATGGATGGAGAATTGGAGAAGAAAGGACTACACTGTGACTGGACCCACTAAGAAGTACTTTGCCCCCGTTCCAAGTTTCGTGTCCACACAGGTACCTCTGGCATTAAAAAACAAAAACAAAACCAAAACTAACTCTTGGGCCAGCTGGTTCTGAAGTGTTTAAGGTGGCAGCATCCTATATGGTCAACAGTGCAACTTGAAAAAGCACATGGGCACATGTGCGTTTGTGCCCAAAATCCCAAAGGAGGGAGAAACAAAGAAGGGACTGAAGGGTGACCATCACCCCTCCTTGGGTGGACTGCTTACTCACATCTCACCTGGCCCCACACCTCTGAGGGCTTGCAATCTCTGGCAATGTTTTTTTAAAAGGCTCCTTACATACAAGGGGATCCTCAGTAAGATGTCTTCCTTCCTTCCTTGCTTCTTCTCCCCCCCACCCCCCGCTTTCTTTCTTTCTTTCTTCAGTTTTTGCAATAGGGCATGTGCGCTCACCAGAGAGAGACAGAGAGAAAAGGAAAATAAGTAATCACTGTGGGAGATACACCGCAGTCCCTTCTCCAATTTCCTCTCAGGATTTTGGGCATGTACACATGATCGAATGTCATTTTCAAGCCACCAGGTCTAGGACTCTTAACTGCAGAGATGGCCATGTGGGATTCAGCCATCTTAACCTCCATGCCATCTGCTGGACCCCTTAGTAAGAAACCACAGAAGCCAAAAGACAATGGAATAACATATTCAAAGTTCTGAAAGAAAGTCAACCAAAATTCAATACCCAGCAAAATTATCATTAAAATATAAAATACCTCAGATAAACAGAAACAGATAATTTGTTTGCAGATCTGTCCTATAATAAATACTAAGAGGGTCCATCAGGCTGAACCAAGAGGATATACATAGTACATTGAATCCACATGGATATGTAAAGAACCTTGGTCAATAGCTAATAAACAAGTATAAATTTTTTTTTGGAGAGGTTTTTGCTATAGAGCGTGTGCACTTGCCAGACAGAGAGAGACAGAGAAATCACCCCCCAGGGGGGATGGCCACACCACAATCCTTTCTCCTCCATCTTCCTCTCGGAATCTTGGGCACACACGCACACGCACCCGGCGTGAATTTAAGCCACCGGGTCCAGGACTCGAACCACGGTCGACCACGTGGGAGTCCAGTGACACAGTCATTATATGAACTGTTGGTCCCAACAAGTATAATTTTTTTGAAAACTCTTTCCTTCCCCTGATATTTAAAAGATAAGTCTAGGGAACCAGCAGTTAGCATAATGGCTATGTGGCTGGACTCCCATGTAGTCGACCGCGGTTCGTGTCCCGGACCCGGTGGCTTAAAACTCACGCCGGGCGCGCGTGCGTGCGTGCCCAAGATCCCGAGAGGAGAATGGAGGAGAAGGGATTGCGGCGTGACCATCCCCGCTGGGGGGTGATTTCTCGCTTTCTGTCTCTATGTCTCTCTCTGTCTGTCTAGAGAGCGCACGCGCCCTACAGTGAAAATCTCTCCAAAAAAAAAAAAAAAAGATAAGTCTATAATGAACCATAATGCGCAATGGCAAAAAAGAGGGAAGTGAAATCAGGGTGATCCAGAAGCAAAGTTTCTGTATAGTATCAATTACTAATTCAACATTAATTCAAACTTCATTGTTAACAACAAAATGCACATAATTCTCAAATGCACAGGTGCATTTCCTAGACTAGAACCTATTTCAACCCTTAATACAAGTTTCAATGAAATCCAAAGGACTGAAATCATACAGGGTACCTTCTCCGGGCACAATGAAATGAACAACAGAAGAAAAATTCACAATATGTGGAAATTAAACTACACGCTGCTAAATAACAAATTGGTCACAAGGGAAATTAGAACATATTTTGAGGTAAAAATAAAAAATGCAATGTACCAAAATTTATTAAATGTAATACCTACATTACATCACAAGGGAAATTAGAATATAGTTTGAGATGAAAAAAAAAAAAAAATTTACTGAATGTAATAGCTAGAAAAGTGTTTATAGGGGACGAGCAGGTGGCATGGCTCTTGGGGCACCAGACTCCTTCCTACGTGGCCAACAGCAGTTCGAGTCCTAGAACTGATGGCTTTCTTTCTCACTTTCCTTCTTTCTCTCTCTGGTGAGTATCTGTATCAAAATTTTAAAAAATGATAATAAAGAAGAGGGACCAGAAGTTAGCGTAATGGCTATGTTGCTGGACTCCCACGTAGTCAACCGCAGTTCGAGTCCCAGACCCGCTGGCTTAAACTCATGCCGGGCGCATGTGTGTGCATGCCCAAGATCCGGAGAGTAGAATGGAGGAGAAGGGATTGCGGTGTGGCCATACCCCCCTGGGGGGTGAATTCTCACTTTCTGTCTCTCTGTCTCTCTCTGTCTTTCTGGAGAGCGCACGTGCCCTAAAGCAAAAACAATGATAATGATAAATAAAATTAAATTAATAATTCTTTAAAAAAAGTTTATATAAAAATTTATAGCAGTGGGAACCAGCAGTTAGCGTAATGACTATGTCGCTGAACTCCCACGTAGTCGACCGCGGTTCGCGTCCTGGACCCGGTGGCTTAAAACTCAAGCCTGGAGCGTGTGCGTGCGTGCCCAAGATCCTGAGAGGAGAATGGAGGAGAAGGGACTGTGGCGTGACTATCCCCCCTGGGGGGTGATTTCTCGCTTTCTGTCTCTATGTCTCTCTCTGTCTTTCTGGCGAGCACACGCGCCCTATAGCAAAAACCTCTCCAAAAAAAAAAATTCATAGCAGTAAATGTTTATACTAAAAAAGAAGAGGGCCAACAGGTGGTGCGGAGGTTAAGACAGCTCAATCCTACATGACCGACTGCACGATTCAAGTCCCAGGCCTGATAGCTTGAAAAACACATGGGTGCATGTACATGTGTGCACAAAATCCCAAGAGAAGAATGAAGGCGACAGGACTGCAGAGTGGCCATTCCTACTGGGGGTGATCTTTTACTTCTTTCTGTCCCCTCCTCACTGTGCTGGTAAGCACCTGTGCCCAATATAAAGAATTTAAAAAGAAAAAACCAAAGATTAAATTAGTGGAGCCAGCAGGTGGCACAGCAGTTAAGGCACTGAACTCCCATATGATCAAATATGGTTCAAGTGCTGGACTCAGGGGCTTGAAAATCATGCCAGATACATGTGCATGGGTGCCCAAAATCCCAGGGGCAGAATGGAGGAGAGGGGATTGCTGCTTGACCATCCACTCTGAAAGATACTTTCTTACTTCCCCTCTCACTGTCTCTGTCTCTTCTCTAGTGAGCATACACATCCTAAGGCAGAAATTTAAAAACTCAAAAAAAAAAAAAAAAAATCAGTAAACACCTATCTTGTTTTTAGAGAGATTTTTCCTGTAGGGTACACGCACTCAACAGAAAGACAGAAAGCGAGAAATCACCACCTGGGAGGATGGCCCTGCTGCAATCCCTTCTCCAGTCTCCTCTCAGGATTTTGGGCATGCACGCACACATTACCAGCGTGAGTCTGAAGGTGCCAGGTCCAAGACTCAAACTGCGGTTGACCTTGTGGGAATCCAGCCAGGAAACCATTACATCATCTGCTTGTCCCCAGTAACCACCTACCTTAAAAAGGTAGAAAAATACTTTAAAATGGCACAGGACTATCTAAAGCGTAGGAGTCTCAATTCACTAAGAAAAAGAATGTCTCAAGGAAAATAAGAAAAAAATGTTTGAACTGAATGAAACTATCAGAAATTAAAACTGTGATATGCAGGTAAACAGACTTAGAGAGACATTTAAAGCATTACTTAATATTATGTAGAAAGGGGGCTGGCAGGTGGCATGGTGATTAGAGGCATTGGATTCCCACATGGCCGACTGTGGTTCAAGTCCTAGACCTGGTGGCTTGCTTTCTCACTTTCTCTCTTTCTTTTTTCTTTGTCTCTCCCCACTCCCCTCTGGCCAAACTAAAATAAATACATAAATAAACAAGCATACATAATGTGATTCTTAAAAAAAATTCTTTAAAAAGATATAAGGAATGGTCTAGAGGCTGGCAGGTGGCATGGTGATTAAAGTCGCTGGACTCCCAGTGACTGACTGGCTGGCTGTGGTTTGAGTCCTGGACCTGGCAGCTTGCTCTCTCACTCCCCTCACCCCTCTCACTTTCTCTGGTCAAATTAAAAAATAATAATGAGGGGTGGAACCAGCAGTTAGCATAATGGCTGTCGCTGGACTCCCATGTAATCGACTGCAGTTCGAGTCCTGAACCCAGTGGCTTAAACTCATGCTGGGCGCGCCTGTGTGTGTGCCGAAGATACCGAGAGGAGAATAAAGGAGAAAGGATTGCTGCGTGGCTACCTCCCCAGGGAGTGATTTCTCGGTTTCTGTCTCTCTGTCTGTCTCTCTGTCTGTCTTTATGGCTAGCTCCAAAAAAATAAAATAAAGTAATAATGAGGGCCAGCAGGTGGTGTGGTGGTTGAAGACGCTGGACTCCTATACGGCCGAGTGGAGCGGGAGTCCTGGACTTGGTGGCTTGCTTTCTCACTTTCCCTCTCTCCCTCCTTCTCTTGCTCTGTCCCTCTCTGTTCAAAATAAAATAAACAAACAAACAAACAAACAAATAAATAAATAAATTTAAATAAAATAATTCTTAAAAATAACGAATAAAGTTGAATAAAATAACCATTTAAAGAAAAAAAAGAATGGAATTAAATCTGTATTTTAAGCTTCCACTTTCAGAACTAGAAAAAGAACAAAATTCAAAGCAAGAAGGAATAGCAGAAATCATTAAAATTGAACACAGGAAAATATAGACATAAAATATAGTCAAAACCTGCTTCTACAGGAAAAAAAACTGACGAACCTCTAACTATATCTTCTACCAATATATATCAAGTACAGAAGAAGGGATATTTCAGTACTGAAGCTACAAACTACACATTACCAAAAATAATTTTACACACATTATTTCCACACCAGTGCCTTGAAAGAAAATTAGTAAAACTCAAGACCAAAAACATAACCTCAACAAAAAACCAATTTGTAAAAAAAGAAAAATTTGAGATTTTTGCAACAGGGCACGCACATACAGTTGTTGTAGAGACAGAAAGTGAGAATCATCGCTCAGGGGGATGACCATGCTGCCATCCCCTCTCCTCCATTCTCCACCTCGGGTTTTGGACACGTATACACACACATCTGGCATGAGTTTTAAGCCACCAGGTCTGTGACTTGAAATGCAGTTGACTACATGGGAGTCTAGCAACATAACCATTAGACAATCTGCTGGTCTTACGTTTATAAAATCTTTAAAAAAAAAAAAAAAAAGACAGTATTAAAATATTGTGGTGTGGTGGTTAAGGCACTGGACTCCCACATGGCCAAGGTGGTTCAAGTCTCAGACCTAGCAACTTGAAACTCATGCTGGGCACGTGTGTGTGCATGCCAAAAAGAATAGAGAAGGTACTGCGGTTGTGGCCATCGTAACCTGAAGGATGATTTCTCACTTTCCATCTCTTCATTTCTCTCTGTCTCTCCAGTGAACACACACACCCTACAGCAAAAACCTCTCCAAGAAAAAAAAAAAATTTTCTGATTCACTTTATGATACTAGAATTATTCATGTGGAAGCCAAGAGTGACAGCAAAAAGAAAATGACTGAGCAACATTCCTAATGACTATAAATCCAAAAATTTGTAAATAAATTTATGCAAATTGACTCAAACCACATATGCAAATTAGAATATACTATAAGCCAGTAAAGTTTATCTTGGAATGCAAAATTAGTTTTCTGAACATTGGAAAAACCAGTATCATTCACAGGTTCAATAAAAAGAACCACCTGGGGGGTCAGTAGGTGGCGTGGTGGTTTAAGGTGCTAGACTCCCTCATGGTTGACAACTGTTCAAGTCCTGGACCCAGGGTCTTGAAAATCACACCAGGCAGGTACGTATATACACCCAAAATCTCAATAGGACAGTGGAGGAGAAGGAATCATGGTGTGGCCATGGGATGATTTCTCATTTTCCTTCTGTTTCTCTCTTTCTCTCTCCTGTAAGAGAACATGCCCTATGGCAAAAATGTAAAAAAAAAAACCAAGAACCACACGATCATCACATAAAAAGATTCAAAGTTTTTATGACAAAATTCAACATTCATTTAAAGTAAAAACTCTTGGTACCAGCAGATGGTGTGGCAGTTACATTGCTGGTCCCCCACGTAGTTGACCGTGGTTCGAGTCCCAGACCCAGGGGCTTAAAACTCATGCCAGGTGCATGTGAGTGGGTGCCGAAAAGCCTGAGAGGAGAAGGAGCTGTGGCGTGGCCATCCCCACCTGGGGGTGATTTCTCACTTCTGTCTCTCTGGCGAGCACATGCACCCTTACAGTAAAAATCTCTCTTAAAAAAATAAAGGGGACCAGCAGTTGGCATAATGGCTATGTCGCTAGACCGCCATGTAGTTGACTGCGGTTCGATTCCTGGGCCCAGTGGCTTAAACTCACGTCAGGTGCGTGTGCATGCATGCCCAAGATCCCGAGAGGAGAAGAGAGAAGAAGGGAATGCGGTATGGCCATCCCCCTCTGGTGAGTGCACACGCCCTATAGCAAAAACAAAGAAAGAAAGAAAGAGAGAGAGAGAGAGAGGGAGGGAGGAAGGGAAAAAGATAGATCGATCAATTTTAGGGAAACTGATAGTTTGTCTATTTAAGTGAGCACTGCCTCTCAGCTTATTTATTTCAACAGTATTTTAGAGTTTTCAGCTGATTTTACCGTATTTTATAGTTTTTGGCATACTATATAGAACAAACTTCTGTGTTCCTGGCCATGGCTGAATGCCAGAATCCTGATCCATCTGTTGGTCACAGCCATTATTACCACTTGGTAAGAACATTCTCAAGTTTACTGCATCAACAAAGGCAAAGGAACCAAACGGTAAAGAACGGATACACTCTTACTTGAGTTTCCTGAACTTTCTGAAGTTCTGACTGAAAGTCTTCCCCATTTCCATTGTCCTCATCAGTATCACTGCAAGTGCCACAAAAAAATGTAGGTGGGAGCTTTAATGTGTCTGCTTTCACCTTCTCTTCAACTGTTGGCTTCTTCTCCCAAACAATAACACATTCTTTCTCATTATCTGAAAAATCCATGTAAAAACAAAAAAAAAAAAAAAAAAAAAGTTAAAATTAAATGAAGCCCAATACATTGATCATCCTCAATGGCCCCCAGCAGCATCTACAGATCCAGAATGCTACAAGACCTCTGAATGCTAAAGGAGAATAAGAACCCTCAGGGAGACATTTTTCACCTAGTAGTATTTTTAAATTTTTAAAATTACCACGTATTACGTAAGTAAGGCTGAAAATTACAAAAGTGATCAGACTTATTTCTTTTAAATGGATTTATTTAAAACATTACAGTTAGGACTAGCAGATGCTGTATAATGGTTACACCACTGGACTCCTACATGGCCAACCATAGTTCGAGTCCTGGACCCGGAGGCCTGAAACCCACCAGGCATGTGTGTATGCATGTCTTAAATCCTAAGAGAAAAACGAAGGAGAAGGGAATGCGGCATGGTCATCCCCCTAGGGGGTAATTTTTCATGGACTCTCTGCCTCTCCAGTGAACACATGTGCCCTGCGGCAAATATATCTCAAAACAAAAAAAAAAAAAAAAAAGAGAGAGAGTCACTTAAACTTAACGTACCTGCTAGATTTTCTTCCACAGGCTTACGTTTCTCTGAGTCATCCAGATAAAGCTTTCCATTCAGTTTCTTGACAGCTGTTTCAAAATCTTCATCTAGAATTAATGATATTAAACTTAATACTTTCTAGTTGACTTTCAGGGGTTTTAGTAAAAATAAATAAATCAACAAATCTAGGGCTTATCTCCAACTTCACCCTTTCCTTCACTCTCCATATCCAAACAGCAGCTGATTTTGACTTTGCCAATTACCTCGTATCTCTCTGGCAATTAGAGCTTTAGGTCAGGATCTCCGTTTGTTTGAGCTACGCAGTGATCACTTTAGCTTATCTTCCAGCCTCTGTCCAATCCTCTGCACTACTGTCCAGCTGAGACATTTCTAAGCATGGGAGTGATCAGCTTAAAAACCCTGATCGACATTCTGTTATATAATCTGAATACCGTCTGTTCTATCGTGGAACACTGTCTCCTGTTCTCCTCCTCCCAAATGATGATTTACTTGTAGTTCCCTCGAAACACCTACCTGGCACATGTTGGCCTAATGAATGCAGTTTTTCTGATCATTATATCCACTGACTACTTACACACACAGTTAGAGTAAATATTTTCCTACTGTATCGATGATGAATTCTAAGGGCAGGCTTAAAATAATTAAATAATACTTCCAATTACTAAGATTAACCAGAACAGAGTGCTTTGAAAATCAACAAAGATTTACCATCCTCTTCTTCTTCACTGACATAGTCTGGTCTATTCTTATAGCAGAAAAAAGTGGGAGGAAGTTTCAGTTTAGTTGCAAGAGCTTTTTGCTCAGGAGTTGGGGTCAGCTCATATACAATGAGAACATCATCATCTGAGGAAGAATCTTCGGGTTTTTCCTTCTCTTTTGCTACAACATAAGTCAAAAAAAATTGATAAAGATAAAGCATTAAGTATTAATGTAAACATTCTAACCGAAAATAAAAACCATGGAGCTTTAAGTTAAAAATAGCCTATTGGGGGCTGGCAGGTGGCATGGTGGTTAAGGGCACTGGTCCCGGATGGCCAACTGTGGTTCAAATCCTGAACCCGTCGGCTTGCTCTCTCACTTTCTCTCACTCTGGCTCTCTCTGGTCAAATTAAAATAAATAAAGTTAAATAAAAGACCTTTAAGAAATAGCCTACTCATAAAACATATTTTTATGAAGACAGAGCTCTACAATAATCACGAATTAGAATTAGCACCTGATTTTGGTGTTTTATCAAAAACTCTTAGTGAAGGAACCAGCAGTTAGCATTATGGCTATGTTGCTGGACTCCCACATAGTTGACCACGGTTCGAGTCCCAGATTCAGTGGCTAAACTCACGCCCAGCACATGTGTGTGCGTGCCGAAGATCTCAAGAGGAAAATGGAGAAGGGACTGCGGCATGGCCATCCCCCCTGGGGCATGATTTCTCACTTTCTGTCTCTCGGTCTCTGTCTTTCTGGCAAGCACACACGCCCTATAGCAAAAACCTCTCCAAGAAAAAAACAAACAAACAAACAAACAAAACCTCTTGGTGAGTACAGACTATGTAAAACTACTTTTAAAATCTTGCTTTTACTTACTAGCAATTGAAAAGAAATACTAGACCTTTATATGATTTAAAAAGCTATCTTAAAAATGTTGTTGTAACCATTCCTGGCATAATAAACAATGGGTTAGTAAAATATCCACACATTTGTATCACCTGAAAAAAACTTACAGAAATCATAAGCAAAGATTAGTTTACATATGAAACTAACCCAAAGCCAATTTTGATTAGTTCCTATAAAAAAGGTTAACAACTGTCAACGATGAGAGGTGATTAGAGCTGCATTCAGTTTTGCTTATTCCAAAGGGTAATACCAGATAAAGTTAAGTAAAAACTATTACTGCTGGGTATGGAATACTATAAGACACAAAGATAATTCCTGTGGCTGAAAAACACCTTTCCTAGTGTCTGCAGGTGGCATGGTGGTTAAAGTGGCAGGACTCCCACATAGCTGGCTGCGGTTTGGGTCCAGACCTGGCAACTTGCTTTCTTACTTTCCTTCTCTGTTTTTCTCTGGTCAACTTCAAAAAAATAAAATGACAGTGAATAAAATGAAATTAAATAATTCTTTAAAAGAAAAATACTAGGACCAGCAAGTGGTGTGGTGGTTAAGGCACTGGATGCTCCCACATGGCTGACAATGGTTCAAATCCTGGACCTGGTGGCTTGCTTTCTCACCTTTTCTTTCTCTCTCTCTCTCTCTCTCTCTCTGTGTCTCTCTGGTCAAATTAAAAATGAATGAATGAATGAATGAAGTTAAATAAATAATTAAAAAAAAAAAAAAGAAAGAAAAAAAGAAAAATGCCCTCCCTAACCCCTGCTAATGAAAAGAGTGAAATATTTGGGGGAGAAAATCAATTCTATGTGCAATCTAGTTTGTTCTATAAAGCAGGATTTCTGGCTCAAGAAACTGATAAACAGTAACCATGAAGGACCCCGACTCATGGAAGGAAAGCATCCTCTGGAGTTATGCTGTCCAATATGGTAGGCTAGCCACACGTGGCTATTTAGTACCTGAAAGACAGGCAGTCTGAAATGAGACATGCTGCAAGTGCAAACATGCATACTAAATGCTCAACACCTGATATGAAACATTTTTTTAAAATGTAAAATGTCTTAAAACTTTTTATAGTGAAGGGAAATTAAGGGGCAGCCCAAGGCATAGTGCCTAAAGTAGCTGGAAACCATGTGGCCAACTGTGTGGTTCAAGTTCTAGATTCAGCAGTTTGAAAAAACATGCCAAGCGCACCACTTGTGCATGCCCAAGAAATGGAAGGGACTACGTGTGGTGTACCGTTCCTCATGGGTTTTCTCAATCTTCTCTCCCTCTCTGGCAGGTGCACGTGCCCTCTGGCAAAAATTAAAAAGGGAGGGGAAAAAAAAAAAGAATCTGCTTTCCAATATAGTATTTTTCTAAACCACAGTTGAAAGGGTCAACCTGAATAGACACTTTGTTCTATATTCTACACACATAGCTGCCATCATGTTGCAATATTGGCAGACATTAGTGGCTGAAGATAAAGGTTAGATAAAACATACTCTTGATTAAGCAAAGTTGAAAATAACAGAGCAACAAAGTACAACACAAACAAAAAACGTATGATAGTGAAAAACCTTGACATTAAGTAAAAATTTAAAAAAAAAAAACAGCTTTAAGAGGTGTTACACCATCAAATCAAAAGGTGTTCTGCTTAAACTGGCACTCTTTAACATGCATGCTGTAGTGTTAAGTGCTTGATTTTAGACAGCCACAGCTACTTTGCTACAGACTACCAGAAGCTAAAAACTGCTGTTATCTCCTGCTGAGAATGCTAGCTCTATACCTTTACTCTCGGGCTGTGAGGAAGGGGTGCTGGTCCAAAACGCCATTGGGTTACATTTAAAAAGGCTAAAATTAAATCCTAGAAAAACAGAGAGTATTTCTTTGTGAACACACTGGGGTTAAAAAATGAATGACTTTAAAAATGTAAAAAGCCAGAGTCCCTCAATTCATACTAATCTAGCTGTTCTTTGTATTCATTTATCCCAGTAATTTCATTCTTTGCTCATTTCATAAATGGTAGACAGACTCACATAAAATGTGAACATCTCAATACCATGTTCTTAGAATGACAAGCAAACAGTAAACGAAGCATGAACAAATACATGGGCCTGGAGCTTACGCTCACTGACTGGAGCACTTGACTGCACACTGTCCTAGTGCAGATACTGAGTTTCCATTCACTGTTAAGTGGCTACTCCAATTACTGATCTGTAAGGTAACAATACTCTCTGCTGTTGAGCAGTGAGCTTTTGGGTGGACCTGTACAGGTGAACTTGTTCAGGGATAAAGACAATCTGCTCAAAAGTCTTCTGAGTGGCCACGACCCCATTGTTAAGGAGCCAATTTTGAAAAAAACCTAAAAAGGGTAACCTAAAGAGTCTGCATCAAAATAAACACTGAAAGGAAAAAGGTTTTTTAAAATTGTGTTTAACTTTAAAGACTACACACTCACCTGTTTCAGGCATCTTAAATGTGTAATTAGTTGAGGATTCTTCCTTCGGAAAGGAAGTAAAGAGATTTTTTGCTTTGCCATCTGAAGATTGTTTGGAATCACAGTTCATGGACAGCTCACACTTGTTGGGTTCCGGTTTTCTTTCAGATCCACCTTGGACTACAGAACTAGTTTCACTATTGTTACTTTTCAAAGGTGCATTAAAACTGAAACCAAACAAAGACCCAGTGGCTGAACTGTTGCCAAACGCAAATGGTTTTGATTTTTCACTACTAAAAATGCTTTTAACAGACTCTGAACCAAATACAAACTTTGGAGGAGAAACCACTGCTTTTGTTGTCGTTTCGGATGTGCTGGACACTTCCCCGACTTCTGAAGCTACATCCGCCACATCATCACCTTGAATCAAATCTGTCCTCTCCCTTGTCGTTTCTTCTAACACTGCTACAGCAATTTTGCCACAGGGTGACTCTCTGGGAGTGCTCGAACGAGAAACATGAGGTGTTATCAAAGAATCTTTTTCTTGGGCTACTTTTGCTTCATCAAAAATTTTCTTAAATGCGTCTGCAACATCCTGCAGTTTAAAACGAACAGCTAAATGTTCGACTTTTCTTTCTCCATCTGCAAAATCGCAAGCAGTCCAAACCCACACTCTTTGCGTCCCCTTCATAT
>NW_006159496.1:1189021-1196595 GCF_000334495.1 Tupaia belangeri chinensis
AATCGCAAGCAGTCCAACCCCCCCCTCTTTCCGTCCCCTTCATATTTTGCAAAGTCATGTCTGGAGTTATTCTGTGATTGGCACAAAGTTTTAATACCTGGTCCCTTCTCATAACTATGCGAACTTGCTTATTATCATAATTCTGTAAAATCTTTATATTGCCAATACCCCTTTCCTTCCACTGACCAACATCTTTATCATACCTATAGAGTTTTGCTCTGTAACTAAAAACAACCTGTTCATTTTCCTCACCACTGGAAACATGAACTAGATCAGGTAAAGGTACAACAGGTTCAAAGTACTGTCCATCTCTCTCTTCTTCTTGAGTAACATCAGATTCTTCATCAGTGCCAGCTGAAGTCCCACTCTGATTCAACTTGGTAGGAGACTTAGATGGACTCAAAGCAGACTTGAAACTAAAGTTAAATCCTGTTGTTGACTCACCAAAGCGGAAGAGATTTTTCCTCACAGGGCTGCTTGCCAGTGGAGACGCGTGTACTGAGCTACTACTCACACTATCATCTAAAGCATCCTCCCTTAAGTCATAGTTATCCCACTCCAATGCCGGCCCAGTGTTCTCAGGACTTGGCTTGACTGTTGTCTCCGAAGTGCTGACGGCACCTGAGCCTGAACTCTTACTCTCGTCATCGTCAGTGACTTTTGTTTGATCGTTAGTCAGAACTGTTTTGAAATCTTTTAGTCCACTCTTCATTTCTTCAGCTCTCTGTATTAACTTGGCAGCTCTGCCAGTATCTACAAGTTTATGTGGAGTCTGAAGTGGAATATCTAATAGAAGTCGCTGGCATTCTTCAAATTTCTGCTTAAATTCTTCAGCCAGCTCTGGGGTTTTAAATTTTGCTGCCAGTTGCTCTAGTTTGGCATCGCCATCAGAAAAATCACTAGCTAGCCACATCCAGGCTCGGTCGGACCCAGAGAGAGGCTTCAAGTTCATGGTGGTTGTTATCCAGTGGTTAGCGCATACCTTCAGCACTTGTTCCCTTCGCATCAGCATTCTCAGTTTGCCGTTAACTTCATTTTTGAGAATTTTTAAGTTCCCCAAACCTCTTTCTTTCCACTGACTTACCTCAGCATCAAATCTAAATAATTTTACCCGCTGCGAGTAGAGAACCTTTTCATCTTCTTCTCCTGTTACAAGTTCCACCTTTTCAGGCATCTGAACTACTGGTTCAAAATAGATATCATCACTATCCTCAGTCTTATAGGCGTCATCATCTTTGTCAAGATCAGCAGAAGTACTGGTTTTATCAGCCATTTTACCACTTTGTGATGAGAATAATTTTTCTCCAGCACCTGAAAATCCTTTGAAATTTGGGTCTTTTTTGCCAAATTGGAACCCTTCTCCAGAAGTTGATTTTGCAAGGTCTGCAAAGGTAAAAGTACTGCTTGTTTGACCAAATATCACAGCACCACCATTCTTCTGGCTACTAACACCCTGAGCCTGGGAAACAATGTCACTGTCGAAGTGCTTTTCACTCTTTTCTTGAGGTTCCTGAATGCCAAATTTAAATCCATCAGCAGACACAGGGGTGGAAAAACTAAATCCCTCTTTTGTCGACTTAGATTCTGTATTAGAAGAACCCTGAAACGTAAATGAAGATGCATTCTCTTGATCTGCATGCCCAAATTTAAATCCTTGCTCTGTATTGCCCAATTTAAACCCTTTGTCTGCAAAGTTACTTTTGAATCCTGTCCCCAGCTGACTTCCAGAAGCATCACTCAGCTTTGTTTTTAAGCCCAGTGAGAAAGCTGAAGGAGCTTCTGCATTAGGTTTAAGGGCACTGCAAGACCCACATCTTAAGGAAGAGCTCTCATTCTGCACAGAGCAAACACTACAGTCCCACTGTGCTTCCTTTTTGGCGAACATTCCTTCCAACCCACTGTTTGAAGACTTGTTTGTCTCTGAAGAGGCAGGTGCAGGAACAGAAGCAGGCTGATTCAGTTTACTTGGAGTCTTACAAGCAACACATTCGGTAGCACTTGCTTCATTTCTGACCAAGCATGTGCCACAATCCCACTGTCCTTCCTTCTTGGTGAACATACCCTCAAATCCGCTCTTTGGAGCCTTGCTTGTCTCTGAAGAGACAGGTGCAGGAATAGCAGAAGTAGGCTGATTTTCTTTACTTGGGTTCTGACAAGCAATACATTTGGTAGCATTTGCTTCATTTCTCACCAAGCATGTACTACAATCCCACTGTCCTTCCTTCTTAAGGAACATTCCTTCAAATCCACTTTTTGGAGCCTTGCTTGTCTCTGAAGTACCAAACTTAAAAGAGGCAGGAGCTGGAACAGCAGAACTAGATGAACTTGGTTTAGTCGGATTCTGACAAGCAACACATTTTGTAGAGGCTCCTTCATTTCGAACTGAGCATGCACTACAATCCCGCTGTCCTTCCTTTGTCGAAAAAACAGATCTGAAATCACTATTCACAGACTTAGAAAGATCTCCTTGGCCGAATTTAAAGGAAGACTGATGAACCAAGGAAGAGCCACTTTTGTTGGCAGACTTTGCACTCTGGCATGCAGTGCAGCTAGACACAGTAGGTTCATTTTTCATTAAACAAGTACTGCAATCCCAATGGCCTTCTTTCTTTGGAGTCATCAACATGAATCTATCTTGAGTGTTTTCTGGGCCAGGTTTAGGGGCAGAAACAGTTTCAACTAATGGTGGGCCAAGGAAGTCGTTAGTGTTTGGGTTTAGATTGTGGCATGATACACATTTCTTAACACCTGCAGCATTCTTTAATGAGCAACTGTTACAATGCCAAGACCCTTCTTTCTTTGCAACTTGAAATTCAAAATTCATGTTTCCAGCATCAGATTTGGAAATATCCTTATTATCATGACTTGTGGATTCGTTTACAATTTTAACAGTCTGATTTGATGCTGTGGTTACATTTGTTCCTGAGGCTTTTACAATGCTCTGGGCCTCTTCAAACTTGCACTTAAAAAGTGCTGCTTCTTCAAGAGTTTTGAATCTAATAGCAAGTTGTTCCGGTTTTGGTAATTCATCTGCATAATCAAGGGCATGCCATACAAAAGATCTGTCTGATCCAGCATTTGGTGTCAGTTTCATATCTGGACTGATGTAATGATTTGCACAGATTTTTAACACTTGCTCTCGTCTCATCAGAAGGCGAATCTTGCCAGATGTTTTATGTCTTAGTATTTTTACATTCCCAATTCCACGTTCCTTCCATTCTTTGGATTCCCCATCAAAACGGTACAATTTTGCACGATTGCAAAAGAATTCTTCTTCATCTTCCTCACCCGTTTTAACCTCAATCTTATCAGGAAGTGGTACCACAGGCTCAAAGTGAGGGCCATCATCATCCTCATCCCCATGGGCACTTCCTCCATCTGTCTCATGACTCTTGTTGGCCACCTCTGGAGATGGTGTTGCAAATACTGACTTCCCTGGACCATGGAAAGTAAACATATCATCATTTCGACGAAAACCAGAATTCTTTTGATTTGGCCCCAGGCTTTCTGTAAATGAAATTCCAGACACATTTTTGCTTCCAAAATTAAATGTATTTCGAGGACCCATGGTCTGACTAGGAATTGGTTTTGGTCCACTGTAACCATCTCCTTGCAAAGGCTTGTCTGAAGTCAGGAGACCTAAAAGGCTTTCACTATTACTGTAAGCTGTAGAAGGGGGCTGTGTCACAACTTGCGGTGAGGAAAATGTGAAATCACCATCATTTGATTTAAAATTTGAGTTAAATTTAAAAGGGGTTGGCTGTGTTGTATGTGCTGGTGTTGTCAAAGATGGCCTTATTCCTTCACCCGGCATAGGCTGGACAAAATTAGTTTTCCCAAATTCTATAACTTTAGTTTCTGCAGATCTTGAGGCATGAGCTGCAACAGGAGGTTTTGTGAAATATCCTGGTTCTGGCAAAGGTGGATTTGTGCTTGTCTGCTGAACATTGTAATTAAAGTAATCATCACCCCTGGGTGACAGAATTCCCGTTGCAGGAGACTCAAAACGCAACGCAGGAGGAGCATACATCTCCTGAGAGAACATGCAAGATGAGCTTTGCACTGGTGGTGTGTGCATCTGTTGTGGATAGGCATACATATGTTGCTGGGGTGGAAGCCTATTCATGCCATAAACTGGACCCTAAAAGAAAAAAAGTTAAAATATTTTGTAGATTATCTATGAAACTATAGATAACAAGTTATATACTAATTCTCACAAACTTCAAACATGAGTATTATTAGGTGGAGAAGATACCATTAGGGCATAAAGCACATGACTAACAGAGAGCGTCATTATTACAAAGATAATGACATCTAATAAAAATTCACTAATGACAGCTTAAAAATATACTTCTATAATAAATCCAGAGAGTGAGTATCTTCTCCATTCCTAAACAATTTATCAAATGAGGTTAACGGTAATAACAATAATAATGGCGACGATGATGAAGAAGAAGACTAACACTTATTAAGTATTTATTGATGTGCTAGCTGGGCACTGTTCTAGGCATTTTACATATATTACCTCATTCTAATATCCTCAAAAACTCTATGAATTAAGGTATTATTATTTTCACTTTACATATGATACAACTAATTTCTAGCGAAATCTGCCCAAAGCACAATAAGCTAAGGACAAGGGTCTACACACCCCAACCCTCTGGCCTCACAACCTTCATGTTTAACTACTGTTTTAATATTGGGTCTTAATAGTAATATAGCCACATCAGGCCTAGTAGTACTTACCATAGAGTGGTTCGACAAAGGCACTCTAGTCCTATTTCTGTCAAAATAGAATGGGGACTGACCCAATGCCAGCACCACTCACAATTTTTAAAAATATTCTAAATATTCATACTTATGGTAACAAAAAGAATTAGATAATTAAGAAGTACAACTTCTGTATCTAGAAAGAAATTTAAAACATGTCTTAAGGGACATGTAAGTTTTAATACTGAACTACTCCCCTAAATCTCTTTGAAGGAAGCCTGAACAATTAGAAAGGAGATACTTATAAAGGTATAAATTATTCCTTTGTTACCTTTGTGGGAGTAACATTAGCTGCTGGTCTGAGAAGATACTGGGAATTATATGCTGGTGACTGACTATAATATACTGTAGGGCCAGTAGTTGCAACTAAAAAAAAAAATAAAAACAAAAGGAAAAAAAAGGAAAACACTGTTAAAGTCTATACTACAGTTAAGACTACCTAGGCAAGAGCTATCACACAAAAGCAATAAAAATTAAAGAAAGAATTAACTGCATAAATTTTTAAATTTCTGTACATCATAATATACCATAAGGAGATTATCAAATGATAAACTAGAAAAACCTGTGAAACATGACACAAGGAATAAGAGAATAGTGTGATCAACAAGAACAAGCATCTAAGAAGCATCCTGAAAGGAACCAAGAGGCAAGCACGGGGTCCACTTTCTAAGAGACGCCAGTACGATGTGATGGCACGTCTTGCCCAACATCAGAAACACCGGGCACACACTAGTCTCCAGGAACGACTTTAGGAACCAAACCTACCTGGTGGATTTAAAGGCCATGCTTTCAAAGTGAGCCTTTAAAAGTCTGCAGAGTAACCAGACTACATTTTATATACTCAAGCTATGACTCAAAATGTTCAGGTCAAAAACTGGATCTGACGAGTTCATCAAAAGTATCTCATAATTAATATAAAATTCCTTGGCTTAAAAAAAAAAAAAAAAGGCACATCAACACTCATTCTGATGTGCACACTGTCTATCTGCTTTGCATGACTTTCACCAGGCAACTAAGAACCAGAAGGCAATCGTGTTTATGGCAAACTACCCATAGTCATTTGCTTTCAAAAAGAAATGGAAATTGATCAAAGAGGTGTCAAACTACTGATTCTGGTAAGCACTGGAGAAGACCTAGTAAAGGCTAGCCAGAATCCCAGGTATGAATTTAAAAACCTAATGAAACTGCCTTGGTGAAGATGACTATTTTGGAAATACCCTACAGAGGAAATGCACAGAACATAAAACAAGCAGACAGACATAAGCCAAGAATCTTAAAGTCTCAAGTTTGACAGGGACTTCATCAGGGACTACTGTGCCTTAATAGTAAAAAAAAATTTAAGAAGATCTTATAAACCTACTAAAAATAATCAAGGAGAAAAAAGTGTCACACGAATAAACAAATCAGAAAAGAAATATAAAAGACTACACTGTAAAGTATGCCTAGTATATGAAAACTTTAAAAATACACCATTTCTGCTTTTACAAATTGGCAAAGATTTTTATAAACTGGTAATAGTCAACATAAGCAAGAATACACAGATGGTACTATCAGAGACTAGTGAAAGAACACAAAATGAAATTTTATATTACCCTGCAGAAAGTGGCTGCAGTATTATTTATAATAGCACAAACTAGAAACACTATTAACAGCACTTCTGCAATGACAGGATGTCTTATATACATTAATAGTATTTTCAAAGAATATTTCATTAAAAATTGATTGGCACTTAAAGTAACATTTAAAAAATCGGCTAACTCATCTACACACAAGATAGCTACACAGTTATAATCTCATAAGAAATAGTTTATGTGGGACCAGCAGATGGCATAATACATACGTCACTGGACTCCCACATAGTCAAGTATGGTTCGAGTCCTGGACCTGGGGGCGTAACACTCATGCCAGGTGTGTATGCATGTATGCCCAAAATCCCGAGAGAAGAATGAAGGAGAAAGGATTCCTGCATGGCCATCACTTCTGGGGAAGGGATGATTTCTCGCTTTCTCTCTCTCTGGCAAGCTCATGCACCCTACACCAAAATCTCTAATTAAAAAAAAAAAAAGAAAGAAAAAGAAAAGTATACAAAGAGAAAGAACCAGAAGGAAATGCTCCAAAATATTAACAGAACTCTTATGTGGCAGGAGAGTTGTTAAGTTTTCAGTTTTCTTTACATTGTTCACCGTTCAATATTTCTATTTCCTACAAGCTTATTAGTCTTGTTTCTTAATCTTATTTTAAAAAGAGAAGGACTGTCTTAGAACATTTTTACTTTCATTAAGAAAGTCCATAAAGGGAACCAGCAGTTAGCGTAATGGCTATGTCGCTGGACTCCCACGTAGTCGACCGCGGTTCGTGTCCTGGACCCGGTGGCTTAAAACTCACACCGGGCGCGTGTGCGTGCGTGCCCAAGATCCCGAGAGGAGAATGGAGGAGAAGGGATTGCGGCGTGACCATCTCCCCTGGGGGGTGATTTCTCGCTTTCTGTCTCTATGTATCTCTATCTGTCTGGCGAGCGCACGCGCCCTACAGTGAAAATCTCTCCAAAAAAAAAATAAAAAAGTCCATAAACACAGGAATAAGAATTAAGAGACCAGGCCCAGCAGGTGGCATGGTGGTTAAGGCATTTGACTCCCACATGGCCAACCATGGTTCAAGTCCTGAACCCAGCAGCTTGAAAATCACACTAGGCATGGGTACATGTGTGCCCAAAATCCCAAGAGGAGAATGGAGAAGGGACTGTGGTGTAGCCATAGCCTCTGGGGGTGATTTCTCACTTTCTCTCTGTCTCTCTGTCTGTCTCC
>NW_006159496.1:1196631-1208833 GCF_000334495.1 Tupaia belangeri chinensis
TGCTTTGGCCCAGAGGGACCCAAACCCCCATAGAAAAAATTTTTTAAAAAAAAAAAAAAAAAAAAAAAAAAAGCATAAAGAGACCAGGGTGCTCTCCTTTTCAGTGCCACCAGGCTACTTTGTGATCCTGTGAACAAGCCATCTGGAGTCTCCACTTTTCTCAACTGTAAAACGAGGATATACTGTACACATTTCGTAGAGTCATGGTGAGAATAAAATCAGACAATGTGAATATTGTGCTTATACACGAAAACACCTTCCAAGCCTGTACACAGGAAAAATTGTGACACAAGAATTACCACATAACTGACTACAATAGCAGTAAAAAAGCCATAAAAAAGCTAGCTACTCTATCCTCTCTCTATCGAGTTCTACACAACACATAACGTTTTAAGTAGGTAGGGTTCAAAACTAGGTATCTCACACTATGACCTAAGACATTCAAAAAGTTCGACTTCACAGATTTGCTCTCATTTTGCTTGCATTTAGAAGACACTGTCACAAGAAGACAGAGAGGATGCCGTAAATATAAGGTCCTATAAATCATAACATAAATGTGCTAATCTAAATGAGACCTTACTCTCCTAAATCATGCCTGGTTGAAAACCATTGAAAAATCATGCACTACTACCATTTCACAAGTCTCATACAAAAGAATCATACTTCCACTGCCGTTTCTGACTAACTGGGGGCACTGTATCACTCTGACAAGCCACTTTAGAATCCCAGTTCTATGAAGAACTATCCATGTAATACTGGGTAAGCCACTTAACTTTTTAAAATCCACTTCCTCATTTACAGAATGGAAATTAATAAGGATACCTACCATTCTGATTACTATAATTGAATAAAATCACACAAAGCACTTTTGTACATAGCCAAACCAAAATAAGCACTATTAGTAACCTTTGTTCACTAAGTGTTTACTGTAAACTACAATAAATGCCTACTACATATCCACATGATCCACATATACACAAATGCTCTTAGTAATTACATGGAGCAAACATCATCTCTTTGTCTCAGATTTACTAATTTATGAATACACCTAGTAAATGATAGAGCACAACTTAAAAACCGAAGATAGTCTGGCTCCAAACACCTTTTCCTTCTACATACACAATATTTTAAAATAAACGGATTTCCTGTTAATGTTCTACTTTTCAGTATATGACTAAAATAATTTCTCAGAGGTAAACTCTTGGTCATCTCTTTGTGCCTAACTTTTGTTACCATTTTTAAATTTAAGTATTAGGCCCACCTCAGAGTCAAGTCAGTTAGCTAAGATGTGTCTTAAAGGGTTTTTTAAGCCCTTACATACATGGGACCAAACAAAGCTTGTTTGTTTCTGCTTGGTGTTAGAGAAATCTCAGTAATACAAAGCATAGTTTTTAAAGTAACATAAAAGCAGACATATTGACACATAGTAAACAAACATATATAGACAGGGTGATTTCTCAAGTTGTCTATTTGAAAGAGGAGGAGGTAAAACGATGTTGCTAAAACATGGGATTATCTAGTTACAAGCTCACCTGTGAGAGGAGCCCCATGAAAAGTCTGTGATCCCTGATATCCATCAGGCACAGGGTCTGGTCCATAATTCTCTGTGGGCCACCGATGAGGGGATGCTGAGTTACTGCTATTTAGTTTCAATTCCTGCATTTCTTTCTATTGGAAGAAAAAAAGGAAAATACTTTTAAACATTTAATTATATCACTAAGACAGTGTTATGTCAAACTTAGATATTTTGAATTTTAAATCATGATGATGGGCCCAGCTGGTGGTGTGCTCTTGAAGGCAACCGGATCCCACATGACTGACTGTACGGTTTGAGTCCCAGGATCAGCGGCTTTAAAAATACAATGGGCACGCATGCATGTGTGTCCAACATCTTGAGAGGAGAATGGAGAAGGGATAGCAGCATGGCCATTCCCTCGGGGAGTGTCTTCTTACTCTCGGTCTCCTCTGTCTCTCTTCTAAGCGTACATGTCCTCTAGCAAATAAAACAAAAAAAAAGTTAATAAAATTTTTAAATAAAACAAAACATGATTTATCTTTTTTTTTTTTTGAGAGGTTTTTGCTATAGAGCACGTGCACTTGCCAGTCAGACAGAGAGAGACATAGAGACAGAAAGCGAGAAATCACCCCTCAGGGGGGATGGCCACGCCGCAATCCCTTCTCCGTTCTCCTCTTGGGATCTTGGATACACATGCACACGCACCAGGCGTGAGTTTTAAGCCACCAGGTCTGGGATGCGAACTGCGGTCGACTACATGGGAGTCCAGCGACATAGCCATTAGACTAACTGCTGGTCCCACAAAACATGATATCTTTTAAGAAATCCTGTTTTTGAGACCAGCAGTTGGCGTAATGGCTATGTCGCTGGACTCCCACGTAGTCAACTGTGGCTCGAGCCCCAAAACTAGTGGCTTAAACTCATGCCGGGAACATGTGCAGGCGTGCCAAGATCCTGAGAGGGGAATAGAGGAGAAGGGATTGCACTGTGGCCATCCCCCCTGGGGGATGATTTCTTACTTTCTGTCTCTCTCTGTCTTTCTAGTAAGCATAGGTGCCCTATAGCAAAAACCTCTCCAAAAAAGGAAGAAGAAGATTGTTTTTCAATAAGATCTGGGTATCAGGTACTTATTTAAGAATATGATTCATAACTTATTAGAACTTATTTGTGGGCCCGGCAGGTGGTATGGTGGTTAAGGTGCTGGATTTCCACACAGCCAAAGTTGGTGGCTTTCCCTTCTACTCTCTCTCTCTGGTCAAATTAAAAAATAATAAATAAAATCACATAAATAATTCTTAAAAAAGAAACTTATTTGTTCCCATTTTTTTTTTGGTACCACCTGATTATTTTTTTGACTTTACCCTCAACAACTGAATACCTCCCTAAGTGATCATTTTCATCCCACCTTAATCTACCTAAAGTCCAGCCGAGACACTCCCTGCTCCCAAAACCAAGTGCCTGTACCTACAAGATAAACCTCCTTCTCGGACATTCATAACCCTCAAGTAGTAGTACCCTCAATATTCTTAAGCACCTCCTTTTCGCACTCGTTACTGGTCAGGGCTCCTAGACTGCCTGACACTCCAAACTGCCTCCTGACACCGGCTCCCTACTGACCCACGGGTGTTGTAACAAAGTACTACTGATTCTGAAAACAATGCTCAAATGCTCACCAGACAAAGAAAACAACTAATATTTGCTCAGAATATATTCTGTAATAATATGTTGTAGGCATTTTATTTACATTCTTAGTTAATTCTTATATGCAATATTAATTCATATCTTAAAATGAGAAAAGGAAATGAGAACAGGAAATGACAGAGCTAAAACGTAAACCAGAGCTGCCTTCACAAAGTGCTGTCTCAACACCACTGTCTGATTAGACGAGATGGAAGGTACATTGCATCCTAACGTCACTGTGTGTCTACCTACCTGCTCTCTGCTACTTCGTGGGCAATTATCTGGCAATGCCATACCCAACCACCAAAACTACAAAACGTCCCTTCACAAAGCAGGCACTTATTAAGAAACTATTTTCCAAACAAACTACAGAGCTATCAGTTACAGGTCAATTTTGAAAACTGATCCAAACCTCTCTACTCGTGTGTTCACTGGGCCTAAGCCAGTGCTATACATCCAAGAAAATAAAACTGGTGGAATCAAATGAAAAATTTTACTGGTCACTACTGGTTTTGAACCTGCAACCAGTGTTATACCCATCTTTTTTTGGTTACAATTATTTATTTTATTTTTTTAGAGATTTCTTCTATAGGGCAAATGCACGAGCTGGAAAGACAGAGACAGACATATAGAAAGTGAGAGGTCACCTCCCAGGGGTATGGCCAAGCTGCAATCCCTTTTTCATTCTCCTCTCAGGATCCTGGGCACGCACGCACATGTGCCCGGTGTGAGTTTAAGCAGCTGGGTCTGGGACTCAAACCGTGGTCAACATGTGGGAGTCCAGCAACATAACCATTATGTAATGCTGGACCCTAATTTTATTTTTTATTATTTTAAATTTACCAGAGAGAGAGAGAGAGAGAGAGAGAGAGAAAGAGAAATGAAAAGTGAGAAAGCAAGCCACCAGGTCCAGGACTCAAACTGCAGTCAGTCAATTGGGAGAGTCCAGTGCCTTAACTACCACACCACCTGCTGGGCCCTATACTCACAACTTTTAAAAAGTCAAAGAACTGGAAAATGTCATGAGAACTGTCTTCAACAATGTTCTCACTTCACAGATGAAAAAAACGTACACAAATGTAAGTAAATGATTGGCCCGAGGTAATTAATGAGTGGCAGAGTTAATATTAGCCTCAGCTTTCCTGGCTCATGAACGAACACCCCACTGTACTGCTGCTAGATATAATAGTGGGTGCCTGAAACATCTACGCTAGGTCAAGACTGTAGACAGAGAACCAACAGTTGGCGTAATGGTTATGTCTCTGGACTCCCATGTAGTCAACAGCGGTTCGAGTCCCAGACCTGGTGGCTTAAACTCACACCAGGCGCATGCGCTCCCAAGATCCCAAGAGGAGAAGGGATTTTGGTGTGGCCATCCCCCCAACCCTGGGGGGGGGTGTGTGTGATTTTTTTGCTTTCTGTCTCTCTGTCCCTGTCTTTCTGGTGAGCGCATGTGCCCTTTAGCAAAAACCTCTCCAAAAAAAGATTGTAGACAGTAGACAGGATCACAAGCCATGGTCACATGAAATTAACATCCACAATCTTTGTGCTAATTCAAAATGTCCTTTCCTCCAAACAACATTTTCTAGGTCTCAGCACTAATCATTCTATAGTGATCACCACACATCAGGATTTCTTTGGTGTAACTTTTTATTTTTTCTTTCCCAGAGGGCACATGTGCTCACCAGAGACAAACAAACGGAGATGGGAAAAAGCACCCCTAGTGATGCATGATCATATCAAATCCCTTCTCCATCCTATTAGACTTCTGAGCGTGCAGGAAGCACATGCACGCTGCATGGTTTTCAAGCTGGTAGGGCCAGGATTTTAAACCAAGTGTGGGATTCAGCTCCCTTAACCACAAAGCCCTTGGGGGCTGGCCTTTCTTGGTGTAACTTTAGAAGCATGAATAACTTATTTCTGCCTAAAGCATAAAGAACCTACTTGTATTTCCAAAGAGGTAAAACTCCTTTGAGTCCTACAGTTAATATGGGATTATGTCAATTTAACTATTTCCTAACATAATTAAGGCAAAATCATATGACTATCTCAAAAAAGATAAATGGGCTTTTTGATAATTATACCACTTTTCAATCTTAGTTATAAATTTGACATACATCTAATCTATAGTTAGTCTAAGAAGTGAACCTACAGAGCAAAGTATGGTTAGTATATTTCAGTAGTTCAGCCAAGTGGGGAATCTACTCTGCAAAGAGCCATTAACTATGTTTTAAGATAAAACAGTCTCTATTTTTGAAGGACTCACATTTTGTGGAGAAAGCAGACATAAATAATTTGAAAATGGGAGTCGGCAGGTGGCGTGGTTGTTAAGGGCACTGGACTTCCACATGGCCGACTGTGGTTTGAATCCCAGACCTGGTGGCTTGCTTTCTCACTTACCCCATCTCTTTCTCACTCTGTCCCTCTCTGGTCAAATTTAAATAAATAAAGTTAAATAAAATAATTCTTAAAATAAATAAATAAACTATTTCAAAATGCTGGCAAGCGTTAAGACAGGGGTATGTAAAACATAGTATAATTCTACAGTAACATGAGGAGACATTTTGACCAGCATGAGTCAGGGAAACAAACTATCTTAGAACATAGTTAGAGAATTACCTTAATGGCCTCTACTTGTTGACAGATCATTTTCAGTAAAGAATTTTGATCTTCTGCCCATCTGGGTGGTGTTTTGGGAGAATACTAAAAAATAAAAAACAACAAAGCAGTACTTCAAATATCTGGAGCTGGAACATTCCACAATGGAATGATCCCTTTCTATACTACGTACCTTATAACTTTTACTTGGCGACAGTGAATACTTGGTGGGAGATGGTGTAGAATGTTTTACCTCTGAATCTGTATTTCGCGAAGAGCCATTTTTATAAAGAGGACCTCCTTCACTATAGTCTTCAAGCTCCTGCATGACTGAACTAAGCATCTCTTTCACAGATTCCAGAGGCACAGGCAGCTGAAAACAACAGGCATTAATCGAGTGCATTAGTTGGCAAAAATACCAAAATAAGAGCTCTAGAATTAATCTTAATAATTTATATTTTCCTCATTTTTGTGAACAAGTACGCTTTAAGACTATACATGGGGCTAGCAGGTGGCATGGAGGATAAGGTAGCTTGACCCCAGAGCTGACTCTGAAGTTCACTTCTCAGACCCAGCGGCCTGAAAATCACTCTGGGCATGTGTGTATGCATGCCCAAAATGCTGAGAGGAGAATGGATGGCCACTCCCTCTGGGGGTGGGAGGGGTGATTTTTCACATCCATGCTCTCTCCAGCAATCATATACGCCCTATAGCAAAAATTAAAAAAAAAAAAAAAGCCACGCATGTGTGCATACATGTGCGTCCACATACGTGTCTAAATACTTCTGACTCTAAAATTCCATGTTGTTTCTATTCATTTTGCTGGCCGTTATAATGAAAGAATGTTAACTTGGCAAATTTTTCCAAGAGCATAAAATGTGCTATTTTCTCATTTTGAAAAGAGACAGATCCCAGAATGTAGGAGACATTAACTCCTAATTCAAGGGCAGTAACATGATTTTAACAAAACACTCAGGAGGAAAGATGCATACACTGAACACTGCCTCTGGAACCTGTGAAGAGATGCTTGGTTCAGTCATGCAGGAGCTTGAAGACTGTAGGTCTCAAACTGCTCAGCTAGAAAACATGACAGTTCACGGAAGATGACGAGAGTGAAAAAATGCTCTTAAGTTGTCAGCAGCAACCTTCAATTTCAGTAAAATATGAATACTCCCGAGGTTACAATATTTGTTTTCATTACAGTGCCAAGATAACAAAATTAATAAATGCTCTATTTTAAAACCCCTTAATTCCTATATCTACCTAGATTCCCAAGTATAAAAACAAAAAAGGGCACATGAAATATAAGATAAAACAAGGCAAATTAAGCATTTACACACATGCACACACCCCTTCTGCACATTAAAATAACAAGGTATTTGAGTATTTCTGAAATCACCAAAACATAAAACCAAGGAAAAAAAGAAAAAGAAAAATTTGATCGTCTCATTATTAAAAATGAAAAGAACAAGCAACAACCTGTAACTTACTTTCTTGACCACTGAAAGATCAGAATCACTGTCATCTGAAATCTTTATTAAGTAGTCCCTGGCCTTTCTCAGATAATTTTTGCATTCTTCTTGTTCTTCAGGTGAAAGGGCATCATTTTCAATGTCCTCGGCTTTCCTGTGAAAAATCTATACAAAGAGTGCTTTCATGAAACAATTAGGTTTTTAAAACAAAAAACCGTTTTCAAGTATACCTACTTACCAGTGCAAGATTCCAGTATGAAACAACGCTTTTTATAGATTCAAAAGCAGTCATAGCATCTTCTATATTTCCATTAACTGCATCCAATACAGCAAAGGTTATGTGTGCATCTTCTTCATATTCACCAATTTCAGATGCCTAAACATGTTTAGTAGTTTCAGTTAAATTGCTCTATTCAAAATATCAAACCCAAATGATTTTCCAAAGACTTTGTGTGATCTAATGAGACTAACAGCTCATTACTTTTCTCTGTCTTATTCTTTAACAGCTACTGGATTTATAAAGCAAGACTATCATTAAATAGCAAGCAATAATTTAAGCAGTTTATGCCTCCATTTCTCTGTTTATAAACTGGAAAGCCATATTGCCAGTTAATTCACAAAGAGATTCCCCATTACCTGAATGTCTGCACTATGAAAATGCTTAAATAAAGGATCAATAGGTTCAGGAATGCTGCTCTTCTTTTTGATTATCTTCAACAATGGCAAAACTTTCTTCCAATAATGAACACTTCTGCCTATGTATTCCCGTTGATCATAAAAAGAATTAAGACCACTCCCCTAAGATATAAAGTCAGAAACATACAATATTAAAAACATCACGATAAAGTGTAAAAATTCATTTATTGAGAATAAGAAAAACTGGTTAAAATTTCAAGTCAAAACCAAACAAAACTTTAAGTTATTTGCTCAACCTCTCAAATACTGGAATAAGTAATTATTACCTTAACACCAGTGATCATTCTTTTTTGGTTTTTATTGGAGAGGTTTTTGCTATAGGGCACGTGCGCTCACCAGATAGAGAGAGACAGAGAGACAGAAAGTGAGAAATCACCCCCCGGGGGGATGGCCACACAGCAATCCCTTCTCCATTCTCCTCTCGGGATCTTGGGCACACACGCACACGCACCCGGTGTGAGTTTAAGCCACCAGGTCCGGGACACGAACCGTAGTCAACTACATGGAGTCCAGCGACATACCAACACTAACTGGTGGTCCCAACCAGTGATCATTCTTGACTCAACTTTTTAACATTTTCATGATACTACTTATGGTACAGTCCAAACTATTTTGTAGAAGTTGCCATTTGTACATGGCCACAACCTGCTTCTCTTTAAGAGTCAATCTGGTCAAAGGGCAAACCATCGACACCTAATTCTGTCACAGAACATGCCTTGAATGTTTAGAAAGATCTATAATGCCCTTATATACAAAGCCTTGTGGTTCTTTTTTTTTTTTTTTGAGAGGTTTTTGCTATAGGCACGTGCACTCGCCAGAAAAATAGAGACAGAAAGCGAGAAATCACCCCCTGAGGGAATGGCCACGCCGCAATCTCTTCTCCTCCATTCTCCTCTCAGAATCTTGGGCACACACACACACATGCGCCTGGCATGAGTTTTAAGCCACCAGGTCCGGGATTCGAATCACAGTCGACTACATGGGAGTCCAGTGACACAGCTATTATGCTAACTGCTGGTCCCAAGCCTTGTGATTCTTAACATGCACAAAACTGTTCAGGACTGGACAATCATTTATAATTTAATTGTAATGTATTAATAACAGTTAATATTTAAGTGCTTATATTTAACTGTATTAATTGCTTTGAGGCAAAATTAAGAAATAATGTTTTACCTGACAGAATATGATTGGGTTGCTTCCAGAACTAAAACTAAGAAAGTCTCTAACTTTGTAAAAATTAATGTTCATGGGGTACCAGTAGATAGCATAAATGGCTACGTCACTGGACTCTCAAATACTCAACCTCGGTTCAAATCCCGGACCCGGTGGCTTAAACTCACGCCAGTCATGTGTGCATGCACACCCAAGATGGAGAGGAGAATGGAAGAGAAGGAATCATAGCATGGCCATCTCTCCTGGGAGGTGATTTCTTGCTTTCTGTCTCTCTGTCTCTGTCTTTCCAGTGAGTACATGCAACCTATAGCAAAAAAAAAAAATTAACGTTCTTTAAAAAAGGTTTCAGGTCTGGCAGGAGGCATGGTGGTTAAAGCGACTAGATTACCACATGGGCAACTGCAGTTCAAGTTCTGGACCTGGCTGCTTGCTTTCTCATTTCTCCACTCTCTGTCTCACTCACTCTATCCCTTTCTGGTCAAATTAAAATAAATAAAGTTAAATAAAATAATTATTTAAAACAAAAAAAGGTTTCACTTTAATGAACTCACCGTTTTCTGAAGGCACTTTGCCCAGTGCACAAGCAGAGCAGGTTGAAGGCCATGTTTTTCCTGGGCCCTAAGGGTGTTTATTTCATGCTGAACTAGAAGTCGCAATTTTGCTGAGGTTCCAGGTCTAAAAAAGTTTTGTTTAATAAAATTGATTTATGAACATATGGTGTTAAACTGTCACATGACAAATTAAATCTTCACGTTAGAGTTAAGCCAAACCCCTGGTAAAAATCCCAGCTCTAAGTTAAAGAAATATTTTTGTTTTACTACTTACATAGCTTTTCTGTGAATCAGATTACAAACTGCATCCCACCAAGTTTTCTGTCTTTCTGTACAAAGTTGTTTACATACAGGGAGTGGCAAGGATAGCAGCTGATAGGCGTTGCAATGAGAACTAAATTTCTCTTTTAATTGTAAGTGGCTGGTAAATATTACTCCAAGTAGAAATACCTATTTTATTTAAAGAAAGCTATTATGCTAACTGCTGGTCCCAAGCCTTGTGATTCTTAACATGCACAAAACTGTTCAGGACTGGACAATCATTTATAATTTAATTGTAATGTATTAATAACAGTTAATATTTAAGTGCTTATATTTAACTGTATTAATTGCTTTGAGGCAAAATTAAGAAATAATGTTTTACCTGACAGAATATGATTGGGTTGCTTCCAGAACTAAAACTAAGAAAGTCTCTAACTTTGTAAAAATTAATGTTCATGGGGTACCAGTAGATAGCATAAATGGCTACGTCACTGGACTCTCAAATACTCAACCTCGGTTCAAATCCCGGACCCGGTGGCTTAAACTCACGCCAGTCATGTGTGCATGCACACCCAAGATGGAGAGGAGAATGGAAGAGAAGGAATCATAGCATGGCCATCTCTCCTGGGAGGTGATTTCTTGCTTTCTGTCTCTCTGTCTCTGTCTTTCCAGTGAGTACATGCAACCCATAGCAAAAAAAAAAAAATTAACGTTCTTTAAAAAAGGTTTCAGGTCTGGCAGGAGGCATGGTGGTTAAAGCGACTAGATTACCACATGGGCAACTGCAGTTCAAGTTCTGGACCTGGCTGCTTGCTTTCTCATTTCTCCACTCTCTGTCTCACTCACTCTATCCCTTTCTGGTCAAATTAAAATAAATAAAGTTAAATAAAATAATTATTTAAAACAAAAAAAGGTTTCACTTTAATGAACTCACCGTTTTCTGAAGGCACTTTGCCCAGTGCACAAGCAGAGCAGGTTGAAGGCCATGTTTTTCCTGGGCCCTAAGGGTGTTTATTTCATGCTGAACTAGAAGTCGCAATTTTGCTGAGGTTCCAGGTCTAAAAAAGTTTTGTTTAATAAAATTGATTTATGAACATATGGTGTTAAACTGTCACATGACAAATTAAATCTTCACGTTAGAGTTAAGCCAAACCCCTGGTAAAAATCCCAGCTCTAAGTTAAAGAAATATTTTTGTTTTACTACTTACATAGCTTTTCTGTGGATCAGATTACAAACTGCATCCCACCAAGTTTTCTGTCTTTCTGTACAAAGTTGTTTACACACAGGGAGTGGCAAGGATAGCAGCTGATAGGCGTTGCAATGAGAACTAAATTTCTCTTTTAATTGTAAGTGGCTGGTAAATATTACTCCAAGTAGAAATACCTATTTTATTTAAAGAAATGTTAACATAAGTTAAAAAAAAAAAATAAACAAAATTCAAAATATTTAATCTGTTAAGATCTAGGCTTACCTCAAGATCTAAAATACATATTGATTCAGGTGCATTTGTTTCAAGCCTTGAAGTTTCCTGAGGCAAATGATGAAAAAGCTGTTTCAACCACTTTCGAACTGCAGGTAAGGTAGGCAATGAATTCCACTGTAGGCCAAGCCAGGTAAGGTGCTGAAGACTACCGTTATGTGCTCGAATGGCACCTGAAAAAGAAAAAAATGTGACTTGACATTTTGGAAATGTTTTCTGTGTACTAGTTTTGCTAAAATAAATAAATACCTCACATTATACAATTACTATTGATATATTAAAGGAGGGAAGTTCCATAATAGGCACAATCTCATGTTTACTAAATTCATTCATACTTTGTTATCAGAAATATCAATTAAAAACTGTGATGGTGAATTTTGTTTTTTGAAGTCTGTCTAGGAAAATGAAACTCACTGGAATTTAACCAAAAAAAAAAAAAAAAAAAAAATCTACTGATGAAGGCCAAATAAAGAATGCCCACCTAAGAGAAAATCTTGAAAATCTTATTATTTTTCTTTCATTAAAGTCACTACAACAGGGAACCAGCAGTAAGCATAATGGCTATGTGGCTGGACTCCCACGTAGTCGACCGCGGTTCACGTCCCGGACCCGGTGGACTAAAAATCACGCCGGGCGCGTGTGCGTGCGTGCCCAAGATCCCGAGAGGAGAATGGAAGAGAAGGGATTGCGGCGTGACCATCCCCCCTGGGGGGTGATTTCTCGCTTTCTGTCTCTATGTCTCTCTCTGTCTGTCTGGCAAGCACACACGCCCTA
>NW_006159496.1:1208872-1212333 GCF_000334495.1 Tupaia belangeri chinensis
TGAGGGACCAGCAGTTAGCATAATGGCTATGTCGCTGGACTCCCACATAGTCGACCGCGGTTCGAGTCCCGGACCTGGTGGCTTAAACTCACACTGGGCGCCTGTGCGTGCATGCCCAAGATCCTGAGAGGAGAATGGAGGAGAAGGGATCGCGGCGTGGCCATCCCCCCGGGGGGTGATTTCTCACTTTCTGTCTCTCTGTCTCTGTCTGTCTGGCGAGCACACGTGCCCTATAGCAAAAAAACTTCTCCAAAAAAAGAAAAAAAAAGTCACTATAACAATGAGATACCACTGCATTACTTCATCAGTGCAGTAAAGATATCTTCTACAAGAAGTACTAAGATGGTTATAGGTCTCTGGAAGCATACAATATCACCTTTCTAGTGTGTTAGCAATTGCAAGAGACTTACAAATGTTCATCTCCTATGTTTCAGGAATCATATTTATAGGAATCTCTATGTTAATAATTTGACATAAAGAAATTTTCTATTACTTTTCATCAGTATTATTTTTTAATTATTATTTATTTAATTTTATTTATTCATTCAGTTATTTTAATTTGACCAGAGAGAGAGAGAGAGAAAGGGACAAAGGAAGCCGCCAGGTCCAGGGGTCGAACCATGGTCAGCCATGTGGGAGTGTCCAGCACCTTAACCACCACGCCACCTGCTGGTCCCATAATCAGTGTTATTTTTAATAGTGCAAAAAGTGGATACAATTTAGACACTCAATAACAGAGTAGTGAGCAAATTATGCTAACCATAGACTTATATTGCCATTGGATTTTGCCTTAGGGAGCATGTGTTCACTGGAGAGAGATAGACAGAGATAGTGAGAAGCAAAGTGAGACATCACCCCCGTGGAGATGGCCACACCCCAATTACTTCTACTCCATTCTCTTCCGGGGATCTTGGATATGAAACACACACCCAGTGTGAGTTTTAAGCCACTGGGTCTGGGACTGAAACCATAGCCAGCCATGTGGGAGTTCAGTGACATAACCACTATGCCATCTGTTGACCCCTTATATTGCCTTTTAAAGTGATGCTTATCGAGTTTTAATATAGATACTATGGGAGAGAACTTATGAAAGCAGCAAGTCACATCAGTTATATAGTTTAAACAGCCATTTAAAAAAAAAATATGTCATCCCCATTTTACCATCCTATCCCTTTAAAAAATTTTAAAATGAAAACAAAACAAAACAAAACTAAAAATGAGTACAGGAAAATATTAAGTTATTATTCTGAAAAATGAGATTATGGGCAATTTGTTTTCCTCCAAACATAAACGAATTAGATGCAGGAAGTTTCTTTTCAAAGATACAACTTACCAACATCATATCTAGCCAGTTCACTGGGCTCGGGAGCTTGTACCTCAAGGTTTCCAATATCATCGCTACCGAGGAAAGAGCTATCCTTAGATGACTGACTGGAAAACAGAGCATCATATAAAGCAGACTGTCCACTTTTATTGGCAAAAGATTCCACAACCTCTTTTAAAAAATCTTGCTTGCCACGACTTAAGTTTAGCAACATATGCCCTGAAAAACAAATTATTTTAATCATTTAAACAATACAGAATATATTTAATCACATCTCTCAAACTGTTTCATGTGTGTACCTGAAGAAGAAATAGCTATGACCTCAGATCTAATCCTCTAACAAGAAACGACAACGGGGCTGAACAGCAGCTCAGGTTACGTTATCTCTACCCAGGAGCAACCAACACAGGTTTCTTTCAGAGAACACGCTATTTTTTCTACTCCTTTTCCTCTCTATTGCCTTTATCTAATACAACAAGAAACAATTATGACAAATTCTATCTACATTATGAATTATCTGCTAACTTAAGTACTAGACAGAATTTTATCATAAAATGTACCCTAACAGAAAGTGTCCCTTTCCCTTTTTCAAATTTAATTAAACACTATTACCTGATTGACTCAGACGATCATAGGCCATCATTTCCAACAGATTTTGCCCAACTTCTCCTTTTATTAATTTAATCTTTGGTCTTGGAACCTGATAATTTTAGAACCAATAATCTTCAGTTATACCTATATTCTAATAGTAAGATACTCTTTTTATTACACTGTATTGTTTTGATAATGAATAAAGTTAATTCAATGGTTAAACTGAATTGGAAAAGAGCCTGCAAAAAGCAACTGAGAACCTATAAAAGCTGCATACAAAGAGCACATCTGAGAAATTACATTCTATTAGCAGTTTACAGTCAATAAATAAAGAACTTAGTTATGTTACCTTTGTATCTTATATGGACAAAGCGATAGCAGCAGGAGAAAATGTCCAGACCCAGACAGTGGTCCTTCACTAGAGATGTCCTACAAGGGACCCTATGGGTGGCTAGAGTAGCTGCCTTTAAAATCTCTATGACTTCCATCATGAGTGCTGAGAATGCAATATGCTACAACCACTAAGACTGGAATTTTGGCAACAGCTCTAAAATTGTAATTGCATAGATACCAAAAAAAAAAAAGGAAAATCAAGTTCTGATTTTAGGGCTCTAGTTTAAGCAACGTGGGCCAGCAGGTGGCATGGTGGCTGGGGTGCTAGACTCCTGCATGGCTGATTGATTTTGAGTCCTGAACACGGTGGCTGGAAGATCACACTAGATATACACCCAGGGTCCTAGGAGGAGTGCGGAGAATAAGGAATTGGAGCGTGGCCGTCCCGCCGGAGGATGACCTCACACTTTCTTTTTCTCTGGCAAGTGCATATGCCCTAGGATCAAAAATAAAGGAGAAAAAAAAAAAAAGTGCCAACATTTGGGCTGCCAGGTGGCATGGCAGTTAAGGTGCTGGCTCCCACGTACACAGCTCGAATCCTGAACCTGATGGGCTGAAAATCATGCCAGTCACAAGTGTATGCGTGCCCCAAATCCTGAGGAGACTGGAGGAAAGGGGACTACAGCATGGCCAACGCCCTGGGTGGCGAGTTTGCACTTCCCCTCTTTTCTCTCTTCCTGGAGAGCACATGATCACTATAGTATTAACTAAGAAAAAAAAAAAAAAAAGTACCAACATCCAGAGAGTGGAATATGCAAACACCAAAACTGATGAGGATGCACTTTACATGAAGATATTAAAGTATCCAAGATATATCTTTGGGAAATAAATCAGAGTAAATTCAATGTTCAAAATGTTTTCTATTTTATTAAGGAGAGAGGGAATATGTGTTATGTATATTCACTTGTATAAACATAAAGCTTTTTTTTTTTTTTTGAGAGGTTTTAGCTATAGGGCACGTGCGCTCACCAGACAGACAGAAAGTGAGAAATCACCCCCTGGGGGGATGGCCACGCCGCAATCCCTTCTCCTCCATTCTCCTTTCGTGATCTTGGGCATGCTCGCACATGCGCCCGGCATCAGTTTAAGCCACCGGGTCTGGGACTCGAACCGCAGTCGACTATGTGGGAATCCAGCGACATAGCCATTATGC
>NW_006159496.1:1212468-1222143 GCF_000334495.1 Tupaia belangeri chinensis
TTTTTCACTGCCCCTCCTCCCAAGTCTCCCTGGTGAGTGTGCATGTCCAATATGTGTTATGTATTTTCATTTGAAAAAAAAAAAAGTTTTTTTTTTTTTTTGAGAGGTTTTAGCTATAGGGCACGTGCGCTCACCAGACAGACAGAAAGTGAGAAATCACCCCCTGGGGGGATGGCCACGCCGCAATCCCTTCTCCTCCATTCTCCTTTCGTGATCTTGGGCATGCTCGCACATGCGCCCGGCATCAGTTTAAGCCACCGGGTCTGGGACTCGAACCGCAGTCGACTATGTGGGAGTCCAGCGACATAGCCATTATGCTAACTGCTGGTCCCCATAAAGCATTTCTTGAACTGAAAAGCAGTAACATTAATTTCTCCAGGGAAGAGAAACAAATGACAGTAGGAAACAGGAAGGAGTTCTCACAGCATACTTCAATATGCTGCGAGAGTTTTAAACAATGTAAATATCGACCACTTTCACAAAGGTAATTTTTTTCAAAGTCTATTTCTTTTGAACCTAAAAGCCTCTGATTTTGAATTTAGAAACATTGTTTTGGGAGCAGCACTGTGACCGGGTGGTTAAGGGAGCTGGATCCCACAAGGCCAAGTGCATGGTTCAAGTCTGGGACCTAGTGGTGTGATAGACACCTAGGGTGCATATTGCACGTACGCCCAAAATCCCAGCAGGAGGGAGATGAAGAAGGGATTGCAAAATGACCACTCCCTGTGTAGAGTGCTCTCTACATGTCTCTCTGGTAAATATAAATACTCTGGCAAAAAAAAAAAATAATAATAGTTGGACCCATTCTTTCACTCAACAAGCTTTCTAAACATGGTATCTGTCATCTATAGACAAGAGAACCCAAATTAAGAAACAAAATGATGTAATTTTTATTTTCAAGCTGATCTCATTCATAAAACTTCTCTTAAAAAACTATTCAGTAGCTGAATTTGTGACCAGTTATTTAGTTACAGATCTACTTAGTCAAATCATTTCATCTTAACTAAAAAGTTTCAAGAGCCTTTGTTACATGCTTAGCTGAAAAGAAGATAAAATGAGGGTCTCCAAAAAGTTCATCAAACATTTGTATTAAAAAAAATTATACATAAATTCCAAAATATTTTGCACCAAAATAAACTTGTACTTTAATTCCATTTTTTCATACTTTCAAGTGCCCTCCTACAGACTGGAACTGTGGCATATCCCTGATCAAGAATCTGGAAACCCTATCACAAAAAAAGTCAGCCTGACTTAAGAAGTAGCAAGCCTATAAGCTACCTTTTTATGCTTTTCATTGTTTGATCACTAAACTCTAATAGAAATCCATCCAAGAAATTTCCATTGTATATCCACTAAATAAAAAAGTGGGCTGACAGGTAGTGTGGTGGTGAAGGCACTGGATCCTACATGGCCAACTTGGTGGTTCTAGCACTGGACCCAGTGGCTTGAAAAACACACAGGGCGCATAATCTTTTCTTGTGTGCCCAAAATCCCAAAAGGAGAATAGACTGCGGTAAGGTCATCCTCACTGGGGAAATGCGTCCTTACTTTTCCTCTCTCTGGTCAGAGACAGGAAATAATAATAAATAGGGCCAACCTCTGACATGACGGTTAAGGCAGATAGATCCCAAACGTGACTGACTGCACGGTTCAAGCCCAGGATCCAGCAGCTTGAGAAACATAATAGGCCCATGTGCATCTAAAATTCTGAGGGAGAAATGAATGAAAAAGTACTTCATAGTGACCACTTCTCGTGTGGGGGGCGGGGGGGGCTCTCTCACTTGGCCACATTCTGTCCTCCTCTCTCTTCATAAAGCATATGCACACACACTGGCAAATGATATAAACTGAAAAATCTATATAACATGAATGGGGAGGAACTATCTCCAAAAGTAGCAAATCCTTTTTTCCCCACCCCAAATGAAAGAATCCTCCTCTAAAGCTAACAATCATTATTTACAAGCCTAGTCTAATCCTATGTTGAGACTGCATATTACTGCCCAGCAGTAATGCAAGCTGATTAAAGACATTAAAACTAGAGAAATGGGTTTGAAAGGGACATCAGTCAGCATCTCATCACCACCACCAATGGCTAACATTTTAGCATCTGTCTTTCCTGTCATATTCTATATTATAAAGAGAAGCTTTATGTTTTCAAAGATGAACAGAGTATACTGTTGTATATCAGATATAATATGCTGTCATAAATGTCATCTATATACGTTCTATGTATACAGTTTTTGGTTTGTTTTTGTTTTTCAACTGACATGTTAAAATGGAAATCACATTCTTCTTCTCACCTAAACCTAACTTTATATAGTAGGTTTTTCTCCAAGTCACACATATCTCTTTGAAGTTATTATACCCATATTTGAGATTATGTCCCTATTAAATGGTCCCAGAAGCGGCTAAGTAAGAAGACAAAACTCTTGGAACTAGTCTTTGAATAAGTTATTGTAATACAAACGGTCACCAGCAGTGTCATCAACATAGCTATTTCACCAGCCTCAGCAGTATTGCGTACCTCTTGTTATTCCACCTATCAAATGGTTTCTTTTTAACTCTAATTCTATGGGTTTGTTCACATACTTCATTACATACCAAGGCACACCTCCACGTGAAACACAACAAAGTCCCAGTGAAACATCAACTGCTGCTAAAACTGCAAAAAGCATACCTGAAACGCTATGAGGTAGCACAATGCAGCCAACTCAGAGAGAGCTCGCCACTGCACATCACTGTGCTGACCCATCTTCAAGAGCAGAGATGCAGCATGCATGTAAAAATGGCCTTTCATTTCTAAGAAAGCAGCTGACAGTTCATCGTTTCCACCCACAGAGGACTTCACAGACTGAAGAGCACTATCGAAACTGTAATATTAAAATATTAAACAGGTAATCCACACCTGATGCACTATAAACAACCAACTTCAGTATTTAATTAAAAATAACAGATAACGTATTTTCATATTCAAATTCCTAACAAACCTTACTCTCTATAAAGTTTGAAAGTAAGTTTTTTCTTATCCTATATAGTTGCTATACTTTAAGCTTAACCTCTATGATGTCTCATTCCAAAAAACAGATACTTCCAGTCCTCCATAGAAAAGATACAAACCAAACAAGATTACTGACTACACACAGATATCTCTTAGGAAGTCTGGCTGAAGTTCATTATTTATATAATTAATGCTATTTTTCTATCATATCATTTCATTGTTTAATTCAAAGTCAGAATATTTCAAATCAGACATAGCATTTTCAAATGATAATAAAGGACAGGTATTTGGGTTTCAATACCACACTGTCTTCAAACTACGTAGATAACTACAGAGTAAAGCAAACTATTTCTTACGTTATTTGTAAACCATATTTCTTACTGTTATCTGTAATCCATATACTATTAGTGCTTCTAAATTGTAATGATCCTCAGAATTGTTTTGTAAAAAAAGCAAAAGCAAACACTTAAATGTAAAGCATATCTTATAATAAAGAAATCAGAGCAACAGAGATTTCTTCCGGCAAGTGAGACCTCTGAATCTCTGAGGGTTCTCAAAGACCTCTTCTGAAATTCAGAGGTTAAAATTATTTTTGAAATACTAAGAAATTTTTTTTTCTTTAAGAGAGGTTTTTGCTATAGAGTACATGCACTCGCTGGAGAGACAGAAAGTGAGAAATCACCCACAAGGAGGACGGCCACGCCACAATCCCTTCTTTGTTCTCTCAGGATTTTGAGCACATATGCAAATGAGCCCAACATGAGTTTTAAGTTGCTGGATCTGGGACTCAAACCACGGTGGACAATATGGAGTAAAGCAATGTAACCATTATGCCATCTACTGGTCATGAAAATCTTTACGTTTTACATTCTCATTTTCTCATGTATAGCTAAGTTAACAGCAGAATTCATGACACATTAATAGCTTTAACAGATGAGGAACCCAATAAGAATCCAGACATGCTCTATTAAGCCAGACAGTAAAAAGTTTTTTGTTTTTTTTTTTTAAATAGTGACTGGCAGATGGCATAATGGTTACGTTGTTGGCCTCCCACATGGCTGACCACAGTTCGAGTCCTGGACCTGGCAGCTTGAAACTCACAATGGGTACATGTGCCCGAAATTCCAGGAGAATAGAGAAGGAAGGATATTATTCTCAGAAAATGGAGATGTTGGTTCTCAAAGTTTAGGAAAAAAGAAAAACCAAACATCAAATCTGAACTACTTTATTTCTAAGCTAAAACAATGTTTTTCCAAAGTACCAATGATGCTGTATGCTAATATCTGAATCCAGCTTACCTTATACAAGGCCAAAAACATTGTAAGCTGATTTCACTTAAGATTACCCTATTTAAAAAAAATAAAGCATGGAATGGGGCTGGCATGTGGCATAGTGGTTAAGGTACTAAAATTCCAGATGGCCAACTGCGGATCGAGTCCTGGACCTGGTGGCTTGCTTTCTCACTTTCCTTTTCTGTCTTCTCTGGTCAAATAAAAAAATAAATAATAACAAATAAAAGTAAGTAATATTTTAAAATAAAATAAAACATGAAACAGCAGTTAGAACATTTATTTTAAGGCTCAACTCTATTAAACATACTAAACTTTATAATCAACTATAACGCAAATTCTAATCAAGGCTGAGCTATTGAGTTTTCTGGAAATCAAAGTCATACAAAAACAATTGTAAAATCCCTATAAAAGAAGTAAAAATAAAAGTCACTCCCAGTGGTTCATCATATTGACTATAACTCCTGGTACACTGCAGAAATAATAATTCAGTAAGGAAGTTTAAAGCAATGAACTGAATTATGATAAAAAGAAAATCTGTGATTTGTACTCCAGTATTCTCCTCAGAGCTAACGTACCTTTCCAGCAGCTCTCTACTTTCCTGCACATCTCGAGTGGAAAGCGTGAGAAGCATAAGGTTAGCATAGGCCAGGAGCAAGTCTTTATTGGTTGCTCGCCAGTTACTTTTATCAGACTCCACACACTGTACAGATTCCAAGTATTCCTATTTTGCAGAAAGAACAGTAAATTACACAACTTTATCAAATGTTAAGAAATTGGCTATGTTAAGCCTAAAATCTCTGCCCTACCACATTTAAAACCATATTGACTTTTCTATCAGCATTACAGATAAAAACATCAAAAATATACAGTAGTATCTTGACCATATTTAATCTCCCCACTCTACTCATAAACTGCATAATCCTGGTAAAATTCCACTTTATAGGTGCTCTATATAACTTAAGAAATGTATGTCTTGGAGAGCACTGTGTAAGTACAAAGACATGTACAGTAACTATGGACTCGAAGAGTAAAAACCAAAGGTTTTCACCTACCTTCAGTGTCTGCACAACACATGAATTCCATTCTAAACTAGAGCGCAAAGCTACGCTCCTCTCTGCCTCGCGGCAGTGAGCCACTGCATCCTTCAACCTCTTATTTGAGCGATAGAGCTCCACTAGTCGGATGTTCACGTGGACATCATCAGGTCTTGCATAAAGTTCTGATTGAATCAAGTCAAAAAGTTTATTCCATCCATCTTCACCTTTACAATCTAAAAGCTGTTCCTATTAAAGAAAAAAAAAAAAGACTACTTAGAGTAACACCTGTGCAACTTTAAGTCAGTCACGGTCCATAGGGACATTCCACTACGTCTAGTTGTAAGGAGCCATTTAGGTACCAGCAGATGGTGTAATGGCGACGTTGCTCAACTCCCATGTAGTCTACTGTGGTTTGAGTCCCAGACTCAACAGCTTAAAACTCACACGGGGCGTATGCAGACATGTTCCCAAAATCCCGAGAGAAGAATGGAGAAGAAGGGATTGCGGTATGGCCATCTCCCCTGGGGGCTGATTTCTCACTGTCTGTCTGTCTCTCCAATGAGCAAAAACATTCCCTATAGCAAAAATCTCTCAGAAAAAAAAAAAACAGAAGGTGCCACCAAAAGTACCTTCCTACACTACATGCCCGATTAGCCCCTTCAGAATTGCTTCCAGTCCAGAAGCTACATCTCAAGAGCTTTATGTAAAGAGCAACATCTGGAATGACTGCACTAGCTGTGTGGTTGCCCATACTCACCTCGGAAACTACCAGGACTACTGCCCTAGTCCCCGCACACCTCAGTCACTACCAGGAGCCTGGGTCACCCTAGGCAATCGTCACCACTAGAGTCCTTATTTTCAAACCACTGTGTATCAGACCTTAGCTAAACGACTTACTCCCCCACCGTCTATACTGCCCCTGTTCTGCTACCTGCATCTGCTCACATTACCTTTACCACTGGGCCAACACCAAACAGAATGTCACCTTACGACAGGCTCCACCACCTCCATGCCACAACAGTGCTTTCTCTCATAGTCAATGTACAAAGAAAGGAGGTGAGTTTGTGGTCGACACACTCCTCACTACTGCCGCCAAATCATCTGTATCTTGCACACTTTTTGGTGACTGGAGTAAAACACTCTTCACACCTGACAACTGTCAATAATATTAGCAATGAAAAGAAACTAGAAGTGTACAATAACTTAGCTATTCAGTTTTTTCATCACCTCATCTCCAATGATGTACTCCATCGACCTCAGCTATTCATTAGCCATTGGTGCAGGTCTGCCAAATCTGTAGCTTAGTCAAACTACTCTGACATCACACTCCTCTTCCATCTCAGTAGAACCCACATGCCCTTACTGCCACACGTATACCCCTCTACCTCATTAAGAGTGTACTTCAGTCCACTGACATCACCAAGTTTAAGTATCCATAATACACACAGGCACGCAGGCACACACACCCCTTTCCTTCTCCGTCCTGCTAAAAAGGCTGTAACCCTTAAAATACATTATTCCTTGCTTGTAGATTCCTTCAATGAATCCCCTCCATCTTTCTTTAGGAGAACCCTACCAACTGCGTTCTCTTTGTCTACACTCAATAGCTAACCACCGGGGACAGGACATTTCATTGGAAAACCACAACTCCAAGCTTTCACTTCATTATCTCAAATCTCAAACTGGTACTGTTATCTCTAATGGCCTTGCTTTTCCCATTTTCTGAAGAGATCACTTCCTACTTCCTATTTCCTCAGCTTTCCTATACCTTCCTTTTAACTCTTTATTTTTAAGAGGTTTTTGCTATAGGGTGCGTGCGCTCGCCAGACAGACAGAGAGAGGCAGAGAGACAGAAAGCAAGAAATCACCCCCCGGGGGGGATGGCCACGCTGCAATCCCTTCTCCTCCATTCTCCTCTCGGGATCTTGGGCACGCACGCACACGCGCCTGGCGTGAGTTTAAGCCACCGGGTCTGGGACTCGAACCACAGTCGACTACGTGGGAGTCCAGTGACATAGCCATTACGCTAACTGCTGGTCCCCCTTCCTTTTAACTCTTACTTCAACTTAAGATCTTAATTCACCCTTCACTGAGAAGACTGAAGCCACCATATGCAAATTCCATCTTACCATCTGAATTGTACTCATCTTCTCTCCTTTCCCCCTGCCTACCAAAGATCAAGCCCTCCCTCAGTGCTCTGTATTTCACTCTCTTATCTGCATCAATGTCTATTCTTTTTCAGGATCACTTCCATAATGGAGGAGTCCGACCCAGCGGGGCTCCAGGATCTGTCTGAGCCCCCCGACCTTTGAGCATAATTTTGGTCAGTTCAGTACATTGGCAAGGCCGCTACTGTACGCCCCCGACCAAGGAACAAAGCTTGGGTCAATATGCTCCGGAAACTGCGATAGCCTTGCTGGGAAGTGACCCCCCTCTGACTCCCCGACTTACTACTATAAAAGAATTACATAGCTCCCTCATATATCTTGAGTGTGTGGTAAGATTTCCCAAAAGTCCCCCAACCGCTCCCCTTTACCCTGACCACCTACTGTTAATTACAATACTTCATCCTGCGATCATAATGGAGGGTGTGCTGAAGTTCTATCTAGGCAGAAATCATCTTGACATTTGGAAGGCCCTTCAAGACACATTTAATATAAATAACTTTTTTACATACAATAGGACTAGGCCGAAACTGGCCCAGGACACTTTTGTCCCATGGTAACTAATGTTCTAACAAAATACATAACAGTGGTGCCATGGGCTACACAAGTGAATCCACAACACCATAAACCCATTTTAAAGTTTTTCATTAACTTATTAGTCACTTTACCGCCAGTTGAAAAAACTGTCCCCGCCCTCACCAAGTGAATAATAACTTCACCCCTTCAGGACAGGTAAATATATTAGGATTCCTTAAGTTTTAGATCCCTATAGAATTATATAAGTATCATTCTTTATGAAAATCCATAAGAACTAATATCTATGCTTGAGATTTTCTTTTAGTAATCATAAGATGGCTGCTGCTGAACATCGGCTAATTAACTCTGCTTACTGGGATTGTTTCCTGAAACTGCACTGCTTGAAGTTACCAGGGACCTGCTTTCATCAATCAAACAATTGTTGAACTGTATCGATTAGTAGACCTGCCCTTAATCAAACCCTGAATGGTCTCTATTGTTAAAACTTTATGAATTGATAATTAGAACATGTAGCCCCTCACCCATTCACTTGCATGTATCATATTTTCAATAAAAAGGCACGATGATTCCTAACAGTTGTCACTCCTCAGAGAGCAATCTCTGGGAGTGTCCGGCTGAGGACATGCATGAAAAGACAACGAGACCTTAGTCTTCCTTTCCTTCCAGCGCCGCCTCCGTCGAGTCAACCCACCCCCGCTGAGGCTGTTCCCCAGCACCATAAACTTACATACCTGGCCTTTCCTATCTGCAAAAGTCATCCTTAATCTTCAATTATATTTTTTAAAATAAATTTAAAAAAATCGCTGACTTTTTCAAAATTTCTATCCCCATACTCAAGAGAAAATGTCCTCTTCAGCAGTAATATTTTTATTTGTTAAACATATGCCAGAAAATTATTTACCTCGGTAAACCTTACATTTTTGTAGAAATACAATTAGTCTGCATAATAGTTTTAATTCCAAAAAATGGGAAAGAATCTCATACAGGAAAGATTTTAGCTTTGGACAACAGTGCCTTAAAGTTATTCAAGAAAATGAGGATGTTTCAGAAGCATTTGTGACTTCTGGTACACTATAAGGGAAACAATCCTCTACCATTATATATATTCCTAATGCCACTATCATCAAATGGAATTGGATTGCCATGACCAATATGGAAATTATGTTTGAGGCATAGCACAACGATAATATGGTAAAGAAACATTATATGTATTATGTATACTCAGACCTAACACTGTGGACCAATACTTACAAATCCAGCTTCTTATCACCAGGAGGGAAAGCATAGTACTACTACTATTTATCTCCAAGGATTCAGAAAATGCTTTTTCAGATTCTAAAATCTGTGTATAATTATTCACAGCAGATAAACAATAGCCAAAAACCGAAGGGGAAAAAAAAATTCCCTCAAAAGTTAATGGTGCAGGGAACCAGCAGTTAGCGTAATGGCTATGTCGCTGGACTCCCACGTAGTCGACTGCGGTTCGTGTCTCGGACCCGGTGGCTTAAAACTCACGCCAGGCGCGTGTGCATGCGTGCCCAAGATCCTGAGAGGAGAATGGAGGAGAAGGGATTGCGGCCTGACCATCCCCCCTGGGGGGTGATTTCTCGCTTTCTGTCTCTCTGTCTGTCTGGCGAGCGCACGCG
>NW_006159496.1:1222421-1242064 GCF_000334495.1 Tupaia belangeri chinensis
GTCTGGCAGGAAAGCGTTAGCCCCCTAAAGAAAAAAAAAAAAAAAAAAAAAAAACACCTCTCCAAAAAAAGTTTACGGTGCAGGGATCAGCAGTCAGCGTAATGGCTATGTCGTTGGACTTCCATGTAGTCAACCGCAGTTCGAGTCCCGAACCTGGTGGCTTAAACGCACGGCAGGCGCTGTGTGCGTGTATCTATGATCCTGAGAGGAGAATGGAGGAGAAGGGATTGCGGCGTGGCCATCCCTCCTGGGGGGTGATTTCTCGCTTTCTGTCTCTGTCTCTCTGGCAAGCGCACGTGTCCTGTTAATGGTGCATGCCAGCCAGTTACATAGTGGTTAAGGCACTGGATCCCACATGGCCAACTGCACGGTCTAAGTCCCAGACCTGGCAGTTTGAAAATCACACCTGGCACATGTGCATGCATGCCCCCAAATACTCAAAGAATGGAGGAAGAAGGGACTGTAGCATGGCCATCCCCCTGCGGGGGACAGGGGAGGGTGATTTCTCATTTTCCCCTCTGTCTCTCTTCAGCAAGTGTACACACCCTAGACTCAAAACAAACAAACAAAACAGTTAATGGGAAGCCAGCTGGTACTGTGGCAGTTAATCCAGCTGTGTCCAGGACTTAAACTCAGTGGCTTGAAACTCAACACCAGGTACATGTGCATGCATGCTCAGAATGCCAAAAACAGGAAAGGAAAAGGGACTGCAGCATTACAGTACCTCACGAAGGTGCTTTCTCATTGTTTTCCTCTCTATCTCTCCTTAGGGAGTGTATGTACCCTCTAGCAAGTTAAAAAAAAAAAATTAGGGGACCAGCTTATGGCGTGGAGGTTGCCACACTGGACTCCCACATGGCCGACCACAGTTTGAGTCCCAAACCTGGCAGCTTGCTTTCTCACTCTACCTTTCTCTTTGGTCAAAATTAAAGACTAATGATGATAACAAACAAATTTTTTTAAAAAGTTAATGGTTAGGGCCCACTCAGTGCAGTGGTTAAACGAGCTGGATCTCATTTGGCTCACTGAGTTCAAGTCCAACATGCACGGAGGAGATGCCTGGCATGCATGAATGCCCAAAGGTCCCACTGGGATAGAGAAATGGCAGAGGGAGAATTGTGACATGTCCACCCCAATGAGGGATCCTTTCTTCTGTCTCTCCCTGAGTAACAACATGAGCCCTCCAGCAATAAAGAAGGAAAGAAAAAATTTAACAGTTAAAATGTGCACCACATTCAAACCACTAACTACTACTCAGCAGTCAATGAACAAATTACCGACAGACACAAATCAGACAGATTTCAAGTTACATTACTAAATGAAAAAAAACGAAAAAACTTCACAATTCCATTTAGATAACATTTTAAAATTATAACAGTGTAAACACAGAATGGATTAGTGATTGTGAAGTTAGGAATGATGGGAAGAAGGTGGTAGTTATGAGAACAAAAGGGGTGGTATGACAGAGATCTCCATGGTAATGAAACAGTTCTGTATCTTGGCTGCAGCAGTAGATACAGAAATCTACGCGTGGGACGAGCAGATGACAGGGTGGTTAGGAGCGCTGGACTCCCACATGGTTGACCGCGGTTCGAGTCCCGGACCTGGTGGCTTGCTTGTTCACTTTCCCTCTCTCTCTCTCTCTCTGTCCCTCTCTGGTCAAATTAAAATAAATTAAATTAAAAGTAAAGTTAAATAAAATAATTCTTTTAAAAAATAAAGAAATCTACATGTAATAAAATAAAGATAACTATGTGTACACAATGTATCAATGCCAAAATCCTGATACAATCACTGAGAAAAAAATGATAGGTGTGTACAAGAGCTCTTCTATCTTTGCAAGGAAAGGGCACATGAACAACAGGGGGAGGAGGGGGCAGGGAGGGAGGGAGGAGAGAAAGTACCTTCCATGGGAAATTGTCACACTGCAATCCTTTTTCTTCTGTCTCTCCCTGCTTTCGGGATTTTATGCACACACACACACACACACTCACACACTCAGCATGTTTATCAAGCTGCTGTGTCCAGGACATTTGGCCATGTGGGATCCAGCTTCCTTAACCACCAGGCTATGGAACTAGCCCAAAATAAAAAGAATTTTAAAGTCTATCAGAAGCATAAATAATGCTCCTATACATTTATAATACATTTAATATTATACATATGATAATGTATATATTAACAATCTTTTTCAAATTTTTATTCAAGTTTATTATTAACGATTTTAACTTGACCAGAGAGAGGGGGAATGTGAGAAACCAAGCGGCCAGGTCTAGAACTTGAACCGTGATTGGCCATTTGGGAGTCTAGCACCTTTAACTGCCAGCCCCAAGATTAACATAATTTTTTTTCCTAAAGAGAGATTTTAGCTATAGCATGCATGCTCACCAGAGAGACAGAAAGTAGGGGGTGGTCACACCACAATCCCTTCTCTTCCATTCCCTCTCAGGATCTCAAGCATGCACGCACACACACCTAGTGTGAGTTTTAAGCCACCAGGTCTGGGACCTGAACCACAGTCAACTATATGGGAGTCCAGTGACATAGCCATTATGCTGTCTGCTGATTCCAACGTAACTGTAATATTACATAACAACATGTATTTAAAGTGTGTTTGCCTAGCACACTTAAACTGACTTTCTCCAGGATACGTACTCAGTAAATTATACTTTACACAATACAGTGATAATTGGGACCAGTTAATATATTAGCAAGAACTTCCTATATTTAGTAATTATTTCTAACATACTATAGGGAAAACATCGTGAATCTATTGCTTGAAAAACTTCACTATCCCATAGATAATCCTTTCTATTTTAAGAGAGTTATTAGAAAACTCTTTTCTACAATAAACCTAAACCATCACCCTATAGGTAACAAATCTCAAAAATTTTACACTAGACAGAATTTAATTTAAATCTTAGTTTCACCATTAGCTAAAAACGTATAAAGCTCCTAAATTATTATCCCAGAAGGGTAAATGAGATATCACTTGTACAGCTGAACAGTACCTAACAGTACATAATAAGACAATAGATGTTCAAAAAGGATCAGAAATTTCTTTTTTTGAGAGATTTTTACTATAGGGCATGTGTGCTTATTGGAGAGACAGAGGGACAGAAAGTGAGAAATCACTTTGTGAAGTGGAGGGATACCCACATTGCAATCCTTTCTCCTCCATTTACCTCTCAGGATCTTGGGCACACATGCACACATGCCTGCATAGTTGCCAGGTCCAGGACTCGAACTGCGATTGACTGCATGGGAGTCCAGTGATGTAACCATTACACCATTTGCTGGTCCCGTAGAACCAGAAATTTACAAAAAAGTAAAAACACACATACCAACACCACCTCCCTTCTACCCCACCCCACCCCACCACACATACCGGACACTCCTCTCCCTACACACACACAGTCTGGTTTAAGGTATGCTACTGAAAAGTCATTTATACTCCAGATATTAGAAATGGTTGTGTCCTAAATTTTCTCCTTTTACATGTTTTGTTGCTTTACCTTTAGTTTATAAATTGCAGGACTTCCTGGGAAAAGTTTAGCTGCTCTTTCAACCCAGTACTTGGCTCTTCCATCAGTAACATCATTTTTGCAAAGCAATTCTGCAATCTTCAGCACAAGGTCTTTTTGTGTGGGGTTTAATTCCACTGAACGCTGATGTCGGAAAAGAAATAATACATTAGTAAATAATAAATTGTAAAACATATGTATACAGATTCATACAAAAGTTAAAAAATTGTAACTACACCCATTAAAAATTATTTCTAGATGATGATGTGTTATCTCACAGTTGTTAAAATTAAAGTGTTGGGAATTTTTAGAAAGGAATCAAATAAAAATTATGACTTTATTTTAAATTTAACACACACACACACACACACACACACACCTAAAAATACCATTTTGAAACATGGTAGACTTAAAATGTGTGTTCCTTTGGGCCAAATAATTTAAAATCTGGGGTTGGGCCAGCAGGTGGCATGGTGATTAAAGGCGATGGACTCCCACATGGTTGACCATGGTTCGATTCCCGGACCTGGCGGCTTGTGTGTTTTGTCTCTCTTGCTCTTCCCCCCCAACCCCCGTCCCTCTCTGGTCACCTTAAAAAATAAATAAATAAAGTTAAATAAAATAATTCTTAAAAAAAAAAAAAAAATCTGGAGTCAGAGGTGCTGTGGTGGTTAGGGTGCTGGACTCCCATAGAGCCAAGTGCAGTCCGAGTCCTGGACCTAGTGGCTTGGAAATCATGCTGGATTCATGTGTACGTGTGTCCCAAATCCTGAGAGCATGAAGAGAAGATATTGCGGAGTGGCCATCCCTCCGGGGGTTAACTTCTCACTTTCCCTCTCACTGTCTCTCTGTCCCTCTCCACCAAGCACACACATCCTATGGCAAAAACCTTAAAAAAAAAAAAAAAAACAGTAATTTAAAACCTGTTCCAGTGTGTGTTACCTTATGGTACTATGATACCAATGCTTGTTTCATGAGAGCTATAAGATTTATTTAATTATTCATTACTACACTACTCTGGGGACTCACATGTTTGGCAGTGGAAAGGCTAAACTTTAATCCTAGGACTTACCTTATAACATTCAACAGCTTTGCATACATTTTCCTCCATTTCATAAAGAAGACCCAGAAATCTGTGAGCTTTGGGATCTCTCTCTTGCACATTAATATATGTACATATGTATCTGTTTTAAAAAGTTATATAAAAATAAAGAATCTTTAAAGTATTTAATTTATAACTATATTTAAGTGCTCACTGTAGAATACATCTTAAACCAAAGCAACCATTAAAATAACTTATATTGTTCAGTTATCACTTTTATACTGGAACATGCAGATATAATTTAAAAGCATTCATAGAATGACATGGATACTTAAATACTTTACAATACTTAAATCAGAAACATATAAAGATTTGACAGTATACTTACTTTATTAAAAAAAATATACCAATTGTTTTTTCCAGTGTTACCATACATGAGAAATGGGCATAAAAATTGCTTTTTCTTCTAATCACATTTTGTTAAAGCATTAAAGATATTTGCATATAAATTAAAAAGTAATCACAGTAAAGATTTTTAAAGTTATCAAATGCGAAATACTAAGATCAACAATTTCCCATATAATAACTGAGAGACTACATTTACCCTCTAACCCAAGACAATTTTTAGATAAAGAATGTTAAGCCAAAAAATTTCTTGCCCTACATACACAGGCAGCAGCACTAGGCTAGTCCTTAACATGTGTCTGGGAGAGTGGTACATCCCCTATTCCAGGACACTTAGGCAGAAATGCTGAAGAACATTCATATTTATTAACTACTTCGAAGAAGGACATGAGGTTTTGTAAAACTAAAGCATGTTTATTTACAGTTCAACACTTACTTTTTAGCAAGATCATATTCTTTAGCTTCATAGTACAGCTTCGCAAAATAAAATCCTTTCATTGACTTCTAAAAAAAAATTAAAGGGGTATTTATTTTTCATATTTTCAAGTATTTTTCAATTTATTTTAAAAAGATTAAGAATATATTAAAATATTTTGTTGACTTAAAAGGTAAAGAAAGAGGCTGGCGGGGGGTGGTTAAGGGCGCTGGACTCCCGCATGGCCAACCATGGTTCAAGTTCCAGATCTGGAGGCTTGCTTTCTCTCTCTCTCCCCCACTCCCTCTCTGGACAAATTTAAATAAATAAATGAATGAAGAAAGTTAAATATTAAAAAAAACACACACACACATAAAAAGTAAAGGAAAATGCTTGAAAAATGCACAATCTAAAAAATGATTCCACGTTTTCCAAGTCCTATCATAAAACAAAAAACTAGGGACCAGCAGTTAGCATAATGGCTATGTCACTGGACTCCCATGTAGTTGACCGCGGTTCAAGTCCCGGACCCGGTGGCTTAAACTCACGCCGGGCATGTGTGCATGCGTGCCCAAGATCCTGAGAGGAGAATGGAGGAGAAGGGATTGCAGTGTGGCCATCCCCCCTGAGGGGTGATTTCTCGCTTTCTGTCTCTCTGTCTGTCTGGCGAGCGCACGCGCCCTATAGCAAAAACCTCTAAAAAAAAAAAAAAAAACAAAACCTAAATTTACGCAATATCAAGACAAGCAGACATCAGAATCTATATCTGCCTTGGAAACCTTAGAAAGCATGTGGTATCACATTCTCACTTTACAGATTAAGTAAACAGAAGCCCAGCTTCTCTAAAGGTGGAGAGATACACCAGAAGCCCTCTTTTCCAACCAGGAGTAAGCCTCTAGGCTCAATGTTTCAGCAAACATTTCAGGAAGTGGGTATTTAAGGGACTGTAGACTCCCCATCCAGGCTCTCTACATATCAGTATTTCCCACAAGAGATAAAAAGGCAGAAGTAAAAATTAAATTCTCAGGAAATAAACCAAGTCTACTCTCTGGCTCTTTATTTCCACAAACTCTGAGGTCCAGAACACTGGTACACATGAGATTATGTTCTACCCATGTGATAAAGCTATCAAACATCTTCCTGAATACTATAGAAATAAAAAATGTATTTAGTTTTAAAAAAATGTACAGGCGATAGAGTATGTTTTCATATATATGTATGTTTTTGAATAAGCATATATGAAACTTGTGTTGTATTTTAAGTTTTAAATCTTCTAAGAAACTCCTATTACCCACGACAGGAAATGATACAACGTCGTTTCTGCCCAATGCTCCCAATGTCAAATGAAGAAACTCAATGAAAGCAGTTAAAAAGAGGAATAACTATAATTCTTCATCTAGTTATAGAAAAGATTTTTCTAAATTTCTAAGGGCAATGATTTTTAAGGGAAATATATTCCTTTTGTTTTTGTTATTTCTTTTTTTTTTTTTGAAAAGGGCATGTGCTCTAGACAGAAAGCGAGAAATCACCCCCAGGGGGGATGGCCAGGCCGCAATCCCTTCTCCTCCATTCTCCTCTCAGGATCTTGGGTATGCACGCACATGCGCCCGGCTGAGTTTAAGCCACCGGGCCTGGGACTCGAACCGCGGTCAACTACATGGGAGTCCAGTGACACAGCCATTATGCCAACTGCTGATCTCTATTCCTTTTGTGAAGAAAGGAAAAGGTATCACTAAAATCAACCAGTGAAAGGATTAAACCCCAAAAGAAGGGTTTCTTTCATAGCCATAGTGGTTACAGGAGCAGGTTCCCATATGACCTACCACACTTTGAATCCCACCTGTGGAGGCTTGAGAAACAGGGAATGTGTGTGTGCCCCAAATACAACGGGATGAAGAAAAGACTGAAAGAGATTATGGTGTAAACATCCCATTGGGAGCATGCCTTCTTCCCCCACTTCTGTCTCTAGCAAATGCACATGCCCACAGGCAAGCCAAAAAATAAAAACAAAAACAAAAAAGGATAAACTCACTGAAATGAGATGTTACAATTAAATACAAACTTGAAGTTTGCAAGCTCTGGTGCCCACCTGAATTCTATCTACCCTTGTATCTGATCTTATCTAGGGAACCATATTTTTTAGGAGCACTAACATAAAAATAAAATTCATATATCTGAGGATGCACAAAATTTAGGATTCGTTCACTGTACCTACTATTCACCAGGCAGACACTGGGGAAGCTGTAGTAAAGAAAAAGCCTATCTTCCTAAAGCCTATGGTGGGTGACAAGCAGAGTGGGATGAGGGTGAGACTTGCCAGTACCCCATCTATTACTTAGTAGGCCTCATTTTATAAAAATACAGATTGGTACAGGGCTCACAGAAGAGACAGAGAGAGAAAGTGAGAAATCGCCCCCCCAGGGGGATGGCCACACCGCAAATCCCTTCACCTCCATTCTCCTCTTGGGACTTTGGTCACACATGCACATGCATCCAGCGTGTTTCCCAAGCTGTTGGGTCTGAGACTCGACTGTGCAGTCAGCCATGTGAGATCTGGCACCTCAATCTCCAAGTCACCTGCTGGCCCCTAGTATTTCACATGTTAACAAATCAAAAAAAACAGTATTTATCTTACAAATCACAAGTATTCTTTTTTTGGAGAGATTTTTGCTATAGGGTGCATGCACTTGCCAGAAATAAAGAAAAAAAGTGAGAAATCATCCCCCCAGGGGGATGGCCATGCCGCAATCCCTTCTCCTCCATTCTCCTCTCGGGATCTTGAGCACGAACGCACACGCAACCAGCATGATTTTAAGCCACCGGCTCCAGGGCTCGAACCGCAATCGACTATATGGGAGTCCACTGACAAAGCCATTGTGTTAACTGCTGGTCCCGAAATCACAAGTATTCTAACACTGTACCCATTTGGTCGCCAGTGTTCCTTCCTTCTTAGTTGGTAATAATAGTGAGGCACAAACAATAGCATCTTAGATCTATTGGGTTATCTGGAAAGTGATGACACATTTTTACATAGAAAAACAAAGAAAAATATTCATGACTTTCCTGACAACCTAAGAGATAGAGCTGTTAGTAAAGGTCTCACTGAGGAAATGGTGACTTAATAAAATGAAGTAGTTACCTAGGGCAGACAGGTAACAGATGAACCATAATTCAATTTATCCCCATTGTTTACTGTATAATTTGTTTTGATATTTCCTTCTTATGAAAACTGCAGGAAATGCTCTTCGGTCAAACTATCTTGGTGAAATATTCTTTCTCGTAACTTGGAAGATCCATGCTGTTCCATTAGAAGCCATTCCTTCTCCAGTTTGTTCCCAGCCTCTTCCTATGCGCACACTGTCTTCCCTAAGAATTGGTCCTAAGCCCGCTTTCTCTCAGGAAATCTCATCTGTAACATACACTAAATCTCACCTATGACTACTGACTTATATGTTGACTACCAAATCTCTCCCGATTTCTAAACTTACATGTAAAATACCATGGACTAGGCCTGTCAGTCCTTCTGTGTATTTCAATCCATCTATTTTTCTGTACTTCCATTGCTACTACCTAAGCCCAAGCCTGCTATGTCCTCTCCTGAGATTACTAAACAAGTTAATTCCTTTCTGTTTCTCTATTTATTTTTCTTCCCATCAAATCCATTTACCAGAAGGGTATCATTTTAAAACATAAGACAAATCACGTTATACCTCTTTTAAAAAAAAAATAGGTTTTGGCCACAGGGTGTGTGCACTCATGGAGAGACACAGAGGGAAAGTAAGAAACAGCCCTCCAGGAGAGTGGCCATGACACAGTCCTTTCTTCTCTTGGGACACTGACACATATCCACCAGCGCCCAGTGTGATCCTCAAGCCACCATGTCTGGGACTCCAACCATGGTCAGCCATGTGGGAGTCTAGCACTTTAACTACCAAGCCACCTGCTGGCCACTTTTTTTTTTTTTAATTTAAAATCCTTACATGGCTTTCATTACACTTTGAGAACATCCAAGTTTCTCACCAAAGACTAGAATGACCTGCCAACCTCTCCAACTTCACCACTGGAGATACAGGTGAACAATCCCATTAGAATCTCACTGTCCTAGTGAAATCAGAGCTAAAGGAATGGGCTTGAGAATCAGCTAAAGAGATCCCATTAAGCACAGCTCTGGACCAGCAGTGAAGAGACATGAGAGCTGCAGAATAAGTGGGAGGCCTGCTGTGCTGCTTCCCCCACTTCAACTCCTTCCTATACAATGGGGAGGTAAGGTCTGGTGCAGCACACCTGTCAAAGGGTAATACAAGTGGGACCAGCAGTTAGCCTAACGGCTATGTCACTGGACTCCCACGTAGTCGACCATGGTTCGCGTCCCGGACCCGGTGGCTTAAAACTCACGCCGGGCGTGTGTGCGTGCGTGCCCGAGATCCCGAGAGGAGAATGGAGGAGAAGGGATTGCAGCGTGGCCATCGAGCACACGAGCACATGCGCCCTATAGCAAAAACCTCTCCAAAAAAAAGCACAAAAAAAAAGGGTAATACAAGTGTCCTAAGTCAAGGAAGACAGAACACTCCAGTGGAGCAAAAGATTATCTATCTATCTATCTATCGTGTCTTTTTCTTTTTTTTTTTTTTTTTTACATTCAATCCCTCTATATCATTACAGCACACAAAGTTAATTTTCCCAGCATGAATATACTATATATCAGTCCAGTCAAAGATACTACCATACATGTTATTAGGGCTTATGAGGGCCAACAGGTGGCATGGTGGTTAAGAGTGCTGGACTCCCACATGGCTAACTGCAGTTCAAGTCCTGGACCTGGCAGCTTTTTTTTTTTTCTCTCTCTCTGACTCTCTGTCCCTCTCTGGTCACATTAAAATAAACAAATGAGTGAATAAACAATTATTTAAAAAGTTAAAAAAAAAAAAAAAAGAAACAAAGTAGGGCCTTTCAAGCCTTCTAACTTTTTTGGGTGTATAGTATGAGGCTGTCAGAAAAGTAAACATACAGATCAGCCGGGTTTGGGTGGTCAACCCTTCATAGAGAAGCACTTTTTGGTCCTTTCTGTCAGTTATTCCTACCTTTGTGATGGGTAGTTTACCTATCATTGGCTGCATCCTCACTAATACAGTAGGTTTGAATTGTCATGAGACAGGTTAGTTTCACTCTACTGCTAATGGATGTTTTCCACAATTATCCTTTACAAGAGGAACTGCAGTTCAGACATCTGGTATATGATCTACTGAATAAACCTAACATCGGCAACGTTCTGACTGCTTCTAAGAACCCCAACTAGGCAGAACACAGACACATAGTAGAGCTTCAGATAGTGGCTCTCGCACCCTTCTCTGACTGAACTAAGTCCCCTTTGATTGTTATTTATCATAACATAGTGTTATTTCCTTCATGATAATAAGACAATTCATAATTATTTTCATGAATGTTTATCCCTTAAAACTGTAAGCTCCATTTAGGTAGGATTCCTACACTACCATAGAACATAGAACACTACCTGGCAAGTGGTAGATACTATTTATTAAAATACACGTCAATCGTGCACCCACAATTATGTCCTTGGAACAAATTCCTAGAAATTAAATAACTAGTTCAAAAAATAAAAAAATCAAAACTTCCCCTATACTACTGATTTTCCTCAATAAAGTTTATATTCATTTACTCTCCTACTCAGTGTTGGAAGGCCTAAGAGTAAGCATGTGTTTTTTGGGGGCCAGCAGGTGACATGGTGGTTGAGGCGATGAACTCCCCACATGGCTGACCACAGTTCAAGTCCCAGACCTGGTGACTTACTTTCTCACTTTCTGTCTCTCTCTGGTGAGCGCACGTGCCCTGTAACAAACTAAAAGATAGTAATGATAATAAATAAAATTAAATAATTCTTAAATAAAAAAATGAGCATGTATTTTTAAGAACTCATTGTTTTCACTGATTCAATCTTTACTCATTTTAATGGTAGGCAGAATAAATACCAGAGTCAATTTTATCATTCTCCAATAACTATTCTCCAAGACCATTTTTTATAGGCACATTGAAATATATGCAGTATAAATTCTCTATGTATTTAAACCATTTTCATTTTTGAGAGGGTGGGGAAGATGGAGTCACTAACCTCTAAAGATTCTTACTCATATTGCTACTTAAGGGTGTTTTGCTAACAACACCCATGCTGTCATTCACCTTTGTTTCATATTGATGAAACAAAATTTTGATTTTAATGTAATAAAAATATTATTTGATGCTTACTATTTCTAATTATACTCTAAGAAAGGCCTTTCTCATTTGAGATCCATGAAATATTAATCCATATTTTCTTTCCATTTCTCTAAATTTACTTATAAATCTGAAACTTTTGTAAACAGCCTAGGCCACAGCTTCCTTTTAAAAAAAATCAGTAACCATCAGTTGTTTAAGCAACATCTACTAAATAGTTCATCTTTCTCTGTCAATTTGTCTAATTCTTATGTGTTATAGCATCTTTCCTTATAAAAATACTCCTAATTCTCAGCAAAGATGGCAACCACTTGCTACTACTGCCAAGTAAACAGCTTATCTTTTTTTTAAATCTTGAAACTTACACATGCACAAGCTTAAAATGTTAACTTATTAAATTACAGAAAAGCAGGCTAGCCCCATGGTTTTGAGATCAAGGATGCCAGATCCCACAGTCGATAAAGCAAATTGAATCCCGGCATCAGCATATGTGTGTCCCAAATTCTGACAGGATAGTGAAATGAAGGCAATGAGATTGGGGCATGACTATGCTCCATTAGAAGATGCTTTTTCCAGGAACCAGCAGTTGGCATAATGGCTATGTCGCTGGACTCCCACGTAGTCGACCACAGTTCGACTCCCAGACCCGGTGGCTTAAAACTCACGCCGGGCGCGTGTGCGTGCGTGCCCAAGATCCCGAGGGGAGAATGGAGGAGAAGGGATTGCAGCGTGGCCATCCCCCCTGGGGGGTGATTTCTCACTTTCTGTCTCTACGTCTCTCTCTGTCTATCTGGCGAGCGCATGCGCCCTATAGCAAAAACCTCTCCAAAAAAAATAAAAAAAGATGCTTTTTCCTATGCCTCCCTCTTTTTCTTTCTCTCTCTAGCAAGTGCATGTGCCTTCTAGCAATAATTTTTTTAAAAATGGAGAACAAATTTGGAAAGCATATTATCTAATAAGGTATAATATCCAAAATAAAGAAAGAATTTCTACAACCCAACAACAAAAACACAACCCAATCTAAAAATTCAAGACATGGGGCCACAAGTGGCATTGTGGTTAGGGCACTGGATCCCACATGGCCAACTTTGCAGTTGAGTCCTAGACCTGATGGCTTGAAAATCACATGCAAGTTGTGTTGTGCCCAAAATCCCAAGAAGAGAACAGTGCAGCATGGCTACCCCCTGGGAGGGTGGTTTCTCACCGGCTGTCCCTCGGCCCGCCCTCTCTCTCTCCAGCAAGTGTACTCACCCTATGCCAAAATAATCTTTAAAAGTAACAACGAAATCCAAGGCAAAGGACTAAATAAACATTTCTTTAAAGTAAGTATCCAACTGGCCAAGAAACCATGAAAAGATGCTCAATATTACTAGCCATTAGAGAAATGCAAATTAAAACCAGTGAGATGCCATTCCATATATATTAGTATGGCTACAATCAAAAATATGAAAAATAAGTGTTTGCAAGGATGTTAGCAAAATGGGAACCTTCTTGCATAGCTAGTAAGAATGTTGGGAGCACCAAGTGGCTTGTAATTGTTATGTTGCTGGACTCCCACATAACCAACCATGGTTCAAGTCCTGGACCTGGTGGCTTAAAAACTCATACTGGTCTTAGGTGCATGCATGCCCAAAATCCCAAGAGGAGAAGGGAGGAGAAGGGATTGAGGCATGGCCTTCCCTCTGAGGGGTGAATTCTCCCTTTCTGTCTCTCTGGCAGGCGCATGTGCCCTATAGCAAAAATCTCTCTTTAAAAAAAAAAAAAAAAAAAGGATAAAATAATGCAGCTGCTAGGAAAAACAGCCTGACAGTTGCCCAAAAAGTTAAACCTAGGCCCTACCAAGGGAGTACACGCTGGTTAACTTGGAAGGCAGGGCCACAGAGGTGTACCAGATCTGATTTCCGGCACCACCCTAAAATATTAGACATGATGATGTGCACCTGTAGTCCCAGCTACTCTGGCAGCCTAAGCAGGAGGATCCTGACATAGTTAACACCGTGCCTTTAAATATATAAACAAACCATCAAACAGAATTACCACACCCCAGCAATTCTTCTAGAAAGCACTTCAGATCCTGTACGCCAAGGTTCACTGCATTATTCCCAATAACCGAAACATGGGAACAATCTAGGGGTCCATCAACAGATGAATGGATAAACCAAAATGTGGTTTACATATATACAATACATATTAAAAGTATGTATTGTATATATGGTATTGTATATATGTAAGTGTTGTTCTGTTATAAAAAAAGGAATGAAGTCCCAACACATACTACAACATGGACAAACCATGAGAAGTGAAATGAGCCAGATTTTAAAATTATACAATTCTTACATGAAATATCTAGAATAGGCAAACTCCTAAGAGACACAAAGTAGAACAGAGGTTATATATACCAGGGAGGAGAGAATGAGAAAGTGAAGTGAACCTGTAGAGTTATTGCTTAATGGCTACAAAACTGATGGAAAAATTCTGGAAATGGACAGTACAGTGATAACTGAACAATACTGTTAATGTAATGAATGCCATCAAATAGTACAACTAGGGGCTGGTAGATGCTGTGGTGGTTAAAAGCACTGGAATCCCACATGGCCAGCCACAGTTTGAGTCCCGGACCCAGCAGCTTGCCTTCTCACTTTCACTTTCTCTCTCTCTCCCTGTTTCTCTCTGGTCAAATTAAAAAACAGTAACAACATGGGTGGCAAGTAGCATGTGATTAAGGGCGCTGGACTCCCACATGGTCAATCACTGTTCAAGTCCCAGAACTGGCGGCTTGGTTTCTCACTTTCTGTCCCTCTCTGGTCAAATTTAAATAAATGAGTAAAGTTAAATAATTCTTTTAAAAAACAGTAACAAGGACCAGCAGTTGGCATAATGGCTATGTCACTGGACTCCCATGTAGTCAACTGCAGCTCAAGTCCTGGACCCAGTGGCTTAAACTCACGTATGTGTGCATGCCCAAGATCCCGAGAGGAACTGAATGGAGAAAAGGATTGCGGTGTGGCCATCCCCCCAGGGGGTGATTTTTGGCTTTTTGTCTGTCTCTCTGGTGAGAGCACATGCCCTATAGCAAAAACCTCTCAAAAAAACAAACAAACAAACAAAAAAAAAAAAACTAACAACAAATGAAATTAAATAAATGAATCTTTTTTAAAAAATTGTATAATTAAAAATGGTTAAGGAACAGCTATAAACCAGCCTCCATCTATCTTACTGAAGAGAAATATCTTTTTTTAAATTCTGGTTTTTTACCTTAGGACACCTACACTCTCAGGAGAGACAGAGAAATACAGAGAGAGGAAAAGTAAGAAGTCGCACCCCCACGGGGATAGCCATATCAGAATCCGTTGTCCCACATTCTCCTCTTGGGATTTTGGGCACACACGCACATGGTCTGAGCCGCTAGGTCTGGGACTCAAACCACAGTCTTGAGAGTCCTACACCTTAACCACTACACCACATGCTCGCCCCGAAAAGGAGTATCTTGAAAATTCAACAGTTGTTGTTAGGGACTAATACATAGAAGCATAAAATTTTGGGAAAACTTGATAATTTGCCCCTCACCTGCTCATTACACAAGGAAACTAAGCCCTAGGGGTAAGTGCCTTATTTAAGGGTACACAGAGGACCAGCTCTGTGGCCTGGTATTAAGGAATCAGATCCTACAAGGCTGACCCAATGGTCTAAATCCTGGCCCCAGTGGCAGCCTGAAGAACACACCAGGCATGTGTGCATGCCTCAAATCCAGACAGGATGGAAAAATGGAAGAAAAGGGATTGTGACATGACCAGACCCACACAGGAAGGTGCTTTCTCCTTCTCCCTCTGTGCCTGGTAAGTGTGCTCTCTGACAAATTAAAACAAAAAGAGAGGGGTACATAGCAAGCGAGCAGAGCCGATGTGAAACAGCAGAACAATCCTTGATCCAATCAGTGCTTCTTCCATGATGCCTGGTGCCACTATAAGCAAATACCTGAGTTCGTTGAAGCTGTTAATATCAATAACTGCTGTGGGGCTGAAAATAAGAGCAGTCACACCCTTCCACAATATTCTATTCTCGCAGTCAACCAACTCTCCCTCCTCTTATGCTTCCCCCAAAAGCAGTAGCAAAAGAGTATGTTCTCAGTATGAACTGAATGACCCTAAATCTGTGGAGCCTAGACAAACGTGAGGGTGAGGATTATACAGGACAAGCAAGTCCAGAAACTGAACAATGAGCTCCCAATCCCCTTCCCTTAAAACACAGGGTAAGGAAAACTCTCCAAAAACAAAAACAGAGGAAGACAAGAATGAGAGAGAAAAATCTGGAAGAACACATCAGAATGTCCTACTTTCAGTAAAAAGAAACAGCAGAAGGGTAACAGAAGAGAAAAAAATATTAAAGAACTAATACAAAAAGCTTCAGAAATGAAGAAAATGAGTTTCCCAAGTGAAACTTCCAGAAAATCTGTTATCAAAAACAAGAATCAAATCAGGATTCTAATAGAACTGCTCTCAAAATTGAGGAAAAATGTTTTCAAATCCTGAATTTGATAGCCAAGCTATCATTTTTCAGACATACAATGTTAAAAAAAAATAAATAAACAAAACCTCATCCATTCCTCCTCAAAGCGAATGAGATTGTGCTGCACAAAAACAAAGTCAATCAAGAGGATGAAATACAAACACCGGAGGTGAACAGAATTCTCAGTGATGATAAAAGAAGTTCCAGGACTACAACTGTGTAAAAAATGAAAAGCCAGGAGCCAGCAGGTGGCATGGTGGTAAAAGGCATTGAAATCCCACATAGTCGACCATGGTTCAAGTCCCAGACCTGGCAGTTGGCTCTCTCACTTTCCCTTTCTCTCTCTCTCTCTCTCTGTCCCTCTCTGGTCAAATTAAAATAAAATAAATAAACCAGATTCAACAAATAAAAGTTTTCTTTTTTAAATTGAAGTTGAAGTGACCTGTCTACCACACTTGAGTGTTTATAAACTGTTGAGTCTGAGTAAATTAGTAAGACATAAAGAACGCCCCCCTCCCCCTGCCAAACCGTGGTCTGGGAGTGCATGGTACAGAACTAGTAGAAAGTATCTAAAATGGGAACGAGAAGATCAAGAAAGAAAGGTATGTATTTATTACTCAGAGCTATTAAGTATAGGAGTAAATAGTAGAACAAACAAATAAGAACCATCAACCTCTGAAGGGAGGCTGGCAAGTGGCTTGATGATTAAGGGCACAGGACTCCCACATGGCCAACTGCAATTCAAGTCTTGGACCTGGTGGCTTACTTTCTCACTCCCCCCGCTCCCATCAAATTAAAATAAATAAAGTTTCAAAAAATTTATAAAAAAAGTAACCTCTGAGGGGTCAGGTGCAGAATGGGACATCAACTAGACAAAGTCTAGGAAAACAAAATAGAAGCCATCTGGAAAAAGAAAAATTATACAATATTTTCAACAGGGGCAAAAGCAGAACCAAGAATGAAAACAGCAAAAGTAACAGGAGATGAATAAATAAAAGTAAAATCCAAGACTGGGAAGATACAAAACTACAGAACCATGAACACTCCAGAACCCCAACATCCCGGAAAGCAGTCCACGAACGACCAGCCCCTGCCAAATTGGGAAGAGAGTAAATATTAACCTCTTTCTACTCTTCACATCCGCTGCCTCTGCCCTCCACAGCTCTCTAAAGCACTGTCTAGACACTTCACCAGACAGTACTTTACCTCTGTAGTTTCACATGTTTCAAAGTGAGTAGCTAGCTAGCTAACCCATATTTCACTGAAATTCTCAGGGTCTAGGTAAATAACTTCATCTTATATGAAGAACAGTTGATTAAAATCTCAATAATATTCTATGAGAGAAAGTTGTCCTTAATAACCTTCAAATTTTGCTCCCACACCACTTGACTTGATGGAAAAGTTATGTAGCTAAAAGAACACCGTGGGACCAGCAGATGGCGTAATGGCTATGTCACTGGACTCCCATGTAGTCGACTGCAGTTTGAGTCCTGGACCTGGTGGCTTAAACTCAAGCCGGGTGCGTGTGTGTGCGTGCCCAAGATCCCAACCAAGAATGGGAGAGAAGGGACTGCAGTGTGGCCATCCCCTCTGGGGGTGAAGGGGGGTGATTCCTCACTTTGTCTCTCTCTTGTCTTTCTGGCGAGCGCACATGCCCTATAGCAAAATAAATAAATAAATAACAAAAAAAGATCTCTCCAAAAAAAAAAAAAAAGAGAGAGGGAGAGAGAACACGGTAACTGGGAGCCGGCAGGTGGCTTGGTGGTTAGGGGTGCTGGACTCCCATATGGCCGACTGCAGTTCAAGTCCCAGACTACGTGGCTTGCTTGCTTGCTTTCTCTGTCTCTGTCTGTCTGTCTGTCTCTCTCTCAATCCTTCTCTGGCCAAATTGAAATAAATGAATGAATAAAGTTAAATAAAATAATTTTTTAAAAAAATAACACTGTAAGTTCTATCTAAGACCTGTAAGTCTTAATCTTTAGGAAGCCAGGGAAACAACTAAGAATATCATGAAAGCTTTAAATTGGCTTTTAAAAAGAAATACAAAGTCCTATCAATTTCAAGGGCTCCAGAAACCTTCAATAAGTTTCTGCTTTAGACTGTATCACTAAACTGATATCTGTTTACTCTGCCAGCAGTTTGAAATCACAATCTGTATGCAGGCAACTATTCCTCTTCTCCAGAGGGACAGGCTGTAACTCACTCCACTGTTCTCAAGTAAATCAGACTCACTGACAAAATCCTGCTGAGCCACCTATTTGACCCTTGGACAAGCTTTTAATCTTCGCAGTTCTTCCTATCTGCAGGGTTGACGGGAGCACAAAATAAAAAACCTATACCTGGGACCAGCATAATTGTTACATCGCTGGACTCCCATGTATTGGACCATGGTTTGAGTCTCAGACTTGGTAGCTTCAACTCACGCTGGGGGCATGTGTATGTGTGTCCAAGATCCAGAGAGAAAAAAAGGGATTGCAGTGTGGCCATCCCCCGGGAGGGGAGGTGTGATTTCTCGCTGTCTTTCTGGCAAGTGCAGGCACCCTACAGCAACAAAACCTCCTGCCAAAAAAAAAAGATAACCCATATCAAGTTATAGAAAAAGACACAGTTATGGGGCCAGCAGGTGTCAAAGTGACTAAGGCTCTGGACTGTCCACATGGCTGGCTGTGGTTCATATTCCTGACCTAGTGTCTTGGTCTCTCATTTTCTCTTTATCTGGTGAGCACACATATGCTATAGCAAATTTTAAAATAGTAATGGTAGATAAAATTAAATAATTTTTTTTAGAAAAGACACAATTATGTTGTTATTACAAACACAATTATCCATGAACTTCCTTAAAAAAAAAAAAAAACCTTATAGATCTTTATTCTCACAGGCCCTGGCCCAGAGTAGATCTTGAAAAAGTCCCTTCAGGGACCCACAGCTGGCAAGGTGGTTAAGGGCACTGGACTCCCACATGGTCAACCACAGTTCGAGTTCCAGACCTGGCGGCTTGCTTTCTCAGTCCTGCCACTCTCTTCCTTTCTGGTCAAATTAAAATAAATAAATAAATAAAATAAAATAAAGTTAAATAAAATAATGTTTTAATAAAGTCCTTTTAATATCAACAATTATGAATTTCAACATACATTTGCTGCCAAGCACTGCCCTAAACCTCTAACGTGGATCAACCCTATCTAATGCTATTCTATATTATAACTCCATTTTATTAATGAAAAATTTAATTTGTCCCAAATCCCTGTTCTTGCAAAGCAGAGCTGATTAATCCCAGACAGATTCAAGATCCCGTTTGCAACCACCCTGAAGAGCTTTTCCAAAACTCTCTCTACACCCAAACAGCAAAGCCTTGCCCGAATCCAAAACACACCCAGCACTTTAAAGAGGAAAAACAATGTAAGAGTATATTATATTATAGAAAAAGTCAAACATTTCAACCCACAGTGAGAAAGAAATCTTTAATTTCCCAGATTCCGCTAAAAAGAAAAAAAAAGAACTTTAAATAACAGAAACTTCCAGAGTT
>NW_006159496.1:1242656-1253476 GCF_000334495.1 Tupaia belangeri chinensis
GGCGGCCGGGCGGGCGCGCGTGCGTGTTACGTCAGCACTGTGCGCCGCGCCGGCCGCGGGCGTTCCGCGCTGCGCTCGCCTCTGGGCCCTTGCCAGCCTGGCTCGGGCTGCGGGCGTCCGGGGCGTGGACGGCACGCCCGGCGCTGCAGATCGCGTGTGCTCTGAGGGAGTCTTAGATCAATGGAGGCACAGCAAAGGGTTTGGGAAGAAGCAGTTTGTGACTTGAGAAACTCCAAAGCAGAAGAGTTAGTATTTCAACGACAAGGTGTCAGAGGCAAGTCTTTATGGAGAAGCAAAATAAACGATTTCATTGCTTACGGTTACAGAGCTGCCTGTTTTCTGGTTGACTTTGCTGAGAAGTGCATAGTCACAAATGCTATGTTGGTCTCCAGTGATTGGTAAGGTTAAGTTTTCTGTCTAACATGATGAGCATTTGTTAGTGATGGCCTGAATTTAGTTTCACCTGTATTTCCAAATTAAACAAGGTTAAAGTCATTTAAGGCTATTTGGTTTTGTCTGCGCAGGGTTTCTTCGGTCCCAGTTTACATTTTGCTGTACAGTTGTTCTTAATGATAATTCTTCCAGGCCAGCCAGGGGCATCTGTATCCCTCCTGGTCAGCTATGCAGTTTGAGTAGGGACTCAGGGGCAGGCTTGTGTCGTTTTTATCCAAAATCCCCAGATGAGAATGGAGAAGAAGGGATTTCAGGGCGGCTAACCCCACTGGGGAAATACTGTCTCACTTTCCTCGCCTCTGGTGAGTGCTTGGGTTTTATAGCAAATTTTTAAAAACCAAGACAGATAGCTTAGTGGTTAAAGCACTAAAGTCCTATCTGGTCTACCATAGTTGAGTCCAAGAACCGGGGTTTGAAACTCACACCATGCACATGCTCCCAAAATTTGGAGAGGAGACTGGAGGAGAAGGTTTTTTGCTGTGGCCATCCCCTCTGGGGTGATTTCTCACTTTCCATCTCTCTGGCTCTCCAGCAGGCACTCACACCCTATAGCAAAAATCTCACACACAAAAATCATGCGACTGGGGCCAGCAGTTGGCATAATGGCTATGTCAATGAACTCCCATGTAATTGACTGTGGTTCGAGTCCCAGACCCAATGTCTGGCATGTGTGCATGTGTGCCCAACATCCCAGGAGGAAAATGGAGGAGAAGGGATTGAGGTGTGGCCATTCCCCCTGGGGGGTGATTTCTCACTTTCCATCAGTCTTTCTGGCAAGTGCATGCACCCTATAGCAAGAACCTCTCCAAAAATGAAAAAATAATAATAAATAAATAAATCATGGGGCCAGCAGATGGTGTAGCAGTTTTATGACCACAGTTGGAGACCCAGACCTAGTGGAAATCACGCTGGGCACCTCTGCATGCCTACCCAAGACCCTGGGACGAGAATGGAGGAGAAGGGATTGGGCATGTCCCTCCCTGCTGGGGAGTGACTTCCTCGCTGTCTCGTCTGTCTCTATGGAGAGCCCACATGCCTTAAGGCAAAAAAAAAAAAAAAAACCTCTTAAAAAAATTATAATTATACCATACTGTGAAAAGAAAAAGCACCTAGGCCATTTTAGTGAGCAAATACATTGGAACAATCCTTGTAAGGTCAGATGCATAAATAAATTTTGTTGGACCATATGAATAAAAAGCAGTGGAATATGGCCATGCCATAATCCTTTCTCCTCCATTTCTCTAACTTGTCAGGATTCGGGACATGCATGCACACATGCCTAGAGTGCTTTTTAAGCCACCAGAGATTGAACCGTGGTCAGCCATGTGGGATCTGGCTCCCTGAGCCACTAGCCTTGGGGCTGGCCCACTAAGGGCATTTTAGATTTAGAAAGCTCACATTTATGTATACAGTAGGGTCTTAATTATGTGGAAAATATCAACCAAATGAAATATGTTGAAAATTTTAATAGGAAATTTGAAATATGGGCAAATTTTATCCTTTCTGATTTTCCAAATCTTCTATAATAAGTACTACTTTTCAAAAAGATTTATTTATTTAATTTTATTTGTTAATACTATATTTTAATTTGACCAGAGAGAGAAAAGGAAAGGGAGAAAGGAAACTGCCAGGTCCAGGACTTGAGCCACAGTCAGCCATATGAGAGTCCAGCACCTTCACCACGCCACTTGCCAGCCCCAATATTGCTTTTAAAGGAAAGAAAAACAGGCATTTTTTTGCTTGTTTTATTTCAATTACCGTATATGAATAAAAGAAAAAAATCTTAAAGGTCACCATTGTGACTACCACCTACCACGCATCGCATCTTTCCTGGTGACCTCATAGTTTGTTATGGAAGACTCTATTTTAGGTCATTGACTTACTTCATTTACATATCTAAGAAGAGGTGACCTAGCAGGGAGATGAGTGGTAGGACAAGGACGCATTGCACACTTGGAAGTCAGGAACTTCAGGTGACAGTTAAAAGCATGAGTTTGACTTGGAAAGCACGTTGGTAACAATAACCAGCTGAGGAGTAAACACTGCCATGTTCCAGGCTCTTGTCCTAGTACTCCACATGTATTAACTCACTTAATCCTCCCAACAACTTTGGAACAGTATTATTTATTAATTCTCCTCAGTTTGACAGATAAGGAAACGTGAGAGAATGCATTAAAGCAACTTGCCCAGCATGATCACCTAAGGTGAACAATATCAATCTGTTTACATGAAAACACTGGCGTGGGCCAAAGAGGGATCCTTCTTGTTTTTCTTTTTTGGAAAGGTTTTTGTTATAGGGCGCTTGCATTCCCCAGAAAGAGACAGAAAGCAAGAAATCACCCCCCGGGGGGGGAGGGATGGCCACGCCGCAATCCCTTCTCCATTCTCCTCTCGGGATCTTGGGCACGCAAGCACACGTGCCCAGCGTGAGTTTAAGCCACTGGGTCTGGGACTCAAACCGTGGTCAACTATAGGGGAGTCCAGCGACATAGCCATCACGCTAACTGCTGGTCCCAAGGGATTCTTCTTAAGGAAACTATTTCTGCATTTATTTGGGGTTTCTCAGGGTATACTGTATTTTACAGTTTTTGTTTCTTGTTTTTGCTAGAAGGCACATGTACTCACCGGGGAAAGACAGAGATGAAAAGGGCCAAAGCAACCTTCAGTGGGGTGTGGTGACGCCGCAATCCCTTCTCCATTTGTACATCTTGTCACGAAATGGGCACACGCACACGCATCCCACATGGTTTTCAAGCCACCAGAGCTGAGATTCAAACCACAATGCACCATGTAGGATCCAGCACCCTTAACTACTTGACCAGGGGGCTGGCCTCACTTTTTTTTTTTTTTTTATTAAAGATCAGAAGGTGTGTGCCATCACCCGAGAGAGAGAGAGAAAGTACACCCAACAGGGTGTGATCACCACAATCCCTTCTCCGTTTCTCCATCCTGTTGGGACTTTGGGCACACACACGTGTACCCAGCTGCCAGGGCCAGGGTTCACACCACAGTCAGCCATGTGGAATCTGACTCCCTTAACTACTTGGCTAGAGGTCTGGCCCTATCATTTTTGTCAAGTGATAAAATATTTTCACTAAGGCAATGAAAATTCCATTTACTTGATTGCCCAATGACATATTCCTATCATTTTAGAAATGTATATTTCTCCAACCTTATTGAAGTTTAATTGACAAAAAGCTATGTATTTATGATGTACAATGTGATGTATGTATATATACACACACATTATGAAGTGATTAACAGCTAATAAACATGTCTATCACCTCGCGTAGTTATCCTTTGTTGTTCTGGGGGGTGTGCATATGTGTTTGGTAAGAAAATCTACTCTTTTTTTTTGGAGAGATTTTCACTGTAAGACGCGTGCGCTCGCCAGACAGACAGAGAGAGACAGAGAGACAGAAAGCGAGAAATCACCCCCCAGGGGGGATGGTCATGCTGCAATCCCTTCTCCTCCATTCTCCTCTCGGGATCTTGGGCACGCACGCACACGCGCCCAGCGTGAGTTTTAAGCCACCGGGTCTGGGACGTGAACCGCGGTCGACTACGTGGGAGTCCAGCGACATAGCCATTACGCTAACTGCTGGTTCCCAAGAAAATCTACTCTTCAGCCAGCTCTGTGACCTAGTGGTTAGAGCAGCTGGATCCCACGTGACTGTGTGGTTGGAGTCCCACACCCAGGAACTCGAAAAACATTCTGGGTGTGTATGAGTGCACCAAATCCCAACAGGGTGGAGGAATAGAAGAAAAGGAATTATAGTGTGACCATTCCCCACAGGGGAGGGGAGAGTGCTTTATCCTCTCTGATGTGGCAAGATTTTTTAGAAAGTCAGCAATTTTCAAAAATTCAAACATGTATTATTTTGCTTGCTTCGGCAGCACATATACTAAAATTGGAATGATATATAGAAGATTAGCATGGCCCCTGCACAAGGATGACACGCAAATTCGTAAAGCAGTCCATAGTTTTAGTCAACCGCGGTTTAAATCCTGGACCCAGTGGCTTAAACTCATGCCAGGCACGTGTGCATGTGTGCCCAAGATCACAAGAGGAGAAGGAGAAGGGATTGCGGTATGGCCATCACCCCTGGGGGGCGGTGATTTCTAGCTTTCTGTTTCACACACAAAGTATTATTAACTGTAGTCGCCAAGCTGTACAGTGGTTCTCCAGAATTTGTTCATCCTGACTAAGACGTTATACATTTGAGCAGCATCTACCCATGCCCCTCACCACCACTTGGCAGGCATCATTCTGCTGTCTGGTTCAGAGTGGATTTTTTTTTAGTTTCATATATAAGTGAGATCATGCAGTATTTGTCTTTCTGTGTCTGGCTTAGTTCACTTAACATAATGTCTTCTAGGTATAGCCATGTTTTAAATGACAAGATTTCCTGTATTAAAATGAACAATATTCCATTGTACCACATATTCTTTGACCATCCATCCACAATTCCATATCTTGGACCTTGTAAATAATGTAATGACATGGGTCTACAGGTGCCTCTTTTTTTTTTTTCAAACTGTATCCAGCTTTATTAAAGATATTTCTGATAAACAATCATGGTATTTCAGGCAGGACATGGGCAGACGATCGTTAACAGAATACAGCAACTTTCAAACTCCCTTCTTCAATGAACTACCAGAATCAGAAAGCCACTATAAAACCCAATGAAGTCTTCATTTGATGCTCTGAACAGGGAAAGTTTAGAGTGAGGGTTGACATTTCACATTTAGCATGTTTAACAACTTTTCACGAGCCGACCCTGACTTTCGGGAAATGAAAATCACAGAATCATCAACCTGAAGATCCAACAATACAGAAAAGGAACGGCTGCTCTTTTGAAGGATGCCATCTCAATGTCATTGGCAAGTCCGGATTGCCTGACATACTGGCATAACCAATTTCCTGTGGTCAGGTCCCCACAGGTTTCTGGTTAAAGGGAGTTAAGTCTATGCTGAAGGCAGAGAGGGAGAGGACATCAAAGCAAATGTTGAGTTTTCCACACCACAAGGCTTCTGTGTGTGTCAGGGAATCCCTCCTCTTGGGAGCCAAGAGGAAGTCTCTCAACACTAGAAGGGAAAGATGTTGTCCAAATCAATCCAGCTTCAGAGACATTCTATTAGTGACAAATGCCCCTTCCCCAAAAAACAACAATGAAGTGTTCTCTGTGCTAACAACATAGCTTAAAAAAAAGGTAAAACAAAATTCTGCATTTTTATAAAACTTGATAAAAAAATAGTATTTCAAACTCTACAGTCACCAGAAGTACAGTTATCAAAAACGCACACACTGCACTCGGCATCTCCAGCACCTGCAGCTTTCTGTGCCTGGTCTGTTCTGGCTTCTCCATTTTCTGCAGGGTTATTCCCATTTTTGCCAGCATCAGCTTTTCCCTTTTTTCCTTTGGGTACCTGCTCTCCCTTCTTTGCAAAGGAAGGGCCTTTTTAGGCTTGGGCTCTGGTTTTGGAGGAGAAGGTTTTGCAGACAACCTTGCAGATCTTCTCTGTGGTTCGTCCTTCACCTTGGCTTTACCCCCTTTAGCATCCCGTTCAGCTTTTCTCTTGGGCATGGTGGCGATGATGGCGGGACTTTGGCACTGGACATGGGATGCAGCCACATGTAGGCTTTGGTTGGTCCGGGGGTCGATCTCGCCTCTTCTTCCTACAGATACCTTTTTGATAACTAATTTCATTTCCTTTGGTTACATCTAGGAATAGCTAAGTTATATGGTAGTAATATTTTTAATTTTCTGAGGAATCTCTATGCTGTTTTCCATGATAATTTATATTCCACTAACTGTACAAGGATTCCTTTTTCTCCATAACCTCTCCAACTCTTGTTTTTTCTTTAAATAATTATTTTTAAAATTTTCTTTCTTTTAAAAAAATTTACCTTTATTTATTATTATTATTATTATTTTCCAGTTTGATCAGACAGAGAGAAGGAAAGCAAGAAAGCAAGCCACCAGGTCCAGGACTTGAACCATGGTTGGCCATGTGGGAGTCCAGTGCCTTCAACACCATGCCACCTGCCAGCCCCTCTTTCTTTATTTTAATTTGACCAGAGAGAGACAAGAGAGAGAAAAAGAGAGGGAAAGTGAGAAAACAAGCACCAGGTCCAGGACTCAAATAATGGTCGGCCATGTGGGAGTTCAATGCTCTTAACCACATGCCACCTACTGGACCCCCAACTCTTCTTTTTGTCATTTTTATCAGTCATTCTAACAGGTGTGAGGTTATGTCTCATTTTGGCCTTAATTTGCATTTTCCTGGTAATTACAAATGTTGAACATATTTTCATATATCTGCTGGCCACTTATGTCTTCTTTTGAGAAATGTCTAGTTAGAGCTTTTGCCTTTTTTTTTTTTTTTTTTTGCCAGAGGGTGCATTTGCCCACCAGAGAGATAAAGCAAATACCCTCCAAAAGGTATTTGCTGCAGTTCTTTTCTATACATTTCTCTATCCCATCAGAATTTTGGGTACACACACGCCCAGCATATTTTTCAAGCCACTGGGGCCAATATTCAAACCAGTCACCCATGTGGGCTCTAGCTCCCTGTGCACAACACTTAAAAGCTATGCCGTGGGGCCAGTCCTCTTTTACCTATTTTGTAATTAGGGTATTTGTTTCTTGTGACTGAGTTATTTGAGGTCCTTATGTATTTTGTATATTAGCTGCTTATTACATGTAATGTTTGCAAATTTGCAAATATTTTCTCCCATTCTGTAGGTTGTTTTTTTCACTCTGTTGATTGTTTTCTTTTCCGTGCAGGAGCACTTAAATTTGATACAATTTCATTTGTCTGTTTTGTTTTCCTATGTTGTCTGTGCTTTGGGAGTTATAGCCAAAATATGATTGCCTAGACCAATGTCTAGACACTTAATACTGTTTTTCATCTAGTAGTTTTACAGTTTCAGGTCTTATGTTTAAGTCTTCAGCCCATTCTTAGTTGATTTTTGCATGTGCTGTAAGGGTCTACTTTAATTTTGCATATGGATATCCAGTTTTCCCAAAACCTTTTATTGAAGAGCCTATGCTTTCCTCCATTGTGTGTTCTTGCCACCTCTGTCAATCAATGGACTGTGTAAACGTGTGAATTTGTTTCTGAGCTCTCAATTCTGTTCCTTTTATTTATATGTCTGTTCTTATACTAGTACCACACAGTTTAGATTACTATAGCTTTGTAGTATGTTTTAAAATTGAGTAGTGTGATGTCTCCAGCTTCATTCTTTTTGTTTAGAATTATTTTGGGTATTCATGTTCTTTTGTGATTCTGTACAAATTTTAGATTTTTTTTTCCCTGTGAAAAGTGCTATTGGGAGTTTGATAGGGATTGTATTAAATAAGTAGATTGCTTTGGGTAGTATAGTTAGTTTAACAATTTTTTTTTCATTCCATAAAGACAGGGTATTTATTTGTATCTTCTTCAATTTTTTCATCACTGTTATAGTTTTCAATGTGTAAATGTTTCCTTCCTTGGTTAAATTTATTCCTAAGTTTTTTTTTAGTGCTACTGTAAAAGGGACCATTTTATTGATTTTTCTTATCATTGCTAGAGTGTAGAAACATCTTTTTCATGCTAGAGAATAAGCAGTCGGGCCTGGTCATACAGCAATCTTTTTCTCTGGTTCTCCCTTCCGTCAGGATCCTGGGCATGCCATGTGGAATATGGCTCCCTATTTGCACTGGCTAATTGCTGATTCCTGATAGTTAGTTGCAGATGGAGTCTTGCAATATCACCATCCTCTTCCCTGCCTTAGCTTCCCAGTAGCTGGGATTAGGGGCATGTGCCACCATACCTGGCTAGAAATGCTGTTTTTTATATGTTGATTCTGCATCCTGCAACCTTATTCTGTTTTTGGGGCAGGAATAAAAAGATTTTATGGGCCAGTAGGTGGCATGGTGGTTCAGGTGTTGGACTCCCACATGACTGACTAGTTCAAGTTCCAGACCTGGCAGCTTTCTCTCTCTTCCTCTCTCTCTTCCCCTCCCTCCTTCCCTCTCTCCCTCTCTTAGAGCACATGTGCCCTATAAGAAATGATAATAATTAATAAAAATATTTAAAATAAATTCTTATTAAGTTTTAAATCCTGTTTTCAGGCCAGCCCTATGGCCTAGCATTTTAAGGGAACCAGATGCCACGTAGCTGATCATGATTTGAGTCCTCCCAGCCCCAGTGGCATGAAAAACACTGGGCACATGTGTGTGTGTGTGCCCCAAACCCCAACAGGATAGAGAAATGGGAGAGAAGGAACTGTGATGTGACCACCCCCCCCGGGGGGGGGTGCTTTCTCCCTTTCTCTCTTTCTAGTGAGTGCACAAAACCTCTGGCCATTGAAGGGGGTGGGTAGTCCTGTGGCATAGGGATCCAAGTAGGATCTTGTGACTGGATCCCACTTGGATGGCCAACGAAGTGGTTCAAATCCCAGTTCTGGCAGTTTGATAAACATGCCAGATGTGAGTGGATACATTGCCCCAAATCCCAACAAGTGGGAGAAATGCCTAAGGGATTGTTATGTGACCATGCCCCACTAGTGTTTTTTCTCTCTTCCTCTCTGTTTTCTCTGGTGAGCACACACACACCCTGGCTTTTCGTGTCCCACTTCCCAAAATAAAAAAACCTGTTTTCACCAAAGGGGAGGATGAGTATGTCTTAAAGTAGGCACTCTTGCAGCCGGCAGGTGGTACGGTGGTGAGGGAACTGGACTCCCACATGGCTGAGCACAGTTCAAGTGCTGTGGCTTGTTTCCGCACCTCCCCAGTCTCTTTCTCTGTCTTTCTCTGGTGAGTGCTTGCATCCAATTAATAATAGTAACAATAAATAAAAAATACATTTTTAAAAGTAGGCACTTTTCTCCTTGATGTCCATTCTAGGCTGTTATCTTTTCCAAGAATAGTCCAGTTCCATCCAAATACGTTCTCACAGGCAATAACCCGTCCTCCATATTATACGCCTGCCAATAATGTTCTCTGCAAAAACTTGAGAGCAGCAGGATGGATTCCAGGGCATCAGTCATGTGGACAAGAGTTGAATCATAGAAATAACTGCCTTGTCATATTTTCCTTTGGCTGTCGTTTTACCTGATTACTCTTCTGCAACTTCAACTTCTAAATTAATTAAATAGGCATCCAACATCAAACTCAAGAGTTTTTTTTCCCTATCTTCAGGTCCTTCTCTGCTTTGTTGCTGATTTTCACCCATTGCGGACACATTGTCCTTCATATATCACAATTCTTTTTCCTTCAGAATCATATTAATCCATCCCATTTTCCCAGTGCTCCCACTTTGTATGATCCCGTAATATTCCTAAACTACATAGCACTTTGAATATTCTTATAGCTCTTGAATTACGTAGACGTAATGAAGTTAAAATGTTGAGAACTTCAGAAATAAGAACCATCATGACTATACATTACCACTAACACTTTTTTTTTCCCCTCAAGAGATATTTTTGCTACAGGGCATGTGCACTCGCTGGAGAGAGAGACAGAGAGACAGAAGAGGGAATGGCCATGCTGCAATCCCTTCTTCTCCATTCTCCTCTTAGGATGCTCATACGCAGGTCTGGGACTCAAACCGTGATCCAACTACTTGGGAGTCAAGCCTTGTTAACCATTATGCCATCTGCTGGTCCCTATTTATTTATTTTTTTAAGTTTACTTCTTCTGCGAGGGAGGGGCCTGACAGAGTCTTGTTGCAGTCTTCCAGCCAGCCAGGAGCACAGGCGTGCCCGTGGGTGTGCTAAGCAACCACTAACTCCATCTTCTGTTCTTGCATATAATTATTTTCACTTTAAAATGTTTAACTGGACCTCTGAAAATTGAAGCTCCTGTACAGAAGGCTCTTGACATGCATACAAACTGAACTGCCATCATGGGCAGAACTGGCTCTCATGCATTGGCTGAGGAAGGATCCAGAGCTCATAGCTACTGCTGGTAGCTGGAGCCCCCTGAGGCAGAGCTCACACGGACATAAATTGGGGCATATGTCAGTTTTCATTATTTATGTGTAGATGTATGTGAATATATAGCACATGGACTTAAATATAAATATACATTGAGAATCTGGGGACCCAAATCTGTTTCATTGCCGTCTGGTAGAAATGGAATGTCGCCCAATCTGTAATTTTGTATTTATTTAGTTAATTTTAAAATTTTGCCAGAGGGTACATGTATTCACCAGAGGGAGGGAGAGGGAGACAGTTCCCCATAATGGGGTCTGGTCATGCTGCAGTCCCTTCTTTCTCCACCCTGTAAGGATTTAAGGCTACATAGGTACTCGATGCATTTTTCAAGCCACTGAGCTGGGATTCAAACTGGGCAGCCAGTTGGGATCCAGCTTCCCTA
>NW_006159496.1:1257903-1272395 GCF_000334495.1 Tupaia belangeri chinensis
TAAAGACAGGGTATTTATTTGTATCTTCTTCAATTTTTTCATCACTGTTATAGTTTTCAATGTGTAAATGTTTCCTTCCTTGGTTAAATTTATTCCTAAGTTTTTTTTTAGTGCTACTGTAAAAGGGACCATTTTATTGATTTTTCTTATCATTGCTAGAGTGTAGAAACATCTTTTTCATGCTAGAGAATAAGCAGTCGGGCCTGGTCATACAGCAATCTTTTTCTCTGGTTCTCCCTTCCGTCAGGATCCTGGGCATGCCATGTGGAATATGGCTCCCTATTTGCACTGGCTAATTGCTGATTCCTGATAGTTAGTTGCAGATGGAGTCTTGCAATATCACCATCCTCTTCCCTGCCTTAGCTTCCCAGTAGCTGGGATTAGGGGCATGTGCCACCATACCTGGCTAGAAATGCTGTTTTTTATATGTTGATTCTGCATCCTGCAACCTTATTCTGTTTTTGGGGCAGGAATAAAAAGATTTTATGGGCCAGTAGGTGGCATGGTGGTTCAGGTGTTGGACTCCCACATGACTGACTAGTTCAAGTTCCAGACCTGGCAGCTTTCTCTCTCTTCCTCTCTCTCTTCCCCTCCCTCCTTCCCTCTCTCCCTCTCTTAGAGCACATGTGCCCTATAAGAAATGATAATAATTAATAAAAATATTTAAAATAAATTCTTATTAAGTTTTAAATCCTGTTTTCAGGCCAGCCCTATGGCCTAGCATTTTAAGGGAACCAGATGCCACGTAGCTGATCATGATTTGAGTCCTCCCAGCCCCAGTGGCATGAAAAACACTGGGCACATGTGTGTGTGTGTGCCCCAAACCCCAACAGGATAGAGAAATGGGAGAGAAGGAACTGTGATGTGACCACCCCCCCCGGGGGGGGGTGCTTTCTCCCTTTCTCTCTTTCTAGTGAGTGCACAAAACCTCTGGCCATTGAAGGGGGTGGGTAGTCCTGTGGCATAGGGATCCAAGTAGGATCTTGTGACTGGATCCCACTTGGATGGCCAACGAAGTGGTTCAAATCCCAGTTCTGGCAGTTTGATAAACATGCCAGATGTGAGTGGATACATTGCCCCAAATCCCAACAAGTGGGAGAAATGCCTAAGGGATTGTTATGTGACCATGCCCCACTAGTGTTTTTTCTCTCTTCCTCTCTGTTTTCTCTGGTGAGCACACACACACCCTGGCTTTTCGTGTCCCACTTCCCAAAATAAAAAAACCTGTTTTCACCAAAGGGGAGGATGAGTATGTCTTAAAGTAGGCACTCTTGCAGCCGGCAGGTGGTACGGTGGTGAGGGAACTGGACTCCCACATGGCTGAGCACAGTTCAAGTGCTGTGGCTTGTTTCCGCACCTCCCCAGTCTCTTTCTCTGTCTTTCTCTGGTGAGTGCTTGCATCCAATTAATAATAGTAACAATAAATAAAAAATACATTTTTAAAAGTAGGCACTTTTCTCCTTGATGTCCATTCTAGGCTGTTATCTTTTCCAAGAATAGTCCAGTTCCATCCAAATACGTTCTCACAGGCAATAACCCGTCCTCCATATTATACGCCTGCCAATAATGTTCTCTGCAAAAACTTGAGAGCAGCAGGATGGATTCCAGGGCATCAGTCATGTGGACAAGAGTTGAATCATAGAAATAACTGCCTTGTCATATTTTCCTTTGGCTGTCGTTTTACCTGATTACTCTTCTGCAACTTCAACTTCTAAATTAATTAAATAGGCATCCAACATCAAACTCAAGAGTTTTTTTTCCCTATCTTCAGGTCCTTCTCTGCTTTGTTGCTGATTTTCACCCATTGCGGACACATTGTCCTTCATATATCACAATTCTTTTTCCTTCAGAATCATATTAATCCATCCCATTTTCCCAGTGCTCCCACTTTGTATGATCCCGTAATATTCCTAAACTACATAGCACTTTGAATATTCTTATAGCTCTTGAATTACGTAGACGTAATGAAGTTAAAATGTTGAGAACTTCAGAAATAAGAACCATCATGACTATACATTACCACTAACACTTTTTTTTTCCCCTCAAGAGATATTTTTGCTACAGGGCATGTGCACTCGCTGGAGAGAGAGACAGAGAGACAGAAGAGGGAATGGCCATGCTGCAATCCCTTCTTCTCCATTCTCCTCTTAGGATGCTCATACGCAGGTCTGGGACTCAAACCGTGATCCAACTACTTGGGAGTCAAGCCTTGTAACCATTATGCCATCTGCTGGTCCCTATTTATTTATTTTTTTAAGTTTACTTCTTCTGCGAGGGAGGGGCCTGACAGAGTCTTGTTGCAGTCTTCCAGCCAGCCAGGAGCACAGGCGTGCCCGTGGGTGTGCTAAGCAACCACTAACTCCATCTTCTGTTCTTGCATATAATTATTTTCACTTTAAAATGTTTAACTGGACCTCTGAAAATTGAAGCTCCTGTACAGAAGGCTCTTGACATGCATACAAACTGAACTGCCATCATGGGCAGAACTGGCTCTCATGCATTGGCTGAGGAAGGATCCAGAGCTCATAGCTACTGCTGGTAGCTGGAGCCCCCTGAGGCAGAGCTCACACGGACATAAATTGGGGCATATGTCAGTTTTCATTATTTATGTGTAGATGTATGTGAATATATAGCACATGGACTTAAATATAAATATACATTGAGAATCTGGGGACCCAAATCTGTTTCATTGCCGTCTGGTAGAAATGGAATGTCGCCCAATCTGTAATTTTGTATTTATTTAGTTAATTTTAAAATTTTGCCAGAGGGTACATGTATTCACCAGAGGGAGGGAGAGGGAGACAGTTCCCCATAATGGGGTCTGGTCATGCTGCAGTCCCTTCTTTCTCCACCCTGTAAGGATTTAAGGCTACATAGGTACTCGATGCATTTTTCAAGCCACTGAGCTGGGATTCAAACTGGGCAGCCAGTTGGGATCCAGTTCACCTAACCACTAGATCACAGGGCTGGCCCATTTTATTTTATTATCCTATTTTATGTTAGGTTTACTTATTCATGCTATGAGCCAGAGAGACACAGATGGTGTTCACACCATGACCCACTGCTAGCCTCAGCCAGCTCTGGGTCATAGGCAGGCTTGGACCCCTCCCATCCCTGCAGATCATAACATCTTCCCACTGCACCACCGTCCTCCTAAGACTGGAATTGTACATAGTAACTTGGTTATTTTCTTGATTCATATACATGAATACTTCTATTATATACTGACCGATACTTAAATTTTCATATATATATGTGTGTGTGTGATTAAAATGAAACAATGTGCAACAGGTTATTGTTAATTAGAACATTTATTAAGCACCAAGAGTATATTGCAATGGTTGCTATGTAAAAACAATTATTGATATAGTGTCCCTGCCATTGAGCTTACAATCTAAAATGAAGTAAGACAAGAATGCTATAAGCTTACCTAAAAATTTCCTTAAATTAGAAATAACTATTCTGGCAAATGGGTGAGGCACAATGACTTATTATTTCAGGTACAATGTTAGTAAGGCTTAGAACGTGATCCAAATTGTACCCATGATATTTGGCTTGCTAAGAAAAAAGAGCACTTAGAAATCCATGTTACAGTCCTCAAGATGCTTCCTGGCCTGAGTTTTTCAGCAGCCAGGGCAAGCCCCTGAAAGACGGCACGAACTGTATAGACCAAGTTTGTCCCTGCTCCTCTTAGAACGTCGCCACTTCCTCCTCCTCCCCACGAGGCTGCCCATGGGACTCTCCCAAGGAAGCAAGTACTGTATCTAGATAAACTCCCTGAGAGCTTAACCAGCTCTACGCTCAGGAAATACTCATTCCTACTCCCGAGAAACGACAGCGAGGACAGCAGTGGGCCGTCTGGCTGTAGGAGAGGCCTGGTTATGTGTGGCTTGTGAACAAAAGCAGTCCAGTTCGGTCCATGCAGCCAAGTGCAAGGACTATACAGACATGCTCTTCTGCACTGTATTTCTGGGGTAGCAGTATATAAGAATTTAGCATCTAAATCCTATAAGGCAAACCCTGCCCTATTTTGCATATAGTATAGTATAATATTTAATAAATACTTCCAAGGTTTTCATTGCTGGTCATAGATTAGCTGACAAAGGCACACCAAGAAGATTCTGACTCTTACTATCAAATGCAAAGACTGTTTTAAACTACTGAGCACCTACACTCTTAAACTGTATTTGGTTATTTTCAATCATTTATAAGCATTCTTTTAGCTTTGAAAGAATACATGAGAAAGTGTAATTGGTTACAAGTTATACCTGAAACAGAGACAGAATTTACTCTATGAAATACATGCACACAAAGAATTTTTTTAAATACGTGCATACAAACATTTTAATGGCAGAATGGTAGTATCCTGAGTTTTTTTAATGGCAAAGTAATATTTCAGCAATTTTTGGTAAAACCAGTCATTTTCCCCTCAGAAGTCTATTTTGGCAATACTTTACGTAACACAGAAGCAGCAACATTGAAAAATGTCCACAATCTTGTTTTGCATAAAAGTTTATCCAGAAAGAGTGGTTCAGAAATGTCAAGATAAAGCTTTTTATAAAATAATTCACTACTTTTGACCTAAAATTGAAACTAACACTACTCTTCCAATTAAAAATTGTCATTTATACCTCATAATTACAGGAAATAAAGTCCAATTGACTATGGGATTTGACATGGAAAACCTAAGTCATATCAACATCACTTTTTTTTTTTAAGAGTTTTTCCATAAGGTACATGTGCACAGAGAGAGAAACACCGAGAACGCGCGGAAAACAGCCTCCCCCGCCACCCCGGGATGGCCGTGCCACAATCCCTTTTCCTCCCTTCTCCTCTTGAGATTATGGCACGCACGCCCCGTTTGTTTTTCAGGCCTCCAGGTCCAGACTTGAACCCGCAGACTTGGCCATTGCGATCCAGCGACTCAACCACCTTGCCACCTGTTAGCCCAACATCACTTTCTTCTGATAAAATGACAGAAAATAATTTCAGTGGATTTCCTCAAAAGAGAAAAAGGTTAAGTTTAGTTACAGCTTTGGAAAATGAACTTGGGTTTACCAATCTTAGTTAACATATTTATTTTCAGTATCATACAAAACCACTGGGGTTCCTGACTGAAGTCTGTTTGTAAGGCAAGGTAGGTTTGGTTATAAGCACAGGTAACAGCATGGTGATAAGGGCAATATGACAAACACACACATATGACTAATATATACATATTCACTTTTTAAAGTGATACATTCCAAGTTACGTAAAATTTAATTTCCACATCCTATTCTAAGACTACATGTTTGACATTAAGCTTAGAAGCAGAATTGCTATAATGCACTATAAAATACTTCATTTTCCCAATATTGTAACATATACTGCCTTTGCAAATACCTGGCGTAAGTTTCTTCACACAAAATTTTAGAAGACATGCTATTAGCAAGCAGTAACTACTGTGTTAGGTAATTGGACAAAGGAAGAAATCCCCACGGAGAACAAACTATAAAACTAAGCATAACTGTTGCATTTAATAAAAAATAAAATCAAGTGAATGAATGAACACGCATTTCTTGTCTTAGTAATACATATATTACTGGTCAGCTGCTAGCCTGATGAACATACTAAGATCCTGTAAGATTTGTCTGTCTTGGGTAGTTCTTTTTCTTTCCTATATCCTCCCCAGTTAGCAGTCATTTTCTTTCGAATATCAAGTGAAATAATGCTTATTCTGTCTCTTATCTGAGATATGTAAAAGCTGACTCATTTTTATTATTATTATTTTAATTTGGCCAGAGAGAAAGGGGAAGTGAGAAAGCAAGTTGTCAGCTCCAGGACTCAAACCATGGTCAGCCAGGTGGGAACCCAGCGCCTTTAACCACCATGCCACCTGCTGGCCCCAATGCTGACTCATTTTTAAAAGGCTATAATTTGAAGAGCCTTAATTAAAATTAACATTTAACTATGTGTTTTTTATTATGTGCTCTACAAATGCTTAACAAATTAAGGTTAACAAAAGCAAATCTTGATTTCATCTGTGTCTTAAATATGATGATACATTATTTTTCTTTTTTAATGAGAGAAAGGAGACAAAGGAAACCTTTTATGTAGGTCCTCTTCATTCTCAACTACTTTGAGATACATCTTTAAATAATGGTAGACCATGTCAAGGAATGTTGGTAATTATCTTTGCATACAAAAGAAAAACTAAAAGCAGTTATTTCCTTCCTAAGGTCTCGGCTAGTTTCTTAAGCCTTTTCTTCAGCTCCAGTGGAAATTTCTCATAACACTTCTTACAGACTGGCTTCATGTCAAACTCCACAAATTTATTCCTAAAGACAATTATTAAAAAGAAAGAAAGAAATTAGGAGAAATATATTTAACATAGAAATAATGTGCCATAATTTTATAAATGAAGAAACTATATGATGACACCCATAGTCATGTTAGTAAAGGACTATAATTCTAATCTCAATTCTTACTGCAGTAAAACATAAAAAGTACACAACATCAGTTAAAAATTGTCCTTATAAATTGGTACTAAACATCTATGTAACTATATCTAAATATATAGAGTATTCAGTGCTAAGTAAAAGGAAATCTAATTTAAAAATCTAATGTAAATATAATTTAAGTAATAAGTCAATCTTTTTTTTTTGGAGAGGTTTTTGCTATAGGGCGCATGCGCTTGCCAGAAAGAGAGAGAGACAGAGAGAAAGAAAGTGAGAAATGACCCCCAAGTGGGGGTGGCCACGCCTCAGTCCATCCTTTCTCCTCCATTCTGCTCTGGGGATCTTGGGCTCACATGCACCGGTGTGAGTTTAAGCCACCAGGTCCAAGATTCAAACCGCAGTCGACTACATGAGAGTCCAGCAACACTGCCATTACGCCAACTGCTGGTCCCAAGCCAATCATATTTTTAAGTATTATGAGAACACCTTAAAGAACAAATTCACTTAAAGTGAAGATTTCTACTTTTGTCATGTTAATGGTCTCTACTGGAAGCAAAATTATTTCACTTAGTATTTTAAATCAGGTAGCTCTGAAGTTTCATCTTTCCTGATAAAAAGTAACTTTTCCCCTAGCTCCAAACAAACAAACAAAAATGACCTTAAACCTTTATTTATTTTTGCTGTAGGCGAGTGCGCTCTCTGGAGACAGTGACAGAAAGCAAGAAATCACCTACCATGGGGATGGCCATGCTGCAATCCCTTCCCCTCCACTCTCCTCTCAGGATTTGGTCACACACACACATACTCCTGGCCTGAGTTTTAAGCTGCCGGGTCCAGGACTCAAACTATGGTCAACTTATGGAGGAGTCCAGCAACGTAACCACTGCAATGTAGCCATTACGCTATCTGCTGGTCCCATCTGCTGGTCCCACCTTAAACCTTTTTAAAAAGTTATTTGAGGGGCCAGCAGATAGCTCAGTGGTAACATGCTGGACTCCTTCCCACATGGCCCACTGCAGTCTGAGTCCCGGACTTGGAGGCTTGAAAATTATGCCAGGTGCATACGCATGCCCAAGATTCCAGGAGGAGAAGGGACTGTGGCATGGTCACCTCCCCTGCGGGGTGATTTCTCACTTTCCCTCTCACTGTCTTTGTCTTTCTGACAAGCACACAAGCCCTAAAGCAAAAGCCTCTTAATTTTTTTTTTTAATCAAAAAAGTTTTAAAAATTATCTTAAATCTTTTCCTTTTTTCAAAGAGAGGTTTTTGCTATAGGCCACATGCGCTCACCAGAGAGACAGAAAAAGACAGACAGAAAGCAAGAAATCATCCCCCTGGGGGACAGCCATGTGGCAATCCCTTCTCTTCCAGTCTCCTCTCGGGATCTTGGGCAGCGTGCATGCACACGTGCACGCACACACACACGCCCGGCATGAGTTAAGCCAACAGGTCCGGGACTTGAACTACAGTTCACTATGTGCGAGTTCATCGGCAAAACCATTACGCCATCTGCTGGTCCCAAGTTATCTTAAATCTTAATGGGTTATTTTGGTGAGTTAACAGCAAGTTGGTAAGGGCAATAAGTTTTTAATCACTCTTACAGAGCACGAATACAACCAGGCTATCGGTGGTTATGTTATTAATGGCAGTTGTATGGAGAACTCACTTGTTTTTAAAAGCTAGAGCAATACCTATTACCAATTTGTTTGTAAAACTGTCCTGGAGAAGACAGCTTTTCAGATGACCTCCTGGCCATCAGCCATACATTTTCGATAGGTAATTACAGTAGCTTTTTACTATTAGAATCCAGGGTCTTTCATACTGAATCGAGTAAATACACAACCTTACAACTTGTTCATCTTCTGTAAAGTTATACTTAAGCACTTGTAGAGCAAGTGTAATGATATGTTGTCATCAATGAGAAAATCTGTTATAAAACAGATTTTATAACAGTTATTTTTTTCCTTTTGAGGAAGAGGACAAAGGAGAGACCCAGACATGGCTATTTCTGCCAGGGTCTTGCTGTATCACAACCCTCCGGCGCAGCCTCCCAGTTAGCTAGGATTGCAGGCATGCACAGCCATGCCTGGAGTGTTCGGGCTACGTAAGAATTGAGTCCAGGCTACCATGTGGCTTCCAGCCTCTTAAGTATGGCACTGCCTGTGAACTACTGTGGCTGGACCAATTTTTAATATATTTTAAAAGTATATTAAACCAGACTATTTGCTTCCACATCATTTTAAAGAACAATGTTAACAACGAAAATAATTCTTAATCACGTATTTAAAATGAAAAATCTATTTCCACAACAGGAATAACTGGGTAGTTTTCACAGAGACTAATGCTGAAAGGAATTTAAATGTTACACTGCCAACTGACAGAGCAAAGGCTTCAAAGGGCAGTTTGGTGTGACCAGCACAACTGAGTTAAAATTTTCTCCCAGAATCATCTTAGAAAAAGAGCTATTGGGGGCTGGCAGGTGGTGTAGTGACTCCCACATGGCCAACTGCGGATTGAGTCCTGGAGCCGGCAGCTTGCTTTCTCACTTTCCCTCTTTCTCTCACTCTGTTCCTCTCTGGTCAAATAAATAAATAATGTTAAATAAAATAATTATTAAAAAGAACACAAAAACTATTGAAACTGTTATGTTGTTGTTGATGAAAGAAATTATCCCTGCTTTCAGAAAGACATTTAGCAAGCCTTCCATTGTTTGAATTTTTAAAAATAATTATTTAACTTTATTCATTAATTTAATTTATTTAATTTGACCAGAAAAGGATCAGAGAGAGAGACAGAGAGAAAGTGAGAAAGCAAGCTGCCAGGTCCTGGACTTGAACCACAGTCAGCCATGTGGGAGTCCAGCACCCTTAACCACCATGCCACCTGCCGGCCCCCCACATTGTTTTAATTATACATATTTGAATCCTAATTCCTCTTTAAGTAAGGAAACATGAAAACTGACACAATTTTAGAGCTGAAAACAATGATAATCATGATGGAAAATAGAATAATCATGCTAGTAATTCAACACAATTTCAAAGATTAAAATACTTCCCATAAAAATCAGGAATAAAATGGATTTGGAAGACATAGAAAAAGGAATTCATAAAGAGCAGCACTGGGCAGTGTATGAAAGTGCATATATAAACGCCAGAGACTGGGTATCTGACCATGCAAGTTAGACGGACTACTTAGATATGAGGCATGCTGAAATAAACTTAATAGCAGAACTTAGAACACATGCATTAAAAAAAAAGACTTAGACTATATCAATTCAAAGATTTTAGGCAAAGAAACCCAAGACTAGCATTTTATTTATTTATTTATTTTTAATGCCACTGGAGAGTACATGCACTTGCCAGAGAGACAGAGAGGGAAAACGCAACTCCCCGTGGGGTGTGGTCATACAACAATCCTTTCTCCATCCTGTCAATATTTTAGGCATGCATATACATGTACCCAGCATGTTTTTCAAGCCACTGAGGCTGGGATTCAAACCGTAGACTGCCATGTGGTATCTAATTCTTTTTTTTTTATTTTTGAGAAGTTTTTGCTATAGGGCGCGTGTGCTTGCCAGAAAGACAGAGAGAAAGCGAGAAATCACCCCCCAGGGGGGATGGCCACGCCGCAATCCCTTCTCCTCCATTTTCCTCTTGGGATCTTGGGCATGCACGCACACGCGCCCGGCTTGAGTTTAAGCCGCCGGGTCTGGGACTCAATCACGGTCGACTACGTGGGAGTCCAGAGACAGCCATTATGCCAGCTGCTGGTCCCATGGTATCTAGTTCCCTTAACCACTAGACTATGGGCCAGCTGAAAGGCTAATATTTAAAAGAGGTAGTTATCAGACAAAACCACGTTAGAACTTTCCCTAATATCTATTAAGAGTCTGGAATTCTTCCCCTTGAATCCAATTAGAAAATAAAAAAGGAAGAAAATGTGCCTGTACTATATTGTAATAAAGAGGTGAGTGAGTCTACCGACTGAGGGGAATGCATAAGCACAAGCAGGTATTGAGTATGGACCTTGGGGCCAGCAGATGGCACGGTGGCTAAGATGCTGTACTCCCACAGGGTCGACCACAGTTCGAGTCCTGGACCTGGCGGCTGGCTTCCTCACTTTCTCTCTCTGTCTCTCTCTGGTGAGCACATGTGTCCTATGGTAAATTAAAAATCATAAAATTAAATAAGTCTTTGTGTAGACCTTATTCTTTTAAGCTTTGTAATTTAAATAATTAAGCAGGACCAACTTTACAGAGGACAAACACTTGCATTTCAATCTCTGATGGTTACATGCCAAAAGAAAAAAAAAAACAGAAGAGAACAAAAACATATTCTGAAAGACTAACCAAAGAAGAAAGTAGTGAAAATGATGATAGTAGAGATAGAAAAGTTTACAAACAGACTGGCTTTTTCTTTTTCTGCTTGTCTTTATCCTTTGCTTCTCTCTCCCGTTTGGCAAGTCGCCTCTTAAATTCTTCGGGCATTTTCTCATAACAGTGTTTGCAGACTGGCTTTAGATCAATTTCAACAAACTTATCCCTTTGAGCAAGACAGAGAAGGGATAGAAGAAGGAACAGGGAACAACAGTTAAAGGAAGAACCTTTACATACAGAAGGCCTGAACAGAAAGGAGGAAATAAGGACTCACATAGATCTTTTTTTAATTCTAGAAACATTTTTAAACATCACCCCGAAGTTTCTAGGCTTAAGAGTCACACTAGATCAAACGGCAGACTTACTTGAGCGTTAACTTAGTGTTGCAGGTGGAGCAGGCAAAGCAGTTCACACACCAGGCCTTGTTAAGAGCAGAGACCACTAGGAAAGACGGAGAGAAGCTATCACAGGGCGCCGCGAGCTGGCAGGCTCAACCCACACGCGACCGCGGCTGTTCCCGAAGCACTCGGAGGAGGCCTTTTCTGATGGAAGAATCACGCAGCTGAGCAGCTCAGCACCATTAATAGAAGTGTATGGAATCAATCTATTCATTTATTGAGAATATTTTTTACTATTAAAAAACATGTAAGCTAAACATCTAACTGATAACTGCCGTGACCGCAGGCCTCGATCAGGGAAGATGATCACGGCCTTTTCAGCCTTCATTTACCGCTGACCCTTCCCCTCCGGAGTTCCCTGCGAGGCATGTGAAGTCTGCACGTGTCTCACACAGCCCCAGGGCCATGCAGGGAGGGACACGCACTTCATGTCAATCCGGCGGGCTTCCTGGCTTCCTGGCACGAGGCTCGCCAGCCAGCACACTCTGCCCTCTGTTCTTTCCCTCTGCTGCCCCCAACGAAGAAATACAAGTGAGATATTTTTTTCTAATCCAGATATTAATTTATTTGTCTATAGGAATTTTTCTTCCAAAGCTGACAATAAGAACAGCTTCCTTTGACAGGTTCTTTCACCTGGCAACTGTGCACTGCAGGAGGGAGTTCTATTTTCAGTGGCACCAAACTTTTCACAAACTGCACATAGGCAGTATTTCAGGAAGTATTCGGGAGTTAGGTGATGTCTGCCGAGAACCACGGAGCAGGCTGAAAACAGTGTTGTTTGAAATGTTGCAGGACGTCTCTGGCAGAGTCGTGCCTGTGGCTGTGAGCTAACAGCTGCTTCCCCTCTGTTCCAGCCCATCAGTGCTGCCTCGTGACCACAGTGTCCTAGCAGGGCCTGTAGGCAGCTGCCAGGTTTCAGCATGCGCAAGGTCAGTGACCTCTGACCTCGCACAGCACATTCCGCCATTCCTAGTAAACACTGCTCTAAAGCTTCCAGAGCTAGAATAGAAACAGGCCTTGGGTCTGCCAGGAGCAGCTCCGTAAATGCCAGGGCTGCAGTGCGGAGGCAGGGCCTAAACGGGATTATACATGAACACCGTATCTGACTCTCCCTGTACGGCACGACTACTCAAGACACAGCAGAGGAGGACACCGCAAACGGCACTGTCTCCAGTCTCCACACCACCCCAGTGTCCGAGAAACTAGTGCTGTATAAACCACACTTACCATCCCCTTCTATCACACGGTTGCAGTGGAAACAAACATCACCAAATAGCTGGGAACAAAACAAGTGGTAAGTGTTAGAACTCAGTTTCAGAACATATCATCTCAGTTCTTCCTATAAATACAAATAGCTGGTTACCTCAATCTGGAACTTGTCATTACTAGAGAAAACTAGTGAAAGTGCCCAGGCTAGTGTTTACTTCTCATAATAAAAATAATTCACTTTTATCAGTTTAAAAACCTTGAGCACCAAAATAATCAAGTAATGAAAAACATCAGCATCTGTGAGCCCCCACAGACAAGCAATAGATAAACGAATGAACCCGCAGGTAGAGGGCTGAGGGCCGAGGGCTGGATAAGCCTGGAGGGTTTGGGGCTGGAAAACACGACGTGCAACCCGGACAGGCCACAGCCATCAAGAGTGCCCGATCTACGGGGGATTCCGGAGTGAGTGTCCACGGAACACTCACAGTCAAGGGAGAGGCGAGACAGCCATCGTGGTGGAGTGCCCAGCCAGCACTGTGCCCGTGTCACCGAGAAGTCACAAAGGCTCTGGAAACCTTCCAATTTAAGGAGGCTAACGAAACAGGACACGGCTGGCATGTGGCATGGTGGTTAAGGTGCTGGACTCCCATATGGATGAACACGGTGTGAGTCCCAGACCTGGCGGCTTGCTTCCTAACTTTCCCTTTCTCTCCCTCTCTCTGGTAAAATTTGAAAAAACCATAAATAATAATAACATAAAAATTAAAAAAGAGAGAGAGAAACAAGACAACCCTAGACTATGTCCTGGAGCAGGAAAAAAAATGCTATCAAGACGCCATTGTGTCAAGTGACACAACTAGTGCAGATGACTGCTGGGTCAGCACTGACAGCTGTGGTCGGGGGTGTTCTGTGTTCTTGGGAACTGTCACTGGTGTGCTCGGGTAAAGTCCACGAACTTGCCGCCCGACCCTGCAGAAAAGACTCTGCCTGTCCAGCTGCGAGCACGCTGACAGATGTCAGCATACGGAGATTTACGTCTCCACAAAACTGGCCAAGCGCCTGCAAACCATGAGGCACACTTTAACGCTGAGTAAAAGGTACGCAAGTATTTGTGCTTCTCACTGTACAGCGTTGCTGTGAGTCTTGAGTTACTTTCCGAATAAGACGTGAAGAATAAACTGTATAGGTCAGTGCACTTCCCTAGGGATGCCCTTGTGGCTGCAGGACTGACTGGCGTTCAAGTGCCTGAGAGTGCGTTTCCAAGGAGCAAACCCGTACCTGGTTATAGTGGGTCTCACAGTACGCCAAGCCCTTCCTCTCGTAATGGCGATGTCCGAGAAATGGCTTTTCACACTTGGCACAAACGAAATGCTGGAAGAGACTGCTACAGGTCATTTCTGAATCACCACATTTTATTTATCTGCTGAAGTAAACTCCAAACTTAATCTGTCTTCAAAGAAGATACATGAAAGTTGGAGGACTCATTTCGCCTGACCAGAGGTAACCTGGACGCTTTCCTTCGGGTATGTCTGCGTCTCCGACAGGTGACCGGAAAGAGCCTGTTCAAACCCCATTGGTAAGGAAAGAGATGGCCACCCTGGCCGCCCCTGCGAGGGAGGGGCTGTTGTGCCAGGTGGACCAGGGCGCTACTTGTCTCAATAGATCACAAAAGCAGTGTGCATACTGTTTCTCATTTTCTGAAAAGCCAGTTGTCTTAAAATGTCCATCCTTAGCCCTTAGAACCGCCGCGTCTCGCCCGCACACCTGAGCCATGGAAAACTCCAGTGTGCTGGTTCCCCATGCCAATGCGCACTCACCTCCACGTGCCACTGCTTGCCCATGGCATTGACCACGCGCCCCTCAATAGGCCGCCGGCAAGCGCCACAGATGGGGACCCCCATCTTGTCGTGGCACGGCAGGCAGTACAGCTCCCCCTTCAGCTCCCGGGCGTCAGCAGTCAGCTCCTTCCTGTCCGGGAGTAAGACACACAGGTGAACACGTCTACGGACAGAGGAACACAGGCGGCCAGTGTGGCCAGCACAGTTTCGAGGGCGGTTCTGAAAATATTAATGTA
>NW_006159496.1:1272409-1277399 GCF_000334495.1 Tupaia belangeri chinensis
ACTGTAACAATCCCTGGTAATTTATTCTTTTCCTCGTTAGAGGTGATCAGAGTACCCTGAAGTAATAGGCTTGAACAGGTTTCAGATGCCTCCAAAACATCAATATCTTTTTTAAAGAATTATCTTATTATTATTTGTTTAATTTAACCAGAGAGAGACAGAGACAGAAAAAGGGAAAGTGAGAAAGCAAATCACTAGGTCCAGGACTTGCACCACAGTCAGCCCTGAGCGAATTCCGCACCTTGACCACCACGCCACTCGCCAGCCCCCTCAGAAAAATCCGTACCTTAATAATGAGTAGAAGTAGACGAAAGCCATCACACCGGCATGCTATTCCCTGCCTTACGCTCGCTCTACGTCTTAGTCCTTTGTCTTCCTTAAAAAGCTGGAGGGAGTCATCACTGTGCCAAGGGCAGACTCCCCAGTATTACCCGTGCACCCCCCCAAAGTTCATGTGTGGGAAACATGATCACCAGGGCATGAGGGCCTGGCCGCGTGAAGGGATTCATGCTGTTACAGAGGAGGTCCTTATGAGAGGGTGAGCTCACCCGAGGGATGCCCTCCCCCCCAGTCTGACTGCAAGACACCCTCCAGACATCAGCTGCTTCACCCTGGACTTCTGGCCTCCAGAACTGTGCTCAAATCAACTGCTGTTTACTACTCCTAGTCTGTGGTATTCTGTTACCACAGCACAGAAACGACTAAGATGCTACCTGTCCGAACTATCTAAGGAATCTGGAGACTAGTCTCACTTGCTAACAGTTACTTACACTGTCACAAGCTGTTCCAAACAGTTACAGGTTAATAGGAAGTAACTGATGTCCAGCCCAGAATGTCCCTCCTCTAAATGCCTATTCACGTAGCTACTTTCAGGAGCGGCATCAATAAACGTTTAGACAGAGACGGCCCCGACCCACCATCTTGCTGGAATTCCATCTGTTTCTAACCATTCTCTGGGGAAATGCTAATGAAAAGTGGGTGCAGAAAAACAGCCAAGAGCAGATAAGAAGACTAGACAAAGCACAAACTGATAATTCAACCACAAAAAGACAAAGTGACAAAATAGCTTACTCTTTAGCCTCCTTACTAAAATTTGGCACATAAGGTAACATTAATTAATCTTTTCCCATAGTCTGTTCATATTAGATGGCAAAATATAGCCCAATAATTTATCATGACTTTGTAAAGAAAAATATGTATTTCCTTTAGATGTAAATTAAACAAAATTAAATAATGCAATTTAACATATTTTACAATAACACCGTAATTATAACAACTGTAAAAGTTATGTATATAGGGCCAGCAGGTAGTGTGGTGATTAGGGTGTTGACTCCCACCTGGCTGACCATGGTTCAAGCCCCAGGCCCAGCAACTTGAAAATCATGCTAGGCACATAATTGTGCATGCCAAAATCCCTACAGGAGAATGGAGGAGAAGGAACTGGGGTGTGGCCATCCCTCAAGGGGTGATTTCTCACTTTCTTTCCCTCTCTTTCTCTGTGCACTCTCTCCAGCAAGCACATGTGCTGTGTGGCAAAACAAAACAAAACAAAAAAACAACAACAAACAAACAAACCTCAAAGAAAAAAGATACGTATATATAGTTAAATTTTTTTTTTTTTTTGTAAAGCTTGTGTGTGTTTGATTCTATATTGCAAGAACACAGTAATAAATCAGCTTAGGGGATAACTGGAGGCACTTTAACGTGAGCTGAATCTCCACTACTGTAAAATTCTCAGTCCCTTTCTTGGGTGTGGTCGGGCACTGTGGCTCTCCAGGAAGAGCTCCTTATTTCAGGACATGCATACTAAGCGACAGGCTGTCTACGTTGGTGTTCAAACTGCTCAGGGGAGACAAGTCACAGGTATGTGCACATGTGCTTCCACACACCGGGGACAGAAAGCGAGCACGTGGCTGCACTCCCCGGTGAAACCAGGCCAAGGCGTCCAAGTATCTGTGAGATCACCTCCGACCTTTCTACAGACTAACACTTAGCAGAGTAACAGTGATGAAAACAGGTCGGTTTGCTGGAGCAGCAGGAGTGAAGATAAACGTGATTGTTTTTTCACTTCCACTCTGTGCCCTAAGACAGGATGCCACGCCGTACCCGCAGTTGGCACAGTTGAAGTGGTCTGGGTGGTACGGGTCGTTCTTGAAGACCAGCGGCTGCTCGTCAATGATGGCGTGGCACTTCTGGCAGATGTACTTCCCGAGGCCGCGGGCTTTCTCTCGGTTATGACAAGGGCGACACAGGTGTCTAAACAGAGGCAAAACTTAAGTTTAAAAACATTAGGTTCTTTCTAAAAATTAAAAAGAAAGATGCTTCCCATATCCTTGAAAAGAAACTCAAGAACATTTCTTCCATATTTAAGCCACATGCAACACATGCTCCACCTCCAGTATCTGATGGATTACCAAGAAACTCCTTGTATGAGCCAGTTTCCCGTCGCCATGCCCTCCCCTGGCGGGTACTGTGGCATCTGAGCACCCTGAACCCTAAATTCACTGTCCCAGAGCGCTGCCTTACGTCCCCAGTGACCTTGTCCTAGCTGCTCTATCCCCCACAGATGACGAGAATGGACAACTCCTACCTCCCGGCGTTCTTGACAAAGCAACAAACAAACCTCAAAGAAAAAAGATACGTATATATAGTTAAATTTTTTTTTTTTTTTGTAAAGCTTGTGTGTGTTTGATTCTATATTGCAAGAACACAGTAATAAATCAGCTTAGGGGATAACTGGAGGCACTTTAACGTGAGCTGAATCTCCACTACTGTAAAATTCTCAGTCCCTTTCTTGGGTGTGGTCGGGCACTGTGGCTCTCCAGGAAGAGCTCCTTATTTCAGGACATGCATACTAAGCGACAGGCTGTCTACGTTGGTGTTCAAACTGCTCAGGGGAGACAAGTCACAGGTATGTGCACATGTGCTTCCACACACCGGGGACAGAAAGCGAGCACGTGGCTGCACTCCCCGGTGAAACCAGGCCAAGGCGTCCAAGTATCTGTGAGATCACCTCCGACCTTTCTACAGACTAACACTTAGCAGAGTAACAGTGATGAAAACAGGTCGGTTTGCTGGAGCAGCAGGAGTGAAGATAAACGTGATTGTTTTTTCACTTCCACTCTGTGCCCTAAGACAGGATGCCACGCCGTACCCGCAGTTGGCACAGTTGAAGTGGTCTGGGTGGTACGGGTCGTTCTTGAAGACCAGCGGCTGCTCGTCAATGATGGCGTGGCACTTCTGGCAGATGTACTTCCCGAGGCCGCGGGCTTTCTCTCGGTTATGACAAGGGCGACACAGGTGTCTAAACAGAGGCAAAACTTAAGTTTAAAAACATTAGGTTCTTTCTAAAAATTAAAAAGAAAGATGCTTCCCATATCCTTGAAAAGAAACTCAAGAACATTTCTTCCATATTTAAGCCACATGCAACACATGCTCCACCTCCAGTATCTGATGGATTACCAAGAAACTCCTTGTATGAGCCAGTTTCCCGTCGCCATGCCCTCCCCTGGCGGGTACTGTGGCATCTGAGCACCCTGAACCCTAAATTCACTGTCCCAGAGCGCTGCCTTACGTCCCCAGTGACCTTGTCCTAGCTGCTCTATCCCCCACAGATGACGAGAATGGACAACTCCTACCTCCCGGCGTTCTTGACAAAGCCGATATCTGCCAGGACTTCCTGGCAGAGGTCGCAGCGGAAGCACTCCGGGTGCCAGCTGTTGTTCATGGCTTTGATCACGCGGCCAATGATGAACTCACCTGCGGGAGAGCAACACACAAGCATGCCCACTGTGGCGGGTTATCTTAGGGAACGAACGGGGAAGAGAATGTTCAAACCCTACCACAAAGTGCGACTTTTTATGTGTCTACTGCAGGAAGCACATTAAGAACAACAGTGGGGCCAGAAGGTGGCATGGTGGTTAAGGATGCTGGACTCCCACCCGGCTGACTGGTTCGAGCACTGGACCTGGCTGGAGGCTTACTTTCTCACTTTTCCTCTCTGGTCAAATAAAATAAAATAAATAAATAAAAGTTCAATAAAATAATTCTTAAAAACAAAACAAAACAACCAAGAACCATAGTTACGGGGCCAGCAGGCAGTGCAGTGGCTAAAGCGCTGGACTCCCACGTGGTCAGCTTCAGTCAGAATCCTGGACCCAGCGGCTTGAAATTCACTCTGGGTGCGTGCGTGTATGTCCGCGCCCAACATTCCAAAAGGAGGATGCAGAAGGGAATGTAGCATGGCCATCCCCCCAGGGGTTGATTTCTCACTTTCCCTCTCTCTTTGTCTCTGCAGTGAATGCACATGCCCCCTATAGCAAAAATCTCTAAAGCTCTTTAAGAAAAAAGGACAATGGCTCTGTGCCACAGCAGCAGTCATTCAATATCTGAAGCCTGTCTCCTTCCTGGCAAACGCCAAAGCAAGCAGAGGCCAGGAACGTTACGGGGAAAAGAGCCCTCCAAAACACCAACTAACATCACTCAGTACCTTCACCGTATGTGACCTTAAAAAGCATTTTCTCTGGGTTCGCATGCTCTTCCGGTTAGGAAACAGGAATGAAAGGGAAAGGACTGATAAAGTACTAAATGGTTACTTAAAACAAGCATTAAAAACATTTTTACCATCAATACTTGAATAATGTTCTAGGAGACCAGCAGATGGGAGCAATGGCTACGTCACTGGACTCCCATAGTCGACTGGTTCGAGTCCTAGACCCAGTGGCTTAAACTTACACAGGGCACGTGTGCATGCGTGCCCAAAATCCTGACAGGAGAATGGAGGAGAAGGGAATTGTGGTATGGTCACACCCTCACTGGGGGGGAAGAGAGGGAGTTCTTGCTTTCTCTGTCTCTGTCTCTCCAGTGAGTGCATGTGCCCTACAGCAAAAAATCTCTCAAAAAATCCCCAAAAAACATTTGATGACTAAAGCAATTTTTTAAAGAATTTTTTAAATAATTATTTTATTTTATTTATTCATTCATTTATTTT
>NW_006159496.1:1277603-1292006 GCF_000334495.1 Tupaia belangeri chinensis
CACTGATGACAGCACGGTGCGAAGAGCATCTGAAAATCATGTTCACAGTACTTCCTTCCTTCAAACTGAAAGAGAAAGCAGCATCTACTTCTAAATCTGCAGCACTCACAGGAGGATGGCTATTCTATGGAGACACAGCAAAGTGTTTTGGAACAAAGAACTTTGCCCTATGAGTTCGTAATTCTACCAGCGTGTTTTGTTGTTGTTCTTTTGTTTTTTTGGATATTTGGTTTTGTTTTGTTTTAAATGATTATTTATTTCATTTTATTTATTCATTCATTTATTTTAATTTGACCAGAGAGAGAGACACAAAGAGAGAGAGAGGGAGGGAAAGGGAGAAAGGAAATCACCAGGCCCAGGACTTGAACCGTGGTCAGCCATGTGGGAGTATCCAGCACCTTAACCACCACATCACCTGCTGGTCCCATGTTTTGTTTTGTTTTTGCTATAGGGCGCATGTGCTTGCCAGAAAGTGAGAGAAATCACCTCCCAAGGAGACGACCGTGCCACGATTCTTTCTCTCCTGTTCTCCTCTCAGGATTTTGGGCAAGTATGCACACATGCCCGGTGTGTTTTTCAAGCTCCTGGGTCCGGGATTCAAACCATGGAGTTGGTCATGTGGGATCTAGTCACCTTACCACCATACCACCTGGTGGCCCAGTGTTCATCAGATTCGTACAGTGTGAGAGAGATATGTAATTAAGCACAGTCAGAGAGGCCAGCCTGCCGCTGGGGTGAGACTGGAATCGCCCTAGCTTCAGCTTGTTCAGTGTATGGGTCCTGTCGCAACACATGGGGGTAGGGAAGGTACAAAGTATACCTGCTTTAATAGAGGGGCCAGCAGGTGGTGTGGAGGGTAAGGTGGCTGGATCCCACATAGCCAACTCTTCGGTTTGATTCTCAGACCCAGCAGCTTGAAAATCATACCAGGTGGGTGTGCATGCATGCCCAAAATCCCAAGAGGAGAATGGAGAAGGGGGTACTGTGGCCTGGCTAATCCCCTGGGGGGAGGGTGATTTCTCACTTTCCCTCTCTTTTTTTCTCTCTCTCTAGTGAGCACATGTGCCCTTTGGCAAAAAATCTTAAATTTAAAAAAAGAATCTCATTAAAGCTATGGACTCCTCTCCCTATAAAATATACAAAGTGTACTAACCCCTTCCCACATTTTTAAGGTGGATATCTAAAATTTTTCACTGTAGTCTTCCACGATCATGGTGCCACTACAACTGGTGACCAGCATTTTTCTAAATTCAAAGACTTACTTATTTTATTATTTATCTCAATTATCATGTTTTTAGTTTTGACCAAAGAGAGAAGGAGGGAAAGTGAGAAAGCAAGTCTGGGTCCTGGACTCGAACCACAGTTGGCCATGGGTGAGTCCGGCACCTTAACTGTCATCATATCCTGCTGGCTCCAGTGTCTAGCATTTTTTTCAATTTCATTTTATTCATGATACAGACTCTGTGTAAGAAGGAGGGACACAAGCAACCGTAACAGGGTCTTGTCACACTACAATCCCATCTGCAGCACTCAGGACCCTGACCCATGTAGACACACACTGTCACACTGCAATCCCGTCTGCAGTACTCCAGTCAGCCAGGACCCTGACCCATGTAGACACACACACTGTCACACTGCAATCCCGTCTGCAGTACTCCAGTCAGCCAGGACCCTGACCCATGTAGACACACACTGTCACACTGCAATCCCGTCTGCAGAACTCCAGTCAGCCAGGACCCTGACCCATGTACAGATACGCACACTATGTGTTATTTTATTTTATTTTTTTTTTGGAGATGTTTTTCACTATAGGGTGCATGCACTCGCCAGACTGACAGAGAGAGATATAGAGACAGAAAGCGAGAAATCACCCACCAGGGGGGATGGTCACGTCGCAATCCCTTTTCCTCCATTCTCCTCTCTGGATCTTGGGCATGCTCGCACACGGCGTGAGTTTTAAGCCACCGGGTCTGAGACGTGAACCGCGGCAGACTACGTGGGAGTCCAGCGACATAGCCATTACACTATGTGTTTTTCAAGCCAACCTGAGATCTGAACTTAGAGCCAACCATGTGGCTTCTAGCACTGCAGTTCAGTTTACTACTGAGGGTATCACCAGGTGAGGCCTGGCCTCTAGTATATTTTTATATTAACATTTCAAAATGACCAAAATCCAGGGACAAGAAGATGGCGTAATGATTTCATTGCTGCACTTACACATGGCTAACGGTGGTTCAAGTCCCAGACCAGTGGCTTGAAATGCACACCGGGTGAGTGTGCATGCATGCCTAAAATCCTGAGAAGAGTGGCAGAAAAGGGATTTTGGCAAAGGGATGTGACTTCTCACTTTCTGCCTCTTTGTCTCTCCCTCTCTCCTTCCCTCTCTCTCTCTCCTCAGTGAGCACACACACCAAATAGCAAAAATCTCTCTACAAAAAAAAAAAACAAAAACAGGGGAACCAGCAGTTAGCATAAGGGCTATGTCACTGGACTCCCACGTAGTCGACCACGGTTCACATCCCGGACCCGGTGGCTTAAAACTTGTGCGTGCCCAAGATCCCGAGAGGAGAATGTAGGAGAAGGGATTGCGACGTGACCATCCTCCCTAGGGGGGTGATTTCTTGCTTTCTGTCTCTATGTCTCTCTCTGTCTGGCGAGCGCATGCGCCCTATAACAAAAATGTCTCTATGAAACCTGGACCTGACAGCTTGCTTTCTAATCCCCTCTCCCCCCATCTCTGTCACTCTGTCCCTCTCCAGTCAAATTAAAATAAATAAAATAAATAAATAAAGTTAAATAAAATAATTCTTTAAAAATAAAATGACCAAAATCCATTTTAAAAAATAGTACATGTCAACAGTTGGGTAATTTTACATCCTTCATTTCTCTTCTTGAACTGTTTTCATTTAATTTCCTCTAATTTTATCCTTGTATATGTTTCTTAATTTGCCAGAGACACACATGCTACCAGAGACAGAGAGAGGGGAAGAGGCAGAAAGCATCCCTAATGGGACACTGGTCACACCACAATCTCTTCTCCTCTATTTCTCCCTTCTGTTGGGATTTTGGGCATTGCATGCTCAGGAACCTGGTGTGTTTTTTCCAGCTACCAAGTCCAGGACTTGAACCACATGGCTGGCCCATGGAATCTGGCTCTCTTAGTGACCGGGGCTGGCCCTATCCCAGTGTATTATTAAACTTAGGTCTTTACTGACCACTTCATAGTTCTTAGCAGTTACAAATGCATAGAGAATGGGACCAACAGATGTGGTAATGGATATGTTGCTGGATTCCCACATACTTTACCGCGATTCAAGTCCTGGACCTGGAGGCTTAAAACTCATGCCGGGCACATGTGCACGCACGCCCAAGATCCTGAGAGGAGAAGAGGAGAAGGGATTATGCGTGGCCTTCTGCCCTGGGGGGGTGATTTAGCATTTTCTGTTTCTCCAGTGAATGCATGTGCCCTATAGGAGAAATCTCTCTCAAAGGAAAAAATATATAACACAAAATTTTCAAATGTGTTTCATTTTCAAATGTGTTTCATTTAGAATCCATAAGGCTCTAAAAACTAGTGGTTTTCTTCTGTAATATCATTACACTGAATATTACATCATAATCAAGGTTATAAATATATACATTGTTATATATAATATACATTGTTAACATATACATATGCTATATAATTTTTCGTTTTACTATTGGTTTACTTAGAAAACATATTGTTACGAGGTAAGTAGGGCTGTTCTTTCCATCACAATCTTATTTCCCTTTTCCCTGGATAAATACTACTTACCATTAAAGAGTCATGGTTCAATGTTCATTCTAGGTCTCTTTTCTATTTTGGGTGTTGATTTTTTTTTAAGGTTTATGTGCTGGGCCAGCCCAATGGTGTGGTAGTTAAGGCAGCTGTACCCCACCCACATGGCTGACCCCATGGTTCAAGTCCTGAAAGATACGCCAGGCACATGTGCGTGTGTGCTCAAAATCCTGAAAGAAGGGAGGACTGGAGGAAAAAGGATCGAAACATGACTATTCTTAGGGGGTGCTTTCCCACTTTCTCTATCTCTGTCTTTCGACCAAACGCACATGCCTTCTGGCATATTTAGGGGGAAAAAAAAGATAAGATTTATGTGCTAATGTTTCCCAGAAATAAACCACAGAAATTTTTATACTAATATCATTTCAGTCTTTGAGTTCCTTAAAAAGTTAAATGCCGGGACCAGCAGTTGGCGTAATGGTTATGTCACTGGACTCCCATGTAGTCGACCACGGTTCGAGTCCTGGACCCAGTGGCTTAAAATCACGCCAGGTGCGTGTGCGTGTGTGCCCAAGATCCTGAGAGGAGAATGGATTGTGGCACGGCCATCCCCTCTGGGGTGTGGTTTCTCACTTTCTATCTGTCTGTCTGTCTTTCTGGCAAGCGCATGCACCCTATAGCAAAAATCTCTTAAAAAAAAAAGTTAAATGCCAAAAATCTCATACTATTCCATTAATAAAATCCATTTTCTAATGACGTATCAGTTGTCAACCCAATTTTTGATCATAACTGTACCTGTAGCCCATTCGATTTATTTATTTATTTTCAAATCACCAGAAGCTGTGTATGCTCACCAAATAGAGACAGAGTAAGAGAAAGCAACTTCTCCAGAGTGGAGCGCGATCCACCACGCCTCCTTCCATTTCTCCATCCAGCCATGATTTGGGGCACAAGCAGCCGGGACTTGAACCGCAGTCAGCTATGTGGCATCCAGTTCCCCACGCCCAGCACTTCACCACCGCTCTATGGCGCCAGCCCTAGCCCACCCAACTTAGTGAACTTACCCACCACAGCTTAATAGTTAAAGTCGGTTCTCACTGTCAAATCAGCCAAAGCAGATTTATTCGTAGCCAAAAACAGTCAATTTTTTACGTAATTTTTAAAATTCAAATGAGTAAGCCCTAATGTGCCCATTTTTGTAAGTTTAATAGCATAAGATAACACATCGATGTGCTATTACTCACTATTTGGTCATAATACCTTGTAATATATAGTCAATACTAGGAGTTATTGTGAAGTGAGATATATTCCTGACTAATGTGTATTTATGTATATGTACAGAATTGTGATGTTTCCATTTCAGAAATAAATTGTAAAAGAAAGTATTAAAATAAAGTAAGCTTAATTTTATTAAAATAAACTCTTAAATAGGAATCTAGTAGGTGGTATGGTGGTTAAGGTGCTGGACCCCACATGGCTGACTGCGGTTCAAGTCCAGGACCTTGTAGCTTGCTTTCTCACTTTTCTTCCCTCTCTCTGTCTCTCAAATTTAAATAAATAAATAAATAAAAAATTTAAATAAAAGAATTATTTAAAAACCCATAAATAGTTCCATTAATTTAGTTATTAACGACCAACTTTCACTTTATATTTAAAGAAAAAAGTATATATATATATTGATTTTAAAAAAAACTAGTCCAGCATTTAACATATGGGCTATATTTGTTAGCAGAAAGTACAAAATAAATATAAACACTGTAAAAAAATAAATAAAATTAGACCTATGGTTTCTTTTTTTTAGGTTTTTGCCACAGGGCATGTATGTGTGCCAGAGAGAGAGACAGTGAGAGCCCCCTCCACCACCACCCTGCCACCACCCTATCCCACCCCTACAGCCCCAAGGGAGGATGGTCATGCTGCAATCCCTCCTCCTCCATTCTCTTCTTAGGAGTTTGGGCACACATGCACACATGCACACATGCCCAGCATGATTCTCAGGCTCCCAGGTCTGGGACTCAGACTTCAGGCAGCCATGTGGGAGTCCAGCACCTTTGCCACCACTGCACCTGCTGGCCCCAGGACGACTAGCGTAATCAGTCTTCCTTTTCTGTAGTAGCAGTAGTAGTAGTCGTTTTTCTATAGGGCATGTGCACTCACCAGAGAGTGAAAGCGAGAAAGGCCACACTAGAGGGAAAGCCACGCCCAAATCCCTTCTCCTCTCCAGGTTTTGGGCATGCATACACATGTACCTGGCATGACTCTCTGGGCCTCGAACTGGGGAGTTAGCTACGTGAGCTCCAAGTGCCTTACCCTCCAGGCCACCTGCTGGCCCGGTTTAAATAAATCTTTTAAGATAATTCAAACAGGCAGTATATCATAGTTAACTGAGTGTGGGGCCAGCCCATGGCCTGATGATTAAGGGAATTTACATGGCTGACTGTATGATTCAGATCCTGGCCCAAGCAGCTTGAAAACACACTAGGCTTGGATGTAGGTGTGCTCCGAATCTCCACAGAATGGAGAAATGGAGAGGAGGCGGCAACACGACCCACCCTGCTGGAGAGAGCTTTCTGTCTCCTGGCAAGCCCGCGAGTCCTTTGACAATTTAACCAAAAAAGAAAGAAAAAAGGATCCAGAAATTGAATCTCTTAAAACTAAAATATGAGGATTCGGGAAAAGACTCCCTGAAAAACATCCATACTGCAAACCCCTTGCACACCACGGTGTGCATCTCAGTATGAGGTATGAGGACGACCACTTTAATTCAGGAAGGGCATGTCGCTGGCTGTAACAGCTGCCTTTTCTAGTGTGTGGAAATGGTCACGCAGAGTCGTGTCTTAACTTCCAGGTCTGGGAAAAATGCTAACAGCTGATTCAAGATAAAGCTGCATGATATAACATAAGATGAAAAAAAAATCATAAATCATTTATTTGGAGGAATTAAGCTTCCACAAATATTTGCTAAGTACCTCCCAGTTGATTTAAAACAAGTAACCTATAGTTACTTACTATATTTTTATAGTAAACCTATAAAAATATATGGGACCAGCAGTTGGTGTAATAGCTGTCACTGAACTCCCATGTAGTTGACCACGGTTCGAGTCCTGGACTCGGTGGCTTAAACTCATGCCGGGCGCGTTTGCGTGCGTGCCCAAGATCCTGAGAGGAGAATGGAGGAGAAGGGATTGCGATGTGGCCATCCCCCCTGGGGGCTGATTTCTCACTTCCTGTCTCTCTGTCTCTATCTGTCTTTCTGGCACACGCACATACTCTATAGGAAAAATCTCTCAAAAAAATGAAATGTTCCAAAGCAGCAGTATTTAAACAAAATTCCTAAGAACTGGGGTCCCATCACTTGCTGGACCAGGTTGTTCAGTGTGAGAGATGATGAACAGCCAAAATTAGCTTAGCTCCTAACTAATTTAAGTTCTAGAGTTTTGTGAAGATTCTCTTTAGGAGGAAAAAAAATCTGTTTTAAGGTAAGCACAGAGCTGGAAACATAGCCAATGGCCTCATTTCAAGTCAAGAGCAAATGTTAAAAGTCTTTATCTGGTAATTGTCACTGGTTTGTCACAAACCACTCTGAAGACAGAAGCTCAGCAGATAAGCAGATTAGTGAGGTGGAAAGTTCCCTCCAAACAGCCTTCCCTTCTCTGTCTCAGCCTTCCTGAATAGTCAGGACATAGCGTTAGAGGAAGCAAGGGAAGAAACACCTTTGTAAAACACTTCCACTCGACTACTCACTACACATGGGTCTTTCCAGCTAGAGCATTTGGTAATGAAAGAAGAACAACACACTTGGAAAATCCCAGTTAAAGAGAGGGGAAAAATCGGAAGCGTCAACCAATAGCCAGGCTCTGGACCTGCACCATGCCAGACTTACGGACAGCATTCCAGGTGCCTGGTGCTCGCTCGGTGCATCCCAAGTCACAGGGTTTCTGGAGTTACACCACTCCATAACTCTGGGTTCCATTTCACTTCAAAGCATTCTCTTGCAGAAAAGTTAAGACGCCCCTTTTGCTGTAGATAACTGTGCATGTCAGGGAGGGGATCTAGGAGCTGGGAGTCGGTGTGAGGGCCCTGGGGCCACAGGCCTTCCCCTGGACCAGCATTTGGCTCGCTTCCCTGCCACACAGCCCTGGCCATCTCCCAGAGTTCTTCGGGCACACTAGAGGGGACTGGAGAGACTGAGGACTTGTGGAGGCCAGCACCGGGGGACGCAGACTGCCCTGTGACATGCCCACGAAGCCCATGCAGAGGCGGGTGACCGCATGTAACTCACACATAATCGCTATGATCTGCCTGGCCTGCCAATGGTGAAAAGGACCATGAAGGCTGTCGTCAAGGTGGACCCAAATCACCTGAAAACATGCGCCCAGAGCCGGGTGCGGGGCGGCCACACAGCAAGCTGTGCGCTGCAGGTGCCCATCAGTATTTACTGAGGGAGGCTCCGCAGCCAGAACCATCGTCGGGCAGGAACCGGGAACAGTCTCTCTAAGCTTAGTCTTGGACAGGCAGAACATCATAGTGCCAGAGACAGGCCCTGGTGGCCGTAGACAGGCGGCAGAGGTCCAGCCTTCGCCTCCTGGCATACGTAACTGTGAGCAGCACCACCTCTTTAGGGTCCTGTGACAGGCAGGTGTGACTACGGTTCACCAAACACTGGTGCCGTGCTGGCTCAGACGGAGGCCTGGTAGGCAGCCATTTCAGGAAGAAAATACCAACACAGCTCTCAAGTCTCATGTTCATAACCACGGAGCCTCCATTCACATGCACAGCATCACAGTCCTGGCAAGGGGACGGAGAGAAGGCGACCCAGGCCACGACAGCCCTGCCTCCCGGGACTCGCCTTCTGCTCTGCAGGGTTGGAGGCGACAAGGCCGCTGCTCTCCTGCACGCTGTCTTCTGAGACAGGCTGGAAATGAAAGGAAGGGGCTGGCTTCGTAATGAGCTGCTCAAGGAAAACTGGATCCCAGTGGTAACTGCAGTTCCAATCCCTGGTCCAGTCAGCCCCAAATATGCTGTACACGTGCACATGTGCCCAGGACATGAGACGAGGAAGGGGATCGCGGTGTGACCGGCCCTGTGGAAGGTGCTCCTCTCTCGCTCTCTCCTTCTCTCTCTCCCTCTCTCTCGCATGTGCAGGTGCTCAATCGAGAATAAAGACCCAAGACAGCATGATCCGCATCAGCCCGGGAGTAGCCTGGTTCTGGGTACTCACAGCATCTTTTGGAATCACACCAGACAGACCGGGGAGGTATTTTTAGTCTGGAAGTGAAGGGGAGTGCGGGGGCAGGAGGACAAGGATGAGTCACGCTTTATTCTCTTCTGCTCAAGGCTATTCCGAGCCCGTCCCTCTGACTAAGCGTGAGTGGCCTTGCAGCTGACAGGACCCAAATGCTTAGGAGGCGGCTGTGCTGGCCAGTGTACTTTTTTTATTGTCGTTTCCCCCCATTTTTTCTGACGGAAAGAAAGAGAAGAAAAAGGAAGAGAAATGGGCTTTAATTTTTTTTTTTTTTTTTACCAGAGAGCCTGTGTACTTACCAGAAAGAGACAGAGACAAGAGGGGGAGGGAGAGTGCACCCCCCACAGGCTTGGTCATGCCACAGCTCTGCTCCGTTTCTCCGTCCTGCTGGGACTCTGGGCACACATGCACACATCTGCTGTGTTTTCCAAGCTTCCGGGGTTGAGATTCACATCACAGTCAAGCATGTGGGATGAGCTGGCTCCCTGAACCACTGGGCCATGGAGCCAGCCCAGAGAGCCATGTTGACAGGGTCTCTGTGTGCCTGATCCTTCCACCCCAGCAGCCCAGCTGGCTAGGGTTAGGGCCACGCACAGCCTGGCTGCAGAGGGGACCCTGGCCTCCGTGTAGCCTCTGGCCTCCCTGGCAGTATCCATGCCGATGTCACTGTGGCTGGGCCCACGCTGTCCAGTGAAGGCTGCTTAACAACAGAATCCATTCCAAGGTGGCAAGAAGGCCAGTACGGAAGAAAGAGCGATGGGGGCTGGAGCTCTGGGATGCCTGGGGGAACAGCAGGCCAGGGAAACAAGAAAAACGCTTGGGAAGACCGCCTGGCTTCCTTCCTCTCCAAGCTCTTTCCTGCTGCTCTTCCAGGCTCTCTCCTGAGACTTCTGCTATAACCCCCACTTCTATAAAAGGACCTCACATCTGGGAAGTCTGTGTGAGGAGAAGAACGCTGTATCGGGTACGAGAAACCCAGCCAGGTCCTAAGCCCGTCCATGTCCCAGACCCACTGTGTTACCGAGGACAGATCAAACTTGCTGAGCCCCAGAGGGGGAAGGAAGGGACGAGGGGGCGGTAAACGGGAGATGCATGCAGTGTAAACACCAAGGCTGCCTCAGCATGCCCTGGCCCACGGTCCCGGGGGCCACAGAGACCTGAGACTGCTGCGACTGCAGATGCAGGCCCTCCGGTCAGCACCCGAGCCGAGGGCAGCCTGGCACCCAGGAAAGTGCTGCTCCCACCAATCATAGCCCACCCACTGCACCAGGCCTCTGACCCTGACACCGCTGTCCACACCCATGAGCTCCGCCCAGCCTCCCGTCTCCTGCTGCTCTAGACTGGCCTCTCCAACTCCATGACTGTCCCAAAGCCATCATCCTAGACAAAAAAATAAAATTTCCAGTGCCCAGTGGAGAAGTTAAGAACTGGAAGAAGAGCAAAAACAAAGTGTTCTTTCCTACTGCGGTGGTTTCTGTGTAGGAAATGTGTGTTTCTGGGACATCCTAGGAGCTTCCAAGAAAACGTGAACTGGTGAATAAAATAGCACTGCCCCCTACACTGGCCACGCTGCTCCCCAGGTCATTACGCCCACACGTGCCGGGCTGCGTCTCACGCGCTCTGAAGGGCCAGCGTGGGAGCCTCCCTCAGGGAAGTGCTTCCCGAGCGACAAACTCGGAACTGCTAGGGACCCTCGCAGACCGCCTTTCCTGCCTCAGGTACAACAGGGAAATTCAAAAGCTCGAGGCCAAGGCAGAGCCGGGCAGCAGTCAGTTCTGATGTGGCCTCACGGTGCACACATCGTACGGGGACGTACAGCCAAGGGGCCTTCGAAACATTGGTGGAAAGTGGAACTGAAGCATGGTTGCGCTTGGTGCCAAAATGTGAATCCATGCCATCTTTTCATAACACACACTTTCCCTAAACTTTTTGACCCTTCGGTATATAAAAACAGATAAAGAGTAAGGGGATGAGCTGGTGTGTGTGCATGCATGTGTGCCCAAAATCCCAAGAGGAGAATGGAGGAGAGGCGATTGCGACGTGGCCCTCCCCCTGGGAAGTGATTTCTCATTTTCCCTCTCTCTGTGTCTCTGTGTCACTGGCAAGCACACATGCCCTATGGCAAAGACCTAAAAGAAAAAACAGAGTAAGGTAACGAAAGTAAATGACCTAATTCATCTTGTTCATACACTTATACATCACTCTTGTATATGTTTTACAGGGTCAGACTCTCTAGGTATTCAAAAAAAAATAACACGTTTACATGCGAAAGGGCTGCAGCTATGGTGGGGACAGCAAGTACGCCACAGAGGACACAGACCACACGGCAGCAGCTGAGAATTAAGGAAAGCAAGTGTGTGGAAAAGAGTGCAAGACACACACACCAGCTAACTCATTTCCAGGTAAGATCTGCTTTAGAAAATAAAGGTGAAGGGACCTGCAGCTGGCTTAACGGTTACGTGGCAGGACTGCCAGAGTTGACCGCAGTTTGAGCCCTGGACCTGGCAGCTTAAAACTCATGCCGAGCACATGTGTGTGCATGCCCAGAATCCCAAGAGGAGAAAGGATTGTGGCATGGCCAGCTTTCCCAGGGAGGGACTTCTCACTTTCTGTCTGCCTCTATGTCTGGCAAGGATATGTGTCCTACAGCAAAATTCTCTCTCTCAAAAAACAGGAAGAAAATCACAGTGGGGCCCATGGATGGTGTGGTAGCATAGTGGTTAAGAACTCTCATGTGGGAGGACCAGGTTTTAGTCCTGAACCTGGCCGCTTGAAACTCACACCCAAAATCCCAAGTGGAGAAAGGATTGTGGCATGGTCATTCCCCCCGCCCCCCCCAACCTCATGGGCTTTCTATTGCTCCAGTGAGCACAAACACCCTATAGCAAAAATCTCTTTCTCAAAAAAAGAGAAAGGCACCGTAGCTCCTACTCATGGCTTAGAAATCATGGAGTAGATGGGACCAGCAGTTGGCGTAAATGGCTATGTTGCCTGGACTCCCATGTAGTAGACTGCAGTTCGAGTCCCAGGCCCAGTGGCTTAAGCTCATGCTGGACACGTATGCGTGCATGCCCAAGATCCCGAGGGGAGAATGGAGGACAAGGAATTGTGGCATGGCTATCCCCCCTGGGGAGTGATTTCTCGCTTTCTGTCTCTCTGTCTCTCTTTCTGGTGAGCGCATGTGCCCTATTGCAAAAACCTCTCAAAAAAAAAAAAAATTGGAGCTGAACTGCTTAGATGTGACAGGCTGAGTCACGAAGGTCGGAGGTCTTAAACAGGAGGAAGCGTTGAACAATATAAATGGCAGGATCTCGGCTGTGGCCCACACGCACGCCATGTCCTGCCAGGCACCAACACCTGGCACGTGCGTGCGACTTCAACGCAATCGTCCACGAAGGCACTGTGAGTGCAGGGGAGGCCTCAGACGTTAGGGCGGGCGGGGAAGGGGTGACCATCTGCTCCGGCCCAGCTGACTCACCTCATAGAAGAGCCCTTCTGGGAACTGCTGGAAGCACTGGGCACACACGAAGCACTGCTCGTGGTACAGCTCGCCATTGCTGTTCACGATCTTCTCGGCCGGCGCAAAGCCCCCCTTGCAGCGCTCACAGGTGGCGCTGGCCAGGGCGTTGGCCATGTTGCTGTAACAGAGAGAGCAGCAAGTCACACACCGTCGGCCCTCTCTCAGACAGAAGACCCAGGACGCGCAGAGCTGAGGAGCAGCTGTGATGACGGCGGCTGCGCTTCACCTGCAGAGCCCCGTTCTCATCCGAAACTCCCCGCCTCCACTCCGGCACCCCGGCTCTGAGCTGCTGGACGCCTGCTTCTCAGAATGCCTGGTATACTTCGTGGTAACCATTGTGAGTGCTGCCATCTGTCAGCCACTAGCTCCAGTAAGTAGCTTAACAAAAAGACCCACAAAGACGGGGCTGGCAGGTGGCGTGGCTCCCACGTGGTCGACCGTGGCTCGAGTCTCGGACCGGTGGCTTGCTTTCTCACTTTCCCTCTCTCTCCCTCTGTCCCTCTCTGGTCAAATTAAAATAAATAAATAAAGAAAATTCAATAAAATAATTCTTTTGTTTGTTTGTTTTGAGAGGTTTTTGCTACAGGGTGTATGTGCTCGCCAGAGAGACAGAAAGCGAGAAATCACTCCCAGGGGGGATGGACATGCCACAATCCCTTCTCCTCTCGGGATCTTGGGCATGCACGCACACGTGCCCAGCATGAGTTTAAGCCACTGGGTCCAAGACTCGAACCGTGGTTGACTACATGGGAGTTCAGTGACATAGCCATTACGCTAACTGCTCGTCCCACACACACAAAAAAACCCCCACGAAGCCACACTTCAAAGTCAATGTTTTTCTCTTCTGAGAACACTCTAAACTACAGGTTGACTGCATGCCACTCCACTTGGTTAGATAGCTTATTCCTTTGGTTAGAACCTGTTGAAAGCAACTGATCATGGGGCCACTGGTGGCAAGATGGAAGGCGGTGGGATCCCACATGGTTGACCACAGTTTCAGGCCCAGACCTAGCAGTTGGAAAGACACACCGGGCACATGCACATGCCTGTCCAGAATGGGGGAGAAGGGGTTGAGGTTGAGGTGTGGCCATCCTCCACAGGAGGTACTTTCTCACTTTCTCTCTGTTTCTCTGATGAGCACATTCACCCTCGGGTAAAACTGAAAAGAGGGCCAGCAGGTGGTGTGTTGGTTAAGGCACTGGATTCTCATATGGCAGGCTACAATTAGTCCCACAGCTGGCAGCTGGAAACTCACGCAAGGCACATCTGTACGTGTGTCCGAAGTCTGAAGAGGAGAATGGAAAAGGGATTGTGATGTGGCCATTCCCTCTGGGGGGTGATTTCTCATTCTCCCTCTCTCTTTCTCTCCTTGCAATGAACACACATGCCCTATGGCAAAAACCTAAAGCAAACATCTGCCTTTTTTTTTTTTAAAGAATTATTTTATTTAACTTTATTTATTTATCCATTTTAATTTGACCAGAGAGGGACAGAAAGAGAGGGAAAGTGAGAAAGCAAGCCACCCTAAGGTGTGGGACTCAAACCGCAGTTGGCCATGTGGGAGGGAGTCCAACGCCCTTAACCACCACGCCAACCTGCCAGCCCCGCAAACATCTGCTTACACAATTCTTAAAATGCCCTAGTCCTATTAAGTGATCAGTTCGACGGGCGCTGAGTACCAGTGACAGAATGCATTTTACTTTATTTGCCACAGGGGATGTGCACTCTCAAAAGGCAGAGGGGCAGGGGAGGTAGAGGGAGTGCCTCTTGGCAGGGCATGGTCACGTAGCAAGCCTTTTCCTTCATCCCCCATGCCACCAGGATTCTGGGAATCCATGCGTACATGCGTGGTGGGTTTTTCAAGCCACTGGATCCAGG
>NW_006159496.1:1292049-1305463 GCF_000334495.1 Tupaia belangeri chinensis
ACTACCTACCGTGCTACGGGGTTGGCCCTACAAGATGTCGTTTAAATCAGAGGTTTCTATCATGGAGCACTTTTTAAAAAAAAAACAAGAATTATTCAGGACCAGGAGATGGTGTATTCGTTATTTTGCTGGACATGTACACAGGCGACCGTGGCTCAAATCCCAGACCTGAGGCTTAAAACTCGTGCCAAGTGCATTTGTGTGCGTGCCTGAAATCCTGAGAGAGAAAATGGAGGAGAGGGGACTGTGGCGTGGCCATCCCCCTCCAGGAATGACTTCTCGCTCTCTGTCTCTCCGGTGAGTGCATGCGCCCTATAGCAAAACTCTTTAAAAAAAAAATGAATAATTTGTTTAATTTTATTTATTATCAGTATTTTTTAATTTGATGCAGACACTCATCAGAGAAAGAGGGAAAGTGAAAGCAAGCAGCCAGGTCCAGGACTCAAACCGCAGATGGCCATGTGGGAGTCCAGCGTTCCAACTGCCATGACACCTTTTGGCCCCGTCGTAAAGCTCATTTTACAAATGGTGAAAGAGGCTCCCAGAGATGGGGACCAGCCCCGCACCGCAAAGCTGGCTGGGTCAGGGGAGGAGCAGGACCAGGGAGCAGGCCCCTGCCCACAGGACCGCGAGGTCAGTCACAACAGATTACAGCACTGATCGGGAGACTTAGAGAACAGAACACCCCACAGTGCAGTTCAGAAAGTAACACAGCGTGGGGCCAGCAGGTGACGTGGTGCTTAAGACGCTGGACTCCCACACGGCTGACCGCGGTTCAAATCCCAGACCCAGCAGCTTGAAACCCACGCCAGGCATGCGTGCCCAAAATGCTGAGAGGAGAAGGGATTGCAGTTTGGCAATCCCTGCTGGGGGGCGATGTCTCGTCTTTTCTCTCTGTCTCTCTGGCGAGCACAAGCCCCCTATAGTAAAATTCTCTCTTAAAAAACAAACAAAAAGGAACCGTTTTTTATTAACAGACATTTAATGAGACTCCCCAAAATGTAAACAATGCCAATCTTCCCCTTAAATTTCCTCCATTTTGTAAAATAGTTATTTTTCATAAAAATATTAATTTTGACTTCATTAATATTATCAACATGTAGTGAATTTACTGGGGGTTTTTTGGGAGACATTTTTGCTATAGGGTGCGAGTACTTGCCAGAGAGACAGAAACAGAGAGACAGAAAACAAGAAATCACGCTTCAGGGGAGATGGCCACGCCGCAATCTCTTCTCCTCCGTTCTCCTCTCAGGATCTTGGCATGCACGCACATGCGCCCGGCGTGAGTTTCAAGCACCAGGTCCAGAGCTTGGCCTGCAGTCAGCCATGGGGAGTCCTTAACTACTATGCCACCTGCTGGCCCCAACGTACTGTTACGCTTGAGGGAGTAAATATTTAACTCTTCTCTTAGCTTTAATGTCTTATACAGTAAATACTGACACATAAAAGCTCTTTGGAGACCTTGAGCGTAAAAGGGGGCCAGGAAAGGGTGTGGTGGTTAAGGCACTGGACTCCCACATGGCCAACCACAGTTTAAGTCCCCAACCTGGTGGCTTGCTTTTTCATTTTCTCTCTCCCTCTCTCTCTCTCTCTCTGTGTTGCTCTCTGGTAAATTAAAATAATGATAATAATAATGATAAATAAAGTTAAATAATTTTTTAAAAAGAGTGTAAAGGGGTCCCAAGAGCAAGCATCTGATTATCACTGGCCAGTAAGTAGGCTATACACAGACCACTTGTATTCAAGTTCAAATACGCAAATATTTAGAAAACATGTAGAAACAGTATAAAAACAAGCACATAGTTATTTTCCACACACAGAAAAAAACTGACTAGTTAATCTCTATGTATTTTTCAATAAGTATTCCCTCTAAAAACAAGCAGAGAGGAAAAAGGAAATAGAACACTGAAGTCACTTTCAGGGAAGAAACACAATCACCTTACCCTCCTTGACTGTTTATGTTAGCCCTTCCTCTTGCCTCTGACCCTCTGACACTGCATTTTTTTTTACAGTTGACTTTTTATGTAATACAACTGAGGTTACTTTTTGTGAGAGCTGTTATTTGGGTACTCAAAATTAATTGCCTAATTTTCAGAAGAGGTGGTGACAAGGAGTGTCTATATAGGCAATGCACACACACACCTTCAGCACAGACCTTTTAAGACTTAATTATTTAATTTTATTATTATTATTTTAAAATTTGACCAGGGTGGGGGTCAGAAAGCAAGGTGCCTGGTCCAGGACTGGAACTCCAGTCGGCCATGTGGGAGTCCAGCGCCTCGCCCCCACGCCACTGCCAGGCCCCAGCACTGTCTCTTTCCACAGATCAGTCCCCACAACAAGCTTGCTCCCTCCGGCTTCCCATCATCAGGTGCCTCGTTGATCGCAGCAGGGACACAACGGTTCTGGCCTGAAGTGTGTCCCTCAAAGCATCACACAGGTGCCACCAGGCAATCAAACCCTGCTTGCAGGACCATGGTGCATCCCCGTGACTCCCACTCCGGCTCCTGTGACACCTGCTGCGGCCCGTGACACAACGGGCTATAGAAACGGGCATCGGGCGTGACGCTCTCCCGACTTCCTCGGCAAGTTGGGGCTGCAGTAATTCCAAGCTTATCATTTCTATGAGGTCGATGTCATCTGACTGGAGTGGATGTAAAGGCCACCCCGCCCTCCTTTCAGCAAAAAACGTTTGCTGAGACCCGTGCCGTGGAATACACGGGACAGCTCTCTACAAGACACGCAGAATGAGGGTGCACACCCACACACGTGCCGCCACGCACAGCACCCTCCCCACTTTCCTCCAGGCTCCAAGGCACAGTGGGAAGACACCAAGTCGGCCTGCTTCTAGCTGCAGCTTGACAAGCCAGACCCGAGCGCCGGCCGCCGGTTCGGTCTGCCCTGGCCCGCCCTTCCTCCTTGGGAAGTTTGGGAGTACCGAACGTCTCTACCATAAATCCTGACAAGGAGAACGACGGCCCCCGCGCAGAGCACACGAGGGAGGCGCGGCTACAGGAGCCCTCGCGGGGAAGGCAGCATCTCCCCAGCCCAAGTCCGGAAAATAAAACCACGTTCTGTCCTGGTCAGAAAGGCTCGGGAGCTGAGAGCGCCCTTCCTCCTTGGGAAGTTTGGGAGTACCGAACGTCTCTACCATAAATCCTGACAAGGAGAACGACGGCCCCCGCGCAGAGCACACGAGGGAGGCGCGGCTACAGGAGCCCTCGCGGGGAAGGCAGCATCTCCCCAGCCCAAGTCCGGAAAATAAAACCACGTTCTGTCCTGGTCAGAAAGGCTCGGGAGCTGAGAGCCCAGTGAGGCGGGAGGCGAAGGGGCCCCAGGACACTCACAACTTGGCGTAGAAGTCACAAAACTCCTTGTAGACTTTGACGTCGCTGTGCCTGCGCTGCAGCTTGGACACGGCCCTCTCGTCCTCGCTGCCGGTGGCCTCGTGGGCCCTGTGAAGGGCCGCCTGGGGGACTTCTTCATTCTCGGGGATAGCACCGGGGCGCGCGCGGCCGGGGAAGGCCATGGTGACAGCTGGAGAGCTCTGAGCCCAGGGACCAGAGCGACAGGACAGGACAGGACAGGAGGAGCCAGGGAGAACAATATGCAGCCTCCCGCTCCCAGCCAGGGTCCCTCCCACAGAGCCAGGCCTCCGTCCACCCCCAGCACGGACTGGCCAGGGAAGTGCCAGACAGCATTCCACAGGCAGTGACAGCCTTGTCGGAGCAGCCGCCCGTGCGCTGTGGACAGAGGGCCAGCTGCTTCCTGCCCCTGGGAAAGGAGCAGCCAGGGCCCTGGCATCCGTCACCGGGCGCCGGCAACATGCCACCACGCTGCTCCTGGGGCTGCTGAGCTAGAGCGCCCTGCAGAGCTGCAAACTCCCAGCCCGCAGCCAGGCCAGGCCCAGCTGGGGACCCGCTGCCCTGGCCCCCACCAGCCCCGGGCACGCCTGACTGCCCTCCTCTGGGGACCCTCCCCTGGGAGCCCGCGAGTCCCTGACCTGCACTGCCTCTGCCACAAGACGAGAGCGCCCCACAAAGGCTCCAGTGAGGGGCCGGTGGGGCAGGCAGAGGGGGCTCGGCGAGGAGTCGTCCTCCTGCCCACCCGCTCACGCCCAGCCTGGTCTTCGCCATGACCCCGGCCGCGCATGGTGCACCCATGCTCTGCACAGCCACTGCTTCCCTCGGCCCGGACACCTCAGGCCATCCCCTCAGCACAGTGCCCGTCCCACCAAAAACTAGAGACCAGAGACAGCTGGGGAAGAAAATCCACAGGATGGGCTACCCTGGGGACAGCAGAGCCACAAACCCGCAGGGGGCAGCACAGCCGGCCAGGGCACTCAGACAGTGAATGGCACCGAGTCACCAGGCCCCCCTCACCGTCCCTGGGAGGCAGTACCATGCGCACAAAGAAACGGAACAGCCAGCGGGGGCAGCGGAGTCGAGACTTAAACCCAGGTCATCTGATCCCGCCGCCACGGCCACAGGACCTGACGGGGTTCATTAGGAGTGGGTACAAAGCCGGACCACGTTTGCCCACCCTGAACCCGAGCACTGGAGCCCCGTCAGGACTCGGGCTGTGGGCCACAGGCCTACGCCACAGCCAACAGCTAGTACAAGAAGGGAACTGGCCATTTTTTTCTTTCTTAGAGATTTTTGCTGTAGGGCACATGTGCTTTCCAGAGAGACAGAAAAGCGAGAAATCGTCCCTCAGGTGGGATGGCCACACCATAGCCCCTTCTCCTCCATTCTACTCCTAGGATTTTGGGCATGCACACACATGCCCAGTGTGGACTTTCAAGCTGCCGGGTCCAGGATTCTAACCACAGACCATATGAGAGTCCACTACCATAACCATACACGACCTGCTCGCCCTGGAGCAAGTCATTCTTAAACAGAGAGGAGAGAGCCTCGGGCCTGCCGGTGGCATGGTGGTTAAGGCAGCCGGCCCCTGTATGGCCAATCACCTGGTTCAAGTCTCAGATCTAGGAACCTGAAAAACACACCAGCCAGGGACCAGCAGTTAGCATAACAGCTATGTTGCTGGATTCCCACGTAATCTACTGTGAATCGAGTCCCGGACCCAGCGGCTTAAACTCATGCCGGGCGCGTGTGCATGTGTGCCCAAGATCCCAAGAGGAGAATGGAGCCATTGCGGCATGGCCATCCCCCCGGGGGGTGATTTCTTGCTTCCTGTCTCTTTGTCTTTCTCTGTCCTTCTGGCAAGTGCATGTACCCTATAGCAAAAACCTCTCCAAAAACAAACAAACAAACAAACAAACAAAAAACCCCAAAAACCAGCCATGTGCCCAAAATCCCAAAAGGAGAAAGAGAAGGTACTGAGGTATGGCCATGGCCAAACACCTCCCCCACACGGGGGGTGCATTCTCTCTCTCTCCCTCTCTTCCCCCTCACCCAGACAAACATATGTGCCCTATAGCAAAATTAAAAAAAAAGATACCACTTCATAGTTTAAATTGTTTCCTTTCTATTTTATCTACATTTCCTAGTTTTCAGATTTTTAAAAATAATTTTTATTTAACTTCATTTATTTTATTTTTAATTTTGAGCAGAGAGGAACAGGGTGAGAGTTGGGGGGAGTGAGAAAGCAAGCTGCTAGGTCTGGGCCTTGAACCGCAGTCACCCACGTAGGAATCCAGTGCCCTTAACCACCACGCCACTTGCCAGCCCCAGATTTTGTTTCTACGACGACCACGTGGAACAGAGAGAAGACGGAAGGGGAGCGAGCGAGACGAGGCGGCTGACCTGGGCAGCATCACAGTGCACTGAGCGGCGGCGGCCAGGCAGGGGCGAGGACTACACGCCTTCCCCAGAGCGCCCGTGGTCTGCCCAGTGGTTACCCCTTCTCCTGACGCAACCACAGCTCAGGAGCCAACGCAGGAATCTGACAGGAGGGCAGCGCTCCGTCACCCCCCTCAGGCGCAGAGTCCTGTAGGCACCAGCCCAGCCAGGACGCAGAGCCCCATCCCACAGCCATCTCGCCGTCACCCCGGACTCCACCACCCTCGTCTCTGGCAGCTACGGATCTGTTTCTCCTCTTATGTGGCCCTGCCGTTAGAAGAATGCTACCGGGGCTGCAAGGTGGCAGTGCGTGAGGCACGACACTCAGTGACGCTGCCCACGCAGGCGGGGTCCGGGCTCTGTTGGAGATCGCCGGGTACAGCAGGCATGCTGTGTCTGTGGCCCAGGGTGGGCGGAGGCCAGGGCCAGGTCACAGCATCAGGAGGTGCTGTCTCTGTCTCTCTGTCTCTGTCTCTCTCGCGGCCTTACCCACTACCCCATCGGCAGGCCCTCTACTGTGATTTCTATTACGGAATACACATTTGGTCTCTTGTCCTCAGTTCCTGAAGCCCTTGGGATCTCCAAAGTGAGAGTGTCTTTTGCAGGCCGATGAGTGACGTGGCTGGGCACCAAGGGAATCAGCGGTGTGACGAGGGTTTGGGACTCCCGGCCCCATGCTTGATCTCTGGGACACGAGGGGAAGGGTGCTGAGCAGTGGGCTGTCCCAGAGCCAAGTGTTCAACTGTTTATCCAGCTTGTGGAATAAGTTGCCATGAAACCCCACAAGGATGGCGTCTGAGAAGCACGGGGCTGCTGAACTCCCTTGACTGAAACTGCTGTGGCCCCTACAGTGGCATCACAATAGCCCTGAGGGCCAGCCCGTGATGTGATGGTAAGGCTCTGCTTCCCACATGGCCGACTGCACAGTTCAAGCCCCGGACCCAGCTTGAGCAACACGCTGGGTGCATGTGTGTAAATGCCCAGAATCCGGGAAGGAGGGAGAAATGGAGAAGGAACAGTGGCGTGATCACTGCCCATGAGGGTGCTTTCTCGGTCCCTCTCCGTCCCTCTGTCTCTCTCATGCACACCCTAGGCCTAGGTTCAGTTCCTAGTCCAACCTAAAAGCTGGGATGGCGGTGTGCACTGGTAATCTCAGCAGCTGGGGCGGCTGAGGCAGGAGGTCGCCGCGGAGACTGGACGAACAAAGGGCAGTTCCGTCTGAACAGCAGAGCTAGGAGCAGGCTTCTACTGAAGAACTAGGGTGCCGTAAGGGTTCCCAAGAGGTTCTGTAATCTGCTCAGCTCTCCTCATCACCATGGCTAATGTAGGTCTTTGGGAGAGCCCCCAGGAGAGGGCTGGACCCCAAAGTCTCTTAAATCCGTCTAGAAGAGAGAGAATAGAGAGATCTCTATCCACTTGTGCATTGTCTCCTGATTCCCTGCTGTTTCTCACACTCATCCGCTGAGTGACGGGCCCACGGTGCTGGATCTGGGACTGACCCTGGGTTAAGGCCAACCACACCCAGCACGTGTGACATAAAGTTGGCCCCCTCTGGTGTCCCAGACAGACGGCTGCTGCACTCCGGGCCCTTCATTCTGTTAATTCCGTGATTTCAGCCAAAACAAACTCCACCTTTGACATAACCCACAGCCAAAGACAAATAACTTACGCAGAGATAAGATACCAAAGAACGGCAGCTATTTCCAGGAGCTTGGATACTTACGGCCTGGATACAGTCATGGACACAGTCGCCAAAATAAAGAAGCAGCTTTCTTCGCTCTTTTTTGGGGAGGGGGGTGCTATAGGGCATTTGCACTTGCCTGAGAGAGACAGAGACAGAGTGTGGGGGTGTGAAATTACTCCCCAGGGAGGATGGCCACGCGACAACCCCTTCTTCTCCAGTCTCCTCTCGGGATGTGGGCACACGCGCACATGTGCGGGGTCTGACCTTTCAAGCTGCCCATCCGGGACTCGAGCAGCACAGCTGGCCACGTGATGGCCCAAAGCGCCTTTTCTCTAAATGGACAGAGAGCATGCGTGAGTGTGAGCGAGAACCCCCGACGGGGGTAGTCACACTGCAGTCCTTTCCTCCATCTCTCCACCCATCAGGACTGTGGACACGCCCATGCAGCTGGCCACTGGGGCCAGCCCCGGAACTGCAGTCACCGTGTGTGACCCGGCTCACCAGGCTCCACTGCTACGCTACACGGCCAGCCCGGGCACAGCTTTGCTTCCTTCTTTTTCTTTTCTTGAAGACTTTTTTGTCATAGGGCACTTAGGCTTGCCAAAAAAGGGGGATTGGAGGTCATCCACCGGGGAGCTGGCTAAGCCATAATCCCTTGTCCATTCTCTCAGTATCTGGGGCATGCACACACATGTGCCTGGTGTGTTTCTCAGGCTACGGGGCCCAGGCTCGAACCATGCAGTTGGCCATGTGGGAGCCAAAGCCTTAACTACTACACCACAGGCTGGCCCAGAAACAGCTTTCTAATTTTTTTTTTTTTAAGAGAGATTTCTGCTATAGGGCGCATATGCTTGGAGAGACAGAAAGTAAGAAATCACCCCCTTCCCCCAGTGGGGTTGGCCACACCGCAATCCCTTCTCTTCCATTCTCCTCTTGGGATTTTAGGCGCACATGCACGTGTACCCCACGTGTTTCAAGTCTGGGCCTTGAACTGTAGTCAGCCATGTGGGAGCCCAGCACCTCAACCACTATGCTCTGCTGGTCCCCAGAAGCTGCTTTTTAGTATATATGCTGTCGAAGCAAGCACCAGAAACTGCCTTTTTTTTGAAGAGGATTTTGCTATAGGGTGCGTGCGCTTGCCAGACAGAGAGAGGCAGAGAGATAGAAAGCGAGAAATCACCCCCACCAGGGGGGATGGCCACACCACAATCCCTTCTCCTCCATTCTCCTCTCGGGATCTTGGGCACGCACGCACACATACCCGGCGTGAGTTTTAAGCCACCGGGTCCGGGACTCGAACCGTGGTCGACTACGTGGGAGTCCAGCGACATAGCCATTATGCTAACTGCTGGTCCCCCGAAACTGCTTTTTAATAGCTGGTATTTTAATATAAAATTCTCTCAAGTATTAGGTCATCGGGAAAGTCATGACATATTTTTCTGCTTTTCTATGCAAAAATGTGTCATGGCTTTCCCAGAGACTCAGTAGCAACAACTGGACCACATGTATCACTACCGAATACTTCGTCTGTAGGGTTTCAAGGCCGAGGCGGGCGTCTGACCACCTGCCTCCACGCGAGAAGCTGACATGGCAGAGGGCGTGCTGGGGAAGGCGCTGCACGGTTCCTGGATGCACGTGGCCATCTGAGCAGCGCAGGGCAGCCTCAGAGCTGGCTTCACCCCGCAGCAGGTGTCCGCGCTGCCCCTGCGGCCTGCTGAGCCTCCTCGGGGCAGGATGGACTGTTTCCGCCGCAGCACTCCATCCCACCGCGATGGAAAATTCAACCTGACTTTTTCCAGACCACTTACAACAAAACAAGCGTGACATGCAAGTCAAGATTACGGCAGTGGAAAGTTCTTTCCCATTTCCCAGCTCCCAGGACAAATGTGCTGTGTGTTCCTTCAGCAGACAGTGGGGAAACAGACAAAAGCTGGCCAGAAAAGGGTATGAACTTGCAATGAATTGGCATTTTGCCTTGTCTGGTGATACTGTTTCCTAGTTCTCGATTGTATAAACAAAAAGAAATCATTGCCATGGAGGCCTGAGAGTGAGAAGGAAATCAGGTACGAAATTTTCTGAAACGGCTACGAATGGAGGAAACCCCACGTTTCACATTTGCACTGGTACTGCTTATTAGACTATCGAAGTGGGGGGCCTGTTCTGACTTTGTCACAGCATGTTAAAGATAGCTGAAGAGTATATGATGTGCTCGCTTCGGCAGCACATAGACTAAAACTGGAACGATGCAGAGAAGATTAGCATGGCCCATGCGCAAGGATGATACGCAAATTCGTGAAGCGTTCCATATTTTAAGAAAAAACAAAGTATATGAAAATGTGTCGTTTCACAAAGATGAAAGAACAGGCTAAATTATTCTCTGAGGATCAGCAGATGGTGTAACAGATTCCCACGTAGTGGACCTTGGTTCAAGTCCCAGACCTTGTGGCTTAAACTCAGGCCAGGTGCACGTGCACGCGTGCCCAGACTCCACGAGGAGAATGGAGGAGAAGGGACTGCAGCGTAGCCAGCCCCCCGGGGAGGGATTTCTCGCTTTCTGTCTGTCTCTGTCTCTCTGGCGAGCACACGCACCCTATACCAAAAATCTATCTCTCAAAAAAAAAAAAAAAAAAGTATTCCCTTCTGTACCATCAATGCTAACTCCAGAATCTAAAACTGCTCTAACTGCTGGACCACAACCCAGTCAGTAAAATCAGACTGTTGACTGGGATAGGTTATTTGTTTCTGGCTGTTTGCAAGAAACTCCCTTTAAAATAAAAGTTATCTCGAAGTTACAGACAGATGCACAGCATCCAAACCCCTAGGGTGGCTTACGTGTACTCACCTCCCTCTGAGGAGGAGGAGCTGGGTGCTCCCCGTACTGGATCGACACTCGCAGGAAATAAGCGAGCAGGCAAGCGTTAGGACTGGTCCTGGAAAGCGAGTGGGGTGAGGTGAAACCCTCATCCTGCAGTGTCTGAGGGCAAACTGCGCAGGTTTGATTCCTGAAGCCCACGGACAGTGGCCCCTCAGCAGGTGGGGCAGAGGCACCCAGTACCTGTCTGGGCAGGCAGGGCCAAGCCCCCGCCCACGACGGGCGGGTTATCTAGAGCAGTCCGGTTCCTGCCTGGCCAGTTCGCAGGTACCACCACCCACATACCGGCCTCTCACTAGGGACCTGGCCCCCGATGACCCCCAGAAAGCGCGCTCCACACAACACACCCAATAAGCACCCTTGCACAAAGGGTTCTGGCGTGTGGTGCAGAGGACACAGGCTGGGGAGGGAGACAGATGGAGCACGTCGTGGCACCCCCTCCATGACGCTCTCCGGGATTAACTCGTCTTACTGCACCCATGACTTCTGGATCCCACGCAGAGCCAAAGCAAGAGCACCCAAGACTGATGACTGCTTCAGACCCCAGAGCTGCAGCACCACCGGCTGGCCGCCTGTCTGCAGTCACGGAGACCCACTCGTCACACAGGCCAACCGCCCCATAAAACATCCCCGCCCAAAGAAAGAAGGGATGTGGGCCAGCCAGTGGTGTGGGGGTTAGGGCCGCTGGATCCCACGTGGCCCACGGCGCAGTTCCAGTCCTGGGCCTGCTGGCTTAAAAAACACCCCAGGCACATATACTGTGTGCCTAAAATCCGGAGAGGAGAAATGAAGGAACTGCAGCACAGCCGTCCCCCAGGAGGGGTGCTGTCTCCTTTTCCCTCTCCCCCCTTCCCAGTTAGCACACGCACCCTCCAGCAAATAAAAAGGGAGAGAGAGGCAGGGAGGGGGGGAAGAGGCGAGAGCGGGAGAGCAGTGGCACAGCAGTGGGCGCCTGGGGCGGCCACTGGCTGCGCGGCCTTGTTCCGGGGACATGGTTTGCACACCACCGGCCCAGCGGTACACAGCCACCTTTCACGTACACGCCCGTGAGTACGAGTTCGCATATGAGCAGGCGCGCTGCGAGGGGACTGCTCGGAGCCAGCCCAGCTGGGGTGGTGGGGATGGCTGGTCCTGGGCGGTACACCTCAGAGGGCATCGGCCTCTCTGGACGGGCTCCTCCAACGCCAGCTAGGGAGTGAGAAGCCTTCTCTGAGGTCTAGCCCTGGCCGCCCTGGTTAGCACTCACTGCGTGTCCTAGTCGGGAGTGGGTAAGGTGGCAGTGGGCCTGGTGCCGCGTCCGTGTTGGAAACGTGCATTTCCTTAGCCGCAGCGCAAGCCCCGGAGAGTGAAATCTCGGACATCCTTATTACCCTTGGCACCAAGCGCCTCTCAACCCGGCAGTACTCCCGTGGGTGGTCATGTGCGAAGTCCCCGACAGCAGGCCTGGCCTGCAGAGAGCGTCTGGTCTCCCACCCCGAGGGCTTGGTCCAGCTAGGGCCCTCAGCATGTCTGCAGGGATGTGCCTGTTCCACTAGCGCTGGGACAGTGGAGGCCCACGGCCCGCAGAGGCCCTCTTACCACAGAGCCACGGTCACTCACATGAGCACGAGCTTGGTCAATGAAAAAAATGCTCGGAGGGGCCAGCGAGAGGTGTGGTGGATAAAGTACTAGACTCTCACGCATCTGACCACAACTCAAATCCCGGATCGGGCAGCTTGCTTTCTCTCTCTGTTTCTCTTTGGTGAGTGCATATGCCCTATAGCAAATTAAATAATGATAATTAATAAAGTTAAAGAATTTTTTGGGAAGTTTTGCTATAGGGCACATGTGCTCACCAGAAAGACAGAGACAGAGACAGAAAATGAGAAATCATCCCCCAGGGGGGATGGCCATGCTACAATCCCTTGTCCTCCATTCTCCTCTCAGGATCTTAGGCATGCACGCACACACATACAGTGTGAGTTTAAGCCATCGGGTCCAGGATTCGAACTGCGGTTGACTACATGGGAGTCCAGCGACGTAGCCATTACGCCAACTGCTGGTCCCATAAATAATAATTTTTAAAGAGAGATTTTTGCTTTAGGGTATGTGTGCTTGCCTGGAAAGATGGAGAACAATCCTTTCTCCTACATTCTCCTCTCAGGATTTTGGGCACGCCAAGCAGGCGTCCAGCGTGAGTTTTAAGCCACTGGGTCCAGGACTCAAACTGTGGTCGACTACGAGGAAGTCCAGCGATGTACCGTTACACCATCTGCTGGTCCCAAATAATCCATTTTTAAAAAATGCTCAAGTTAGTCCCGTGGTATGGCGGTTAAGGCAGCTGGACCCCACACAGCTGACTGCACGGCTGGAGGCCAGACTCAGCAGCTTGAAAACACACCAGGCGGGTGCGTGTGCACATGCCCAGAATCCCGAGAGGAACGTGAGAGAAGGGACTGCAGCATGATCACCCCGGGACCCCCTGGCTCCAGTGAGCACGCCCACCCAGAGTGAAATAAAACATACACCTCAAAATGCTCTCTCATAAGTTAGGTGATTTTAAGCACTTCCACTAAAAAGTGTCCTGGAGTAGGTCCTTCCAGTTCACATTTCTTTGATTCCTGTCACCACCCCTAACCTAGTTTCTGGACCCTCCTGACCAAGTGGACACACTGGAGGAGGCTCACACGCCCCCATGGAGTGACAGTCCCGGAGCGCGGCCGCCCCGCCCACCCCCAGGAAGCGGCGGGTGTCCAGCTCCTTCCAGGGCAGTGGCTGGGCTGGCACTCCTCCATCCGTATTTGAGTTCTGACTCAGGCAGGACCTCGCTGGACACTGACCTTCAGCCCCGGGCACAGGAAGTCAGTGGGAGTCTCTGCCCTGTGACTAAGCGTAACTCAAGCCTCCTTTCCTCCATAAGGGAAAAGAGAAGCATGAGAATTTTACTGTGCCGGACAGAAGGAGAATCACGGGCTCCAGCCGAGTGCAAACAACGAGCCCTTCTGGGTGAAGCGGACACGGCTCTCATTGCACCATTCTCCCCCCCCCCCCCCCCCCCCAATACTCCTCATGGAC
>NW_006159496.1:1306325-1316123 GCF_000334495.1 Tupaia belangeri chinensis
CCCTGTGCCCCCTTCCCCCCCCCCCCCCCAGCTCGCATATCCTAGCATGAGACAGCACTCCAGGATGCAGGGGGCAGCAGAGCGCTGAAAATAATGTTTCTGGGGTTATTTTTGCTACATTTAAATAGATAACTGAAATTTCCTGAAGTGTACACAAGAAGGCAAGGAGCCGTCTCAGCTACCCTGACTTAGTAAGTGCAACGGGAGGAAGAGGTGAAGTGACAGGAGGCCTGCGCCCCACGCTGGTGCCATCAAGACACCGTCCAGGCTCGTGGCTGGGCCCCTGCTTCTCCCGCAGGGCTCACGCCCTGTCTGGAATGAAGTCCTGGTTCATGAAAGTAGCTTACAGGATTAAGGCGCTCCTGTTCACCCCTTCATAAACCTAGCAATAAGACATAAAGCGGGTAATCGTGGCCTCGGACAGGCTCCCTTCCGCTGGGAGCGTCACTGGGCTATTTCTGGCGCTGGTCACGGACACAGCCTCCTCCGGGAAAGTCATCCTCTTGGCAGTGTGCACCGAAACAGCTGCCAGCAGAGGGCGCTAGAAGACACCGCAGGAGGGAGCGGCCTCCGGGCTGCCTGGGGGCGCACCTGGCCGAGGGCGTTCTGGGCAGCAGGCTCCTGCAGATCCCAGGCACAACGCCAGCAGCAGCTCCCGGCTCGGGGCCCTGGGGGCTCTGCAGCAGAGTGCTCGGGCTCCTGGGTGCACAGCAGCCAGCAGCACCCACCCCCTAGACAGTTCTCAAGGGATGGCTTAGGTGAGATGGCTTCCCTGGCACTCTGCAGGGAGGCTCCGCCCCAGAACAGCCTTCCCTGGTGCCTTGGGCAGGACCCGCCCCAGGAAGAGCCTTCCCTGGTGCCTTGGGGAGGACCCAACCCTGGAACAGCCTTCCCCGGCACCCTGTGGGGAGGATTTCTGGCATTGCTGTACTACCAACTCTGCTACCGGGTAAGCCCTGGTGGTGTCCTAGAACACCCAGGGTGGGCCCCTATGTGGGTGCTCTATCAGCCCTGGGACAGGTGTTCCTTAAGCAGCTGTTCCTGCACTCACTCTTCTGATTCGCCAGTCCCTTATTATGCCCTATTAAAGAGCTTACCTTCATACTGAATTCTTGTTCAGATCAGTGTGTGGGACTTCTCTCCTTTTTTAAAATAGAGAGCTATTTTGCAATAGGGCACATGTGCTCACCAGAGACAGACACAGTGAGAAATCACCCCCCGGGAGGATGGCCAGGCCGCAATCCCTTCCCCTCTATTCTCCTCTCAGGATCTTGGGCATATGCACCGGCATGAGTTTTAAGTCACAGGGTCTGGGGTTTGAACCACGGCCAACTACGTGGGAGTCCAGTGACTTAACCCTTACGCCATCCTCTGGTCCCCTTCTCTCCTGACTGAACCTAGACCGACAGAGGTGGCCATGGGTTCCCAGGCCTCTGGGGCCTTTATCCGAGATGAGGCGCATCTCAGTCAGAAAGCGACCCGGCTGCACTTGCCCAGGAAGCCAGGCAGGCCTGGAGGGGCGGCTGTGGTGGACAGGGGAGGACAGAAAGGCAGGCTGGCCAGCCACCGGCTTTGATCCTCCACACCAGAGGCCGGACAGGCTCCTCATCTGTTGCTGCCCCACCCACCCGAGCTCAGACCAAGCATCTGCCTCCTGGCAGGAAGGGGACACGTTCCTGTCGTTGCTCATGGGGGTCGCCCTAGCAGTGAGGCTAAGGGGGACACATACCGCCTCTCAGCCCTTGAGAAACATGAGAACAAAGGCCTTCGGGAAGCTGCCGCTCCTCTGGAAGGTGACAAAGGACGGCACTGCAGGCTCCTCGCACACTCAGCATGCACCAACACACCTGGCACACGGAAGCCGTGCTCTTCACAGTCGGCGCGACTCGCGCCTCCCTGCCATGGCCGCTCCTGCCAGCAGCCTGCTTTCTAAGTGGGCCTCCAGTGCAGGACACTGGTGCCGAAAAGGACCGCGTGTGTACCTGATCCTGGTCTCCAGAGGATGGCCGTGACAAGGTGCCCCGGGGAAAAGCATGGCTTCGGAAGCCTGGAAGCCAGCGCAGGGAGGGCCGAGACTCACCTGCACTGACACCAAGGGCAATGCTCCACACAGGCTGCTGTCTTTTCTCTTCCCACTTTTCCTTCTTTGTTTTAGATTGCCAGAGGGTGTGTGCACTTGCAAGAGAGTGAGGGACAGGGAGAGCGTGGGAGGGACACCCCACGGGGTGCGGTCACACTGCAGTCTCTCCTCTTCCACTTCTGCACCCCACTGGGCACACACATGCGCTCAGCACGTTTTTACACCGTGAGGGATCTGCCTCCCCTAACTACCAGCTACAGGGTTAAGGGAGTTGCCGCATTTTCTAAGGAGACTGGGCAAAATCTAAATTGTAACACAATAATGCTCCAAACACTTCCTGTTATAGAACAGGTTTTTTGTTTTTGTTTTGTCTTTTACATTAATAATTGGGCAGAGGGCACATGTGCTCACCAGACAGAGAGAGAAAGAGGGAGGGGAGCAAGAAAGCAGCCTCCCTCGCATGGGGTATGGAACACCACAGTCCCTTCTCCATTCCTCTCTTCTTTGGGGACCTTAGACACGTGCACTCGGTGTGGTTCTCAAGCCACCAGGTCTGGGACTTGAACTGGACACTTGGCCATGTGGGATCCAGCCACGCCAACCACCACACCGGTAGCTGGCCCCAGTGAGCTTTGAAGACGTGACACATGACCTCATTCTCTCTGTTATCATCCAGTTCTTTTTTTAAAGAATTTATTTAACTTTATTTATTTTTCATTTGACCAGAGAGAGAGAGAGAGCCATCAGTTCTGGGACTCGAACCGCAGCTGGCCATGTTGGAGCCCAGCGCCCCTGACCGTCACACCACCTGCTGGTCCCTCATCATTCAATTCTCTCCCAATCCGTGGGGATTAAAAATTAAACTGAGTGCTCGCTTCGGCAGCACATAGACTAATACTGAAACGATACAGAAAGGATTAGCGTGGCCCTTGCACAAGGCTGACCCGCAAGTTGGTGAGGCGTTCCGTACTTTTAGGGTGAAGGAGGAGGGACTGAGGAGACACTGGGGAGAGAAGTGGGGGGACAGGCATTTGTGGGACAGAGAGATGGTTACTGCCCGTCGAGGAGGATGTGTATGGTATTCCCAACTGGGTCGGCGAGAAATGGATACATGTCGGAATATTCGCTTTGCAAGCTAAGTGACATCTGTGATTGAGTGTATAAAAGAAATTGAAATAAAATATATTTAAAAAAAAGTAAATAAAAAATTAAACTGAACAGGAGACAGGATGAATTCACGTGAGAGGCCCTGACGAGCGAGTGCGGCATGAACGCTGCCAGCTGCCACATCGGAGAGCAGGGGCCGGCAGGAGCGGGCACACAGCCGCAGCCCTTCCCTGTACAGACGTCCCGCAGGAGACCCTGACCTGAGACAGCCCGCACTACCAGCCTGTGTGGCCTCGGCTGCTGGCTTTCCCTTCCCCTCGAGGTGGAGGTGGCGCCTGCTGGACCCTGCGCCTCTCCGGCAGAGCCCTCACAGCATGTAGTCCCCACCTGGACACCAGCCTCTCAGAAACGCAGACAAATGCTGGAGAGCAGCGTGCAAGAGAAGCCTGGGGAGGGAGACCCCATGGCTTCAGGGAGATCAGACACACACAAGCATACCTGCGCCTCTTAATATTTAATTACTTAAATAATGTAAACGAAACTCTCACCTTCCTGGTTGTAGGCCAAGGAAACTCCCTGCTCTAATCCCTTCACAAACATAACTGTCACCAGGGTTTCGGCCAGGACAAGACGTGCCCTTGGACGACTTGGGGCCTAGCCGCTCCCTTAATCCAAGCCTTTAGTCAAACAGTAGTGAAGTGCAGAACAGAGCAGATTCTTTCAAAGCAGTTCATAAATAAGAAGGCAAAAATGTAATCAAAACTAGCCTGGCATAGAGCCAAATTGCCAGGTTGGGAAAATCAGAGAAATTTCAAAGAGCTTGGACCTATCAGGAAAACAAACCCAACAAACTCTGAAGGTTCCAACAAACTAGTCAAAGACACGTGGCCTAACCTCAGACTGCGGTCCTGGACCGCCATCCTGCACCTCAACCCCCATCCTGGCGTGTCAGAAGTCAACCATTTTCGGCACCAGCAGCTGGCATATTGGCTATGTCACTGGACTCCCATGTAGTCAACCGCGGTTCGCGTCCCGTACCCAGTGGCTTAAAACTCACGCCAGGCGCATGTGTGTGTGTGCCCAAGATCCCGAGAGGAGAATGGAGGAGAAGGGATTGCGGTGTGGCCATCCCCCCTGGGGGGTGATTTCTCGCTTTCTATCTGTCTGTTTTTCCAGTGAGCACACAAGCCCTGTAGCAAAGATCTCTCAAAAAGAAAACATACGAATCAGGGACTTTCCCTGTCTGGATGTGGCGTTCTCCCTCTGCCACGAATGGCGCTCTTCTAACGGTCAGGGATAGGACTGCCTCATTATTTTGAGACAGTTCTATCATCTTAGATGAAACTACTTTGAAATAAAGGAAAAAATTCAGTGTTAACAGAATAAAGGAACCGGCAGTTAACGTAATGGCTGTCGCTGGACTCCCACGTAGTTGACCGCGGTTCGAGTCCCAGACCCGGTGGCTTAAACTTACTCAGGGTGCGTGTGCGTGCGTGCTCAAGATCCCAAGAGGAGAATGGAGGAGAAGGGATTGTGGCATGGCTATCCCTCCTGAGGGGGTGATTTCTTGCTTTCTGTCTCTCTGTCTCTGTCATTCTGGAGAGCATAGGTACCTTATAGCAAAAACTTCTCAAAAAAAAAAAAAAAAGAAAAGGATAAATAAAATAAAAACTCCACCAAAGCAATCACTGAGAGCTAAGATGCTGGCGAGAGTGACAGGGAAAAGACCAGGAAGCAACTCGAAGGGCGAGCCAACACGTGAGGGGACACGGTCAGACACTGCGGGATGGCACGGAGGGCCCTGGGGGCCGCCTGGCAGTTACTAGCTGAGCACAGATACAGTCAGCACAGCAACCTCACGCTGGCTCCGAAGGCAGCGTCAGTGTTTCCTCACGCACAGATCGATGTACACTTGCTAGGCAGGTACGGCCTGCCTCCAAGTAAACTGCTGATATAAGCAGACTAAAAGGTCACTTTGCCTTCTTTATGTTCAATATCTTCCTCTAAATTTAGGCAGCCAGAGTCGGGATCCCCGTGTTACAAGGGCACAGCCCCAGGGCTCACGTGCAGCTCTGTGGAAGCTGCTGCAATCACGCCACACCACACTGTGGTTCGATGACAACAGCGACGTCCGCTCTCCTCCACTGCAAGGCCACGAGGCAGATGGAGGCCAGGAGGCTTTTCTCCTGCTCCTTCCCCACGCTTCGACCCCAATCCTCATTTTGCACAAGAGGTTTGCCACTACCTGACCAGGAACGAACGTCCCCAATGACCAGGACCCCAGTGATAGGCTCCCGTAGGTTTTACCACACCATTTCCTCACACTGTCTGGGAAGGCTCTTTGCTTGACCCTGGGACACTTTGCTCTGACTTCTACATGGCTCCAGCACTTACTGTTTTAAACTTTACTTATTATTATTTAATTTGCTATAGGGGGTATGTACTCACCAGAGAGAGACAGCAGGGGGCCGGGGTGTGGGGAGAAGGCAAGTGGCCAGGCCCAGGACTCAAACCGCAGTCGCTCGATGGGATCTAGCGCCTTAACCAGTACACCGCCTGCTGCTGTGTTAATTTTATTATTATTATTATTATTATTATTTGCTATAGGGCACTTGCACTGACAGAAAAAGGCAGACAGAGGGGAAGTGAGAAAGCAAGCTGCCACATCCAGGCCTTTAACTACGGTCAGCCATATAAGGAGTCCAGTTCTGTAACCGCCACGTCACCACGTCCCGCCAGCACGTAACTCTATCTCTCTATTTTTTTTTTAAAGAGAGATTTTTGGTATAGGGTGCATGTGCTCTCTGGAGAGACAGAGACAGAGAGACATAAAGTGAGAAACCTCGCTGTTCTCCTCCATTCCCCTCTCAGGACTTGGGGCACGTATGCACACGAGCCCAGCCTGAGCTCTAACACATCAGGTCCAGGTCCAGGGCTCGTGCTGCGGGGACTACTAGGTAAGAGTCCAGTGACGCACCGTCCCGCCATCTGCTGGTCCCCAGTACTTAACTCTTAGCATGATGTCTGTCTTTCTATTTTTTAAAACTTTATTTATTTGTTTGTTTGTTTGTTTATTTGATGAGAGAGACAGAGAGAGAGTGAGAAAACAGGTAGGCAGGTCCAGGACTCGAACCTCAGTGAGCCATTTGGGAGTCCAGCGCCCTTACCACCATGTCATATGCCAGTCCCTTAACATGGTGTCTTTCAAAGGAGAGAGAGTAGCTGGATCCCACAGACTAAACCAGGAATACCAGATACTCAGAAAGCAAAGAACAATTAACTTTCTGCTTTTCTAACAGGTGTGGCTTCCCAAACAGGGAAAACACATGGAAAGCATGTAGTCAACTGATATTTAAAGTGAAACACAATAAGGGCCATCAGGTGGCGTGGTGGTTAAGGCACTGGACTCACAAGTGGTTGACCAGAGTTCGAGTCCTGGACCTGGAAGCTTGAAACTCACTCTGGGTATGTGTGTGTGCATGCCCAAATCCCAGGAGGAGAATGGAGGAGGAGGTGCATGGTCATCCTCCCCTCCTGCCCCCCCCCCGGCGGGGGGGGCCCCGGCGGGGGGGATCCTACACTTTCTCTCTGGTGACCGTACATGCCCTATAGCAAAATAATCTCTCTAAAAAGTAAAATAAAATAAAACACAGTCTGTCCTCCTTGAGTAGCTCTAGATCTGCTGATATCCAACACTTTCTCCTCATAAATTATTTCCGACTGGCAAATGGAGAAACTCAAGCTCCTAGGAACAGGTGTTTGCAAGCCGGTGGCTGAGTGGTGACCGAGACGCGGGACCCAGGCTCTGACCACACTCGGACGCTGTGCGGCTACCATGAGGGCTCCACTTTCCACGGGCCAAGTGCATACTTTCAAAATGAACACAGAAGTGAGGGCGGGGCCGGCAGGTGGCGTGGGTTAAAGGTGCTGGACTCCCGCATGGCTGACTGCAGTTTAGGTCCCGGACCTGGCGGCTTGCTTTCTCACTTTCCCTCTCTCTCTCTCACTCTGTCCCTCGCTGGTCAAATGAAAATAAATGAATAAATAAAGTTAAATAAAATAATTCTTTAAAAAAATACACAGATACAAGCCAAATCTCTTTCTGCTCCACGGCGTAAGAGCAGAAATCTGGGATGCTCGCACTTCTCAGCCCGGTCTCTAGCCCCCACTTTCTCCGAGTCAGGAAACACTGTCCTTTGTCAACACAAGATGTGAAAGGCTTGCCGACTTCCACAGGTGAACGTTCTAGATCGAGGTGCAGGGGCCTTTTCTTCCCACCGTCCCTCTCTCCCACTCAGCCTCCAAATTACACACGGCAGGGCCACCAAGGTGGAGCCCTGGTTTGGCTGACAGGGCAGTGACATGCACGTGGTGACGACGGGGGATCTCACGGGCTCCAGACTTGGTTCCCAATTATGAAATTGATGTGTGGATGGGCACGACCACCGACAAGCCCCAATTAAAGAAAAATTAAAATGTGGCAGGCAGGATGAGAGGTTAAAATCGACCCATTTGTTATGATACATAGCTAATTAAAATGTAAACTTTTACACTTCTGAGAGTGAAGATCCCAAACACTGAAGTACTCAGTAACACGAGCTCCCACCATCCCGTAATGCCGACAGTTCTGAGATCACACCACGCCTTTTCTCTCCGTGACCGTGAAGTATCTCGGCAGCCCGCACGACTCAGCACCTGGCACACAGGTCTTCAGCACGGAAGCCTGACAGATCCTACAGGGTGTGCAGCAGGAGCGCAGTGACTTACAAGGGGCACTCAGGACAGGGCGCCTCGACGCCACCGGTCAGAATCACAGACTGGGAGGGGAGGGCGGCGGCCCTGCCTGGTTTTCAGTGTGCTGGGCCCAGACAGCAGGTGCTGCCACAGGGCACAGGTGAGGAGGGGGACCTAGGGGCGGGCCACACAGCCCCCCGCTGGCTCTCACCACTGTCCCCAGCATCGCGACTGCGACTGCATCACACACCACAGTCCTGGGGACACCGGTGGGGAAAGATGCTCTTTTATAAGCTCCCGATCAAACCGACCCTGCATCTTTTTATTTGGAGGGAACTGAGGGTCAGAGAGGCTCCAGTTCACAGTTCCGCTTCCTCAGAGGCCAACTGAGCGCACACAAGTCATTAAAAGATGAGGTACCAATAAGTCATCCCCACTCCTCCTCCTCCCCGGATTCTCAAGTGGAATGTGCCTGGACAATCCACAGAGCACTTTCTTCTCTTTCCTTTTTTTTTGGAGAGGTTTTTGCTACAGGGCGCGTGCGCTTGCCAGACAGACAGAGAGAGACATAGAGACAGAAAGCGAGAAATCACCCCCCAGGGGGGATGGCCACGCTGCAATCCCTTCTCCTCCATTCTCCTCTCAGGATCTTGGGCACACACGCACACGCACCTGGCGTGAGTTTTAAGCCACCGCGTCCGGGACACGAACCACGGTCGATTACGTGGGAGTCCAGTGACATAGCCATTACGCTAACTGCTGGTTCCCTTTCTCTTTCCTTATTTTTGGTCTCTTCTTGGGACAATCAGAAGCACTCAAAATGTGGGTTGGTGTTCGAGATGATCTGCTATGTAGCTATCCCACTAGGAGTGGGAGTCAGCTCGCTGACAGATGAGCAGCCTGACTGCCTCACACAACCTCGGCGGCCACCCGGGTCCATTCAGAGGGCAGCCTCTGCTGACACAGACCTGCCCGTCCCTCTCCTTTCCACCCCGACATGCCGCAACAGTACAAACGAAGAGCCCCACCTAAGCCGGGGTACTTCTAGCTCTGTAAACGCTTACACTTTTCTCCGGTAAGAAGGTCATTTGACCTTTCCATCACTTCTTTTTTTTTTTTAATTATTTAACTTTTATTTATTATTATTATTATTTTCCAGTTTGATCAGAGAGAGATCAGAGATAAGAGAGAGAGGGAAAGTGAGAAAGCAAGCCACCAGGTCTGGGACTCGAACTCCAGTCGGCCATGTGGGAGTCCAGTGCCCTTAACCACCACGGCACCTGCTGGCCCCTCTCCTATTACTTTTAAGGGATTAGAATCCCAGTACTGAAATGCACCATTTCATCTCAATATCATTCAGCAAAGCCTTCAGGTCGTTACAATAGCAGATGGCCCCTCCCTGACCAGAGGTCAAGGCAAGCAGGTCCCACTGGGGATCTCAGAAGCATTGCCACTTGCGTGCGCAAGTGCGTCCTAAATCCGCGAAGGAGGAAGGGAGGGAGGGAGGAGGAGGAACTGCACTGTGACCATTTCCCATGGAGGGGCTGTCTTCGCTCGCTCGCTCTCTGTCTGACGGATTGACTGCCCTCTAGCAAAAAGAAAGTGATAATTTAAAAAATAATAATAAAAAGACCTTTAAACTTCGTTTGGAAAGAAAAATTCAAATACCTGTTCTATAAGCGATCCAATAAACCGCTTTCATAGCTCAGGTTATTCATGTATTCATTCACGATTTTTTTTGAGATTTATTTGTACTTAACTTTATTTATTTATTTTAATTTGACCAGAGATGAACAGAGTGAGAGGGAGAGAGAGAGGGCCAAAATAAGAAAGCAAGATGCCAGGTCTAGGGCTCGAGCCGCCGTCAGCCCCGTAGT
>NW_006159496.1:1317481-1331181 GCF_000334495.1 Tupaia belangeri chinensis
GAGAAAGCAAGCCACCAGGTCTGGGACTCGAACTCCAGTCGGCCATGTGGGAGTCCAGTGCCCTTAACCACCACGGCACCTGCTGGCCCCTCTCCTATTACTTTTAAGGGATTAGAATCCCAGTACTGAAATGCACCATTTCATCTCAATATCATTCAGCAAAGCCTTCAGGTCGTTACAATAGCAGATGGCCCCTCCCTGACCAGAGGTCAAGGCAAGCAGGTCCCACTGGGGATCTCAGAAGCATTGCCACTTGCGTGCGCAAGTGCGTCCTAAATCCGCGAAGGAGGAAGGGAGGGAGGGAGGAGGAGGAACTGCACTGTGACCATTTCCCATGGAGGGGCTGTCTTCGCTCGCTCGCTCTCTGTCTGACGGATTGACTGCCCTCTAGCAAAAAGAAAGTGATAATTTAAAAAATAATAATAAAAAGAACTTTAAACTTCGTTTGGAAAGAAAAATTCAAATACCTGTTCTATAAGCGATCCAATAAACCGCTTTCATAGCTCAGGTTATTCATGTATTCATTCACGATTTTTTTTGAGATTTATTTGTACTTAACTTTATTTATTTATTTTAATTTGACCAGAGATGAACAGAGTGAGAGGGAGAGAGAGAGGGCCAAAATAAGAAAGCAAGATGCCAGGTCTAGGGCTCGAGCCGCCGTCAGCCACGTAGTCCAGTCCTTCACCACCACGCCACCTGCCGACCCCGGTGATTCACTATTTTATTTTGGAGAGGTTTTCGCTATAGGGCGCATGTGCTCTCCAGAAAGACAGAGACATAGAGACAGAGAGACAGAAAGCGAGAAATCACCCCCCAGGGGGGATGGCCACGCCGCAATCCCTTCTCCTCCATTCTCCTCTCGGGATCTTGGGCACGCATGCACACGCGCCCGGCGTGAGTTTAAGCCACCGGGTCTGGGTCTTGAACCGCGGTCGACTACGTGGGAGTCCAGTGACATAGCTCTTATGCTAACTGCTGGTCCCATGTGATTTACAACTTTTTAAAAAACATTTTTTTACCTCTATGAACTGCCAAAGGGCATGGGGACTCTCCAGGGAGAAATAGAAAAGGGAAAAGAGGGAGAAGGAGAAAGCACTCCCAGTGGAGCATGGTCATGCAGCAGCCCTTCCTCCCTCTCTCCACGTTGCAGGGATTCGGGGCACACATGCTTCCAGTGTGTTTTTCTTTACTTTCCTGTTTAAAGATTTATTTGATTCTATGTATTATTATTGTGGTTTTTTGTTTGTTTGTTTTTAATTTGATCAGAAAGAGACAGACAGATAAAGGGAAAGTGAGAAAGCAAGCCGCCAGGTCTGGGACTTGAACCATAGTCATGTGGTGGTCCAGTAACTTTACCATCACGTCACCTGCCGCTGATCCCTCAGAGTTTTTGTCAAGCTGCCAGGGATGGGATTCCACCTGTAGTCGGGCATGTGGGATCTGGTTCTCCTAACCACTAGGCTACAGGGCCAGCCCTCACAAATGTTAGCTGAATATCCTAATTCAAAGGCCAGGAGTGGCTGCTAATCGGGACCTGAAGCCAGGCAGACTGAAGAGCTTTGGGGAACCCTGACAGGACAAGGAAAACCTAACAGAAGCAGTAGCCAGCAGGAAAACAGACAAGGCAGTGCTGGGGACTTTTCAGAAGGGAGTACTACTGCCGTTAGACTGCAAGGGAAAGTAAAGGGACAGCCGCCCGAGTTAAGGCGAGACCCTGGCGACCAGCAGGGAGCCTCCTTCACTGCCACCTGGCAGCACAGTGTTGGCACCTGGCCTGACTCTCATTCGAGACGACTCTGGAGCCAGTGTGACCCCTGCCCGGCCTGTCCCAGCAGCGGGGCCTTGGTTATGAGGTTCGCTGTCGGGGCTCCCTGGTGCCCCCATTCTGGACTTGGCTCTCTGTCTTCCCATTCCTGTGGATTCTGCAAATAATCAGAAGAGCTTCTAATCAAGCCACTCTCCTGAAGTCAGGAGAGTCTGCCTCTGCTCCCCACTGAGCACCAAGAGAGGTTGTGGGGTCAGGAGCCGGGCTGCTGACGGTCAGGGATGGGTGTTGGGTCACAGAGAAGTTACAGGGCACAGGAAGAGACCAAAGACACCGTGGAGGACGAGTAAGACATGGGAGCAGTCCTACTACCCGCCCAAGCAGGGCGGGTCTGATCTGGGCAGGTGTGGGCAAGGTTTGGAGGGGAAGCCACCAAGGCCGAAGCAAAGGCCGGAAGTCGGCATAACAGACAGAGACAACTGTACTCCTTGTAGCTTTCCAGCAAACCTAAAATAATCCCAAATAAAAAGTTCATTTACTCACAAAAAGGGAGTGGACAAAGAGAAGTGTTATGCCTCTCAGCTCGGATGGTTTCAGGAAAGCAGGAGGGGCCGTGGGAAGGGGAGGAGGGCGGGGCTGGTGAACTGATGACAGGACATGTTTCAGATGGCCCTGGGGACAGTCGACCAATAAAGAACGTCCAGCAGCAAGAGGGGAGGCTGCGGAACAGGAAGGTGCCTCACACGCTGTGCTCATCCTGAAGGTGGAGCGCGAGGACGCTGCGGATTGGGAATCGGTTCCAGGGTGGGTCCAGCAGTGACCACCCCAGGAATGGGCCATGAGGAAGGGCACTGCAGTCATACAGGAGGGCGGGGAGGGAAGGGATCAAGGCTGCTGTACGGGGAGGGGACAGGCTAGCAGGCTCTGGGGCCGAGATGAGGCCCCGGGGGCCAGCTGGCGGGGGGCGGTGGGAGAGCGAAAAAAGTGCAAGGAACACACAGCCGACAGAGAGCTGTGATGGCTTCCAGCAGCACGCATGCCTCCACTGAGCACATGTCACACAGAAACACTGCGAGAGAAACACGGGGACATAGCCCTAGCATGGCCTACGGCTCGCACTGCAGCCGGGGAGCTGAGCCGTGCATGCGACCCAGTGATGCGAGCTCGGCTGAGCTCCCAGATGCCAGAGGAGCACGCGGCACGGGGGAGGGCAGAGGTGCCGGGTAGAAAGTGCTGGGCTTAGAGCGACGCTGCCCCTCGGCAACTGGGTAAAGAGGATTACACGGGAGCACGTGGGAACACCTCCTGACCCTGCTCAGGTCACAGGCCCTCCTTTGTTTCTCTCCTGGATTCCCTGACTGGACCCAGGGAGGAACACAGCAGGACAGAAAACATGAAACAGACCTGAGCGCACCGGGTCGTCGGACTCGTCACGGCACATTTCTGCACAGGAAACAGAGGCGCATCATGACTCTCGACGACCATGCTTACCGCTGGACCTTAACCTCTGTGGCCGCCTAGGGCGGTAATCTGTGACCCAGGGAGGGGAGCGGGTACACCGCCTGGCCACCCCAGCAGCCCAGGACGGCTGACTTCTCTAACTGGGGGTCGCACTCCCACATTGGCAGGTTACAGATGTGTCCATCATGTCCTCCCCCAACTCCCCAGCACACAGCAGGACTCCAGTAAATGTGAACCGAACCAATAATGCCTAGACAAATGGTATTTGACACATCAAGCCAGAAAACCCACAAGCGATCACATGCATTTCTAAAGTATGACATTAAACTAGGAAGAAGCAGAACTACAGTTTGTGACGAACAGCTACTCTTTCTAGCTGAGCAGGTTCTGAAAGCAGACGTTTGTTGCCACACACAGTTATTCTAGACACAGGAAAAAGGATTTTAAGTTTTGTTTACTTATTTCCTCTAATAGTGAGTAGAGACAGAGACAGCATGCCTAACGGGGTCGCGGTGCCTCGATCCACTCCCACGTCAGCCACCCCCAGCCCTGGGCACGCGGAGCCTGGAAGGCAGACCCAGGACTGTCCGCATGGGAGCAGCCTCAGAGCTGAGTTTCATGCGTCTACGCAGCCCAGAAGCAAATGTTTGATCCTTTAAACTAGCTGGTCTCTCACTAAACCTAGCATTTAAAGCACCTGTAACATTATATCTCTGATACTTCAAGGGCGACTGCCATTATTTTTACTAAGAAACAAAGAATATATTCTGCAGTATCTGATATATTTAGATTTTCCAGAACAGTGAAGAATTTCAGTTTTATACACCCTCGAATTCTAAACGTTTGAATGAAAAACTAAGGTTGGCTGGGACCAGCGGATGGCGTAATGGCTACGTTGCTGCACTCCCACGTAGTAGACCACAGTTCGAGTCCCAGACCCGGTGGCTTAAATTCAGGCTGGGTGCGTGTACGTGCGTGCCCAAGATCCTCAGAGAAGGACAGGGGAGAAGGGACTGCAGCGTGGCCATCCCCCTGGGGGGTGATTTCTCACTTTCTCTCTGTCTCTCTCTCTATTTCTGGGGCATGCATGCACCCTATAGCAAAAAAACCTCTCCCCCCACCCCACCCCCCCAAAAAACCCAAAAACCCACGCCCTAAGGTTGGCAGCAGAAACTGCCAAACACGCGCAAACTTCCCTTGCCTGACGCTTACCTATCCTGGGACTGGGCTGCCAGGAAAGTCATGATGTGTTCTTCTTTTTAGAATTATTTATTGGTTTGTTTGTTTAAATTTGACCAGAAAGGGACGGAGTGAGAGAAAGCCAGAGAGAAGGAAAGTGAGAAAGCAAGCTACCAGGTCCAGGACTTGAACCATGGTTGGCCACGTGGGAGCAGAGCCCCTGACCACCACGCCACCTGCTGGCCTCCATGAGGTGTTTTTCTATGTAAAAATCTGTCACGACTTTCCCAATGACCGGACAGCTTTCTCACTCATGTTGTGTGCTCGGACAGAAGGATCGTATTTTAAGCAAAATAAAAACCTGGATACGCGGTCGGCAGGTGGTATGTGGTTAAGGCGCTGGACTCCCACATGGCTGACCACGGTTCAAAGTCCTGGACCTGGCGGCTTGCTTTCTCACCTCTCTCTGACGAATTGAATAATAATAACAAATAAATCTTTTTTAAAATGGAAAAAAAATACCCTGGATATTCCTGTAATGTTTCACTATAATCTCAAGTTGTGTATTTATTACGGCACATAAATGTAACACAATTGTTACTTAGTACCTACCGGGGATGGTTCCAGGACACCCCCCGTATCAAACTCAGGATGGTCCATTCCTCCTAGCAAATGCTGTGCTATGTATGTGACAGATACGTTCCTCCCACACTCGCCATTGTCTCTAGACCAGGCTTTCTTCTTCCTTTTTAAAGAGAGATTTTGCTATAGGGTGTGTGCATTCATTTGTCAGAGAGACAGTGAGAGGGAAAGTGAGGAACCCCCCCCCCCTCCGCCCCGAGGATGGCCATGCCGCAATCCCTTTTCCTCCATTCTCCTCTGGGGACTTCGGGCATGCACGTACCTGAGTGAGTTTCAAGCCACCAGATTCAGGACTTGAACCACAGTCTACCACATGGGAGTCCAATGACGTAAACATCACTACATCTGCTGGTCCCTAGACTACTTTCTTAATTGTTAGAGGGAGCATGCCTTCCCCAGAGAGAGAGAGAGAGACCTCTAATGGGGCAGGGTCACGCACAACCCTTCCTCCTGCCATCAGGATTTGGGGTGCATATGAACCCGATCTGTTAATCAGGCCGCAAGGGCCAGGACTGAGCCACGGTAGGCCTTGGGGATCCAACTTTCCACGCACAGCACTTAATCACTGGCTACGGGGCCAGCCCTTGCGTGGTGTTAGAACCTGTATTATCCTTGTTGTTGTTACCCTTTATTTATTTATTTCCAACTGTCTCAGTTCAGGAATGCGTAACCCTTGGATACAAATGGCTGACGATACATTAGTTTTTCAACCTAGAAATTGTATCTGGCAAATAAATAAATATGATGAAGGGGCAGAAAACTTTTATGTTTTTGTTCAGGCTTATTACCCACATGGGCGAGCACAGGCGGGCATAGAAGGTTAACCTTTACTTTTATATTCAGTGGTAAATTTTTAACTTTTAAGACATGGTCGAGTGTATTCAGAACTCCCAGGTAACAAGTCTTACCCTAAAGCCCAAGTGAGGCCACATGGCACTGTCAGTGAGCGCTCACACTTGGACACAGGGACAGCTGGGTGCAGCTCAGGTCGAAACCACACCACTGCCGTCAACGAGTGGCACGTTGGCTTATGATGCTGGACTCCTGCAGGGCCGACCACAGTTCAAGCCCCATGCCAGGCATGTGCGTGCATGCCAAAAATCTCGGGAGGAAAGGGAGAAAGGATTGTGGTGTGGCCAGCCCTCCTGAGGAATGAGTGATGCACCCTGTAGCAAAAACAGCGATTCAAAAAAAAAAAAAAAAGCTGGGACCAGCAGATGGTATAATAGTTACATTGCTGGATTTCCATGTAGTCAACCGTGGTTCTGAGTGGACCTGGCAGCTTAAAACTCATGCCATGTGTGTGTGCATGGATGCATAAAATCCTGAAAGGAGAATGGAGGAGAAAGGATTGAGGAGTGACCATCCCCTCTGGGGAGTGATTTCTCACTTTCTGTCTCTCTTGCTCTCTGTCTCTCTGGAGAGCACACATATCCTACAGCAAAAATCTCTCTGAAAAAAAAAGCTATGAAAAACGTTTTAATTGTCTGGGGTCAGGGGGTGGCAAGGTGGATTTAGGGCACGCATGCACACATGCCCAGTGTGAGTTTTAAGCCCCCGGATCCAGGTCTGAACCACAGTCGACTACGTGAGAGTCCAGCGATGTAACCATTACACCATCTGCTGGTTCTTCTTAATAATACTCTTATTGACCAGGAGTTTGGGGTTTTCTAGAAAGGACACGAAGATCATAAACCACTAAAAAAATCAAATTATCAAGACTTTGGGCTATAAGACTTGTAAAAATAAGGCAAGCCACAGAAAGGGAAGAAACATTTACAAAATATGTTTCTGACCAAGTGCTTGCACCCAGAATATGTGAAGTGCCATTACAGCCTAATACTGCACGAGACACGCCAATGAAAAGATGCACCGATGGGCCAGCTGGGTACAGTGGCTGGGCAGCTGGGTCCCACGTGGTAACCGCCTGTGAGACACACCTGGCTTGGGAGCAGCAATGCTAACGCTGAGGTCACTGCACTCCCACGTGGTCTGAAGTTCGAGCTTCAGACCCAGGGGCTTGAAACTCTTGCCAGGCTCGCATGCATGCATGCTCCAAATCCCAAGAGGAGAATGGAGGAGAAGGGGCTGCATGTGGCCATCCCCTCTGGGGGGTGATTTCTCGCTTTCTCTCTCTCCAGCAAGAGCACACGCCCTAAAGCAAAAATGTCTCTTAAAAAAATGAAAAGAAAAACATACCTGGCTCACGTGTGTGCATTCCCAAATCCCGAGGAAGAAAAGGAAAGGGATTGCGGGGACCATTCCCCCATTCCCCATCGGGGAGGGAGTGCCTTCTCACCCTTCTTACCCTCCCGCCCTCTGCCCCTGCCAGCACACATGCCTTCTGGCTAAAAAGAAAGAAAGAAAAGTAAAGAAAGAAAAAAAGAAAAGCTGGCCAGTGGGTGGCTTGTGCTTAAGGCAGCTGGGTCCCACATGGCCAACTCCATGGTTCGAATTCCAGACCCAGTGGCTTATGAAACATACCAAGACAACAGAAGTGCAGGGATGGCATGGCCATTCCCCAAGGGGGTATGCTTTCTCTCTCTCTCTCTCTCTAGTGAGCACATATGCCATATAGCAAAAACTACCAAAAACGAACTGGTTTTTCAGACCAAAGACAGTCCGAAAAACAACCAGCAAACTAAACGAGTATGCAAGAAAACTCACAGCCCAGCGTGACCTCCCACCTCTCCTGAACTCTGAGCTGCCCCTTACAGGGAACAAGGACAAGAACTGGCTACATGACGGCGAGCACCTTCGACAGCCTCCAGTCCGCCTTCCCCCTCTGTGAGCGCACACGCGTGCACACACACACACACAGTGCCGGCCCACGGGAGAGCTCCCTCCTCGAGAACGTGCTAGTGCTCAGGAACACGTGACCCGAGTTTTTGACCTTCACACCAAGGCAAGGGCATCTTCACCTGTGATACCCACAAGGACATGGGCACGGGGGCTTCCTGAGTCACCAGGACAGGGTACTTCTTCTCCCTGACATTCCCGCTCACCCTGATGCATGCAGCACGCAGCGGTACTGCGGGCAGTGCCAACCCAGAGACTTCACCCGGGGTAAAGAGCTGGCTGCTCTCTCCGCCCTGCCGTACTTTCACTGCACTCCCAGTCACAGGGTGCGACCGCCATGGTGCATTTTGTGGACTCACATTTGTTTCAAATGCTTCCGACTGGGATGCGGGAGACGAGGGCAGAGTGAAGTGTGGGCCTCGCGAAGGCAGGCAGAGGCCAGACGTGGCCTGCAGGCAGGTGCCAGTCCCGCAGGGCACTGTCGCAGACCTGGCAGCAAGGCTCGGAGTTTGAGGTGTCCCAATCAGTTATTTAAAGGTCCCTGGGGCCAGCGGGTGGCATAGTGGCTAAGGCGCCTGGATTCCCACACGGCCAACCACGGATCAAGTCCCAGACCTGGTGGCTTGAAAATCACACCAGGCATGTGCATGTGCATGTGCGTGCCCCAGATCCTGAGAGGAGTGTGGAGAAGGGATATGGCAGGGCCATTCTCTGCCCTCCTCCCTGGGGGAGTACTTCTCACTTTCCCTCTGTCTTATCTCCCTGTTTCTCTCCTCTATGGCAAGTACACGCACCCTCTGACAAAAACCTTAAATAAACCCTCACGCCCGAGGCAAAACAAAAGTGACTGAGAATTCTAGGAGAACTGTTAGGTGTGTTTGTTACTCGTTTCTTCCAAAAACACTGTGTTTGGGTACAAATTAATTTCAGAGACAGACTAAAAGGGGAGTAGGTAACACACATGGTTTTCTCAGATATTATTTTAGGCATCAAAAATTTCAGGAACATGGGACCAGCAGTTAGCGTAATGGCTATGCTGCTGGACTCCCACGTTGTTGAACGCAGTTCGAGTTCTGGACCCGGTGGCTTAAAACTCACGCCAGGCGCGTGTGCAAGCGTGCCCAAGATTCCGAGAGGAGAACGGAGGAGAAAGGATTGTGGCGTGGCCATCCCCCAGGGGGGTAATTTCTCGCTTTCTGTCTCTCTGTCTCTCTGTCTGTCTGGCGAGTGTGTCTGTCTGGCGAATGCATGTGCCCTATAGCAAAAAAAAAAAAACAACAACAAAAAACTCTCCAAAAAAAGAAAAAAAAAAATTCAGGAACAGTGTCCTGAAAGGCATGAGGCTCAGAATAATTTTCATTTTTTTATGTTAATTTTTTTTCCATGAGCAAGAGAGACAGCAGAAACTCAGAGACAGAGACGGCACCCCAACAAAGTCTTGATGCCATGATCCACTCCCAGCCTCTGCCGTCCCAGGACCGCGGGCAGGCGCCAGGCGCACACCTGCACCCTCCGCTGGGGGCCAGCCTCACGGGGGCGGCATGTCACTGCCATGCCACTGCCAGGCCCCAGAGGCTCAGGACTGTTTCGGAGCACCCGGAACGACCCAGAGTCTCTTCTCTAGCTGTAACTGGGAAAGGCTACCAGGAAGTCTCAGGTCACGCAACAAACTGCAAGACGCCCACAGAGCCTCGTCTCTGCCACGCTGCCTTTCACGTTTCTGTTCTGGGTGGCCTCCCAGTCGGAGCCAGAACTATTTCCACGTGTATCAAATGCTTGTATTTTATGTTTCAGGGTACAGTTTCTTTATTGAAATTTGAGAGAAAAGTTTATTTTTGGCAGTGGGCACAGCCCTTTTCATCTCTGGTAGTTTTTCTGTTAAAAGTCTGCAAACATGCCAAGAAAATGCGCCCGTGGGTGAGGAGCAGTCAGCGAGGAGCGGCTCCTGGGCTGTGAGCCAGTCAGGGACTGCGAGAAGAACCTGCGGGTCACTGCTGCTGGGCCAGACCCAGGAGCTTCCCGAAGACACGGGCTGCGTCTCACCCGTCACTGCTCGCTCTGCACGGAACGGCACATAAAAATCACTTGAATGGGGCTAGCAGGTGGCACGGTGGTCAAGGCACTGGATTCCCACACGGCCGATCACGGTTTAAGTCTCAGACCCTGTGGTTTGAAGACCACACCCACCACATGTGACTGTACGCCCCAAAATCCTGAGGATAGAGAAGGGATCGTGGTGTGGCCACCTCCCGGAGGGTAATTTCTCACTTTCCCTCCCTCTGTCTGTCTCTGGTAAACCCATGCACCCTATGGTAAAAACCTAAAAAAACAGGGGCCAGCACGTGGTGTGGTGGTTAAGGGCGATGGTCATGGCCAATTGCAGTTTGAGTCCCGGACCTGGCGACTTGCTTTCTCACTTTCCCTCTCACTTTATCTCTGTCTCTCTCTGTTCCTCTCTGGTCAAATTAAAATAAATAAATAAACTAAAAATGTAAAAGATTATTTATCTGGTCAAATTGAAACAAGTAAATAGCCTAAAAAGAGGATTAAAACAAACAAAGGTTATCTAGCCCATCCAGCCAAGCAGCAGTGAAGTGTGGGCTTCCCTAACTCCACAGCCTCTCCCTGGTTTCTATTAGTTAAGATCCCTGCTGTAATACTAGACATGGGCCTACAACTAGGTGACAACTCCCACCTCTCTAAGCCAATTTGAAAATTGGTGGAAAAACAGACAACTGTCCACTTTCCTGACCACGCTGTGCTCCCAAGGGAGAAGGACAGTCACTGTCTCTGCAGAGGAACCGTGGTGCCAGAACTCCGGGGACTGGCGTGTCACGGCGGAACTACATCACCAGCACAGGTGGAGACACCTCGCTCTAACCCACTGGGGCAAGCAATGCTTAAGAACCACCCTCCCTCCACTTCAATTCTAGGCAACAGATAAATAAACAAAGTCTAGCTGTTTCTTTCAAAGATGACTGTACCTACACAAAAACTACCTTCCTTGGGCTGGCAGGTGGCATGACAACTGGAGCACTGGACCCCGCACGGCCCACTGTGGTGTGAGCCCCAGACCTGGTGGCTTGAGACACCTGGCTCTAACCCACTGGGCAAGCAATCAAGCAATGCTTAAGAACCACCCTCTCTCCACTTCAATTCCAGGCAACAGACAGATAAACAAAGTCTAGCTGTTTCTTTCAAAGACGACTGTACCTACACAAACACTACCTTCCTTGGGCTGGCAGGTGGCATGACAACTGGAGCACTGGACCCCGCACGGCCCACTGTGGTGTGAGCCCCAGACCTGGTGGCTTGCTTTCTCACTCACCCTCTTTTTCTCTCTGACAAATTTTTATTAAAATAATAAATGAAATTAAATAAGTATTTAAAAAATAATAACCACCTTCCTTGGGCATAAAAGTCACTTTATTCATGGATAATTTGGCTAGTGTCTGAAAATAAGTAAAAGCCACCTGCCCAAAAGATGACTGGTCTCGTTCTTTTATAGATCTCCCTCGCCTTTACTTTTTCCTAAGATTTTTGTTACAGGACACATGTGCTTGCCAGAGAGACAGAGACAGACAGAGACAAAAAGTGAGAATCGCCCCCCCCCCCCCCCCCAGGGGAAGCGCTATCCACGGTCCCACACACACACACCAGGGATGATCATACTGCAGTCCTTTCTCCACCATCCTCTCAGGATTTTGGACACGCACACACATTTTCCTGGTGTTAAGCCACGGGGTCCAGGCCTTGAACCACAGTCGAATATGTGGGAATCCAGCAACCTAACCATTATGCCATCTGCTGGAGTCCTGGATCTCTCTTTTCTGACCAGGAAATTCCTTGGCTAGCCACAGTAGCCATGCTGAGGCCATAAAGGAAGGCCTGAGTTCCTGTGCTGAGGTCTTCCTGTACGGCCAGGTGTGCACTTCAGCCAGTGATCCTGGCTGGCTGAGTCAGAGGTGGGTAGTGGTTGTCTGGGGTACCTGTTCCTTTTGCTCATGTGTTCTCTCCTTCATAAAATAAATAAAATAAGTTTTAAGAAAAGAGGGCAGCTGGGGTCAGCAGGTGGAATGGTGGTTAAGGTGCTGGATAATCCCCCATGCTGACCACGGTTCAAATCCTGGACCTGGTGGCTTGCTTTTTCACTTTCCTTCTCTCTCTCTGTGTGTGTGTGTCTGGTTAAATTAAAATAAATGAATGAATAAATAAGAAGTAAATAAATAATTTTTTAAAGAAGAAAAGAGGGCAGCGAAGTGGCACACAGCAACATACGACTCACTAGAAGCTCGATCCGTATGGAAGCTGTGAGGTTTCATTCCCTGCTCCATCTGGACCGGCTGGGTACATGTGCCAGGCTGACCCTGGTAAGACTAAGACGAGCAGGCAGAGAAGGCTGGGAGGGGCAGCGAGCACAGCACGGGGTCCTGTTAAGGGTTCTTGTCTGTCTGTCTCTCTCTATCACTCTAATATAAAAAAGACCAACTTTTAAAAAATAAAAGGAAATTCCCTAGAAACCCAAATCTGAAATGAGAACTGTTTTTCGTTAAGTTCATTTTTGGAATCAGAGTAAACAAAGACATGTCCATTTTAGAGGTCACTTCCAACAGCCTATCTGGTTAGAAGTAAAGCTCAATATTTTCACTAACCTCAAATTTAAAATTTATGGCAATTTTAAACCCTGAAGCTTTTAAATTGCTTAATCCAATCAATTCAAAGTTAACATCTTAAAAGTAGCTAAGGGACACCTAATAATAGTAAGAATACATGCAAGAATCGTGGTATCAGTAACAGTCTTTTAACGTTGCTCTCCTTTTCAGAAATTGGTGAGTCAGTAATTTTCAAAAGAATATTTCCCTCACAAAGCAGTTTCTGCGCTTCTACAGTACAGCTACAAATTTAATAGGTAAATTTTTAAGCTTGCTAATTTTTCCCTCCCAAAGCTAAATAGAAAATTTAAAATAAACTCTGAAAATGAACAGCTTGTAGGTAAGAGTACACAACGCATTGGCAGTTCTGCCACCATTTAGTCAGCATGGCCAAACACTGAGGCCAGGAGTCCCAAAGCAAGTGAAGGACGTGCAGTGAACGTAAAAGGGAGGTCTCTTTCCTGCAGTCAGCACTAAACAGGGACACTTTCCACCTTAGAAAATCTAGTGGCTCAGTTAGTGTCACATTTTAATACTCGAGCTTCCTGTTGCAGAACTTTTCAGAATCTCCCATCTAAAAGATATTTTCAGTAGTTGCGACAAAAAAACTAAAATTGTACTGTTTCAGGCTAATAACTTTGAAAGTCGGAAACCCCACCTTTTTTTCCAAGCGGTCTCCAGATCTTCGCGGCCCTTCCTTCCCCCACGTCTTTGTCACACCATTTCAATAACAAAGAATCCCCTCAGCACCCCCACCCACCCCAGCACCAGGAACTACGTCTGCCACCGAAGGGAAGGTTCCTCCCAGAAACGTGCTAGGTAAGCCAAAGCAAACGCAAACTATCTGTAAACTAGGGAAGAAAACCCACCGCCTCCATTTAAAACCATCGCTCTGAAGATCAGGTCACTTTTGAAGGCTCCCCATTCCCGCTGCGGGAGGAGGCAGCCTGGAAAGGCCGTGGAGGCGGCGGGAGGCTGCGCTGCACGCGCCGGTCCAGCGGGGCTGGTCCGGGGCTGGTCCCTGGGGGGCTCCTCTCCCCCAGCCTGCGCCGCTCCTGCAGCAGGGGGCCCTGGACCCCAGGCCGGGCCCTTTATAAAGCTGGCCGTGACCTGCACTCACCTCGGCCCGTCCCCCGGGAGCCCGCCGAGCCCCAGGCTGTCGGGCCGCTCCCGCCGCCGCCGGTACAGCCCCGACTGCG
>NW_006159496.1:1338237-1347505 GCF_000334495.1 Tupaia belangeri chinensis
CGGCCCGTCCCCCGGGAGCCCGCCGAGCCCCAGGCTGTCGGGCCGCTCCCGCCGGCGCCGGTACAGCCCCGACTGCGAGAGCTCCTTCAGCTGCAGGGCGCTCATGCTGCCCCCGCGCATCCAGGCGGCCGCGCAGCGCTCGTGCTCCGCCGGGGGGCGCCGAGCCGGGGCAGGGCAGTGTCCCCTCGGAGGGACCCCGGCACACCTGACCGAGTCAGAAGCCGGCAGGCCGGGCTGCTGAGCACTGCTTCCTGTTTCTGCTGGCTGGTACACACCCTCTGCACGGCATGACCTGCCTTATCTCTGGGCCTGCTATGGGGAGGGGAGGTGGAGACCAGAGGGCAAGAGCTGCTCAAGTGTTATTAAGAAGCAAAACCTAACTGTTAGGAAAAGTCACACCAATTCCCTTACAATCCCTTGCCAGGATCATTCTGAATTAAAATCGGGTACAGAGCTCCAGTAAGGTCATGACTAAGAAGGTCCTGCCCTGTTTCATTTGCCAGGAAATCCATTACCGCTTCACCGGCAGCTGTCATTTACACAAGTGCCTGGTCCTGGTGAGTATGTGGGGACATTGTCCATGGGGGGCAGGATTCTAAGGGGATGCAGTCCAGTTCCTCCCCCTCACCACTCGAAGTCGTCTTCGGAAGGGAAGGAAGTGTCTTTACTGTGCCCTCCCCTCAATTCGACGGAAAACTCCCAAGTGCAGGGAAGTGGGTTTCATCCATCTGCCTCCGTTCAACGGTCCTGAGTCGGCCACCTACTTGTTCTGAACAGCCCAGCCCTCTCCTACTAGGTGCAACTTAGCCTGAATCAACTGTGGCCGAGAGGCTGTGGGAACTGAGGCTGCCCTGGGACAGCATTAGGTGGGGACAACCGAGCGAGGGGTCCGGGTAGGTGTGGGGTGCAGCTAATGGAGGGCAAACCCACTCTCCTGAGGCAGTGCCACTCAGTACGTATCCCATTCCACAGCACAGACCTGGTCTCCACGTTCTTGGTCGACAGGTTCTAGCAGCTTCTCTCTGGTCAACTGTACCAGGCTCCCCGCCTCCAGAACCCCTCAACTAAAGCACAGAGAAATGAGTCTGACGCCACTTTGACACCAAGGGCTAGACGGCCAATACTCTCTGAAGCTGCCTTCTAAGTGCAGAAATGACAGCCCCACAAGGAATGCGGGGTCTGTGTGTCACTCACAGACACACAGAGGAGCGCCCCTCGGCTGCCATCCGTCACCTTGGCTACCCAGGCCCAATGGGAAGCACATGACTTTTTATAACCGCTATTAAAACATAATGTCCATGTTTAAAGACACAGGAAAAATATTTACCGATGCTGTCACTGCACCAATATCGATGAAAATGTCTTTCATGAGCAGTGAACCACGTCTTTAAAAACCAGGTGACAGCTGTAACTCTTCTGCTGAAAAGACACACAAAAATCGGCAACTGTGGTTGCCTCGGAGTGACAAGGAGAAGCGAAAGGCTCCAGCAGACATTCCACCTGACGCTCTCTGAGGACACTGTATATACCGCCTCTCGGAGCGCGAACAGGAACCACTCAGAAAACGTGCATACGCCTTTACACGGAGCCTTGGGGCCTAGCACCCACGATCGAAAAATGTTTGGCTTACCGTCACAGAAACTTAGAAATCAGGACTCCCTAAGAATCCATGTTTCTCATTTTTTTGTCAACAAAGGTTAAAAGAGAGAGAGAAAGTGAGAGAAACAATCACCATATTAATTCGTTTTATACTTGGCATCAAAACAGACCACATGCCTGACGAATAAAACTGTATCTGCAAACACAGAAACCCCAACGTTACAGACGACCTGTTTCTACAGAAAATTGTAAGTAACAACTATGCTTTGAAAAGAGCTTTCAAAAATGTCAAGCAGCATGCTGACGAGGCAGCATGAGGACTCCGAAAGGCCAAGCAGACAGGAAACACCTAAGTGTGTAGGATGAATCCTGCAGTTGATGATCTCGGGCTGAAAGGATGTGAAGAGGGGGGAATACAGTTCCCTTCCCGAGCCACGTCACAAACAAGCTGAAACAATTCTTGCCCTCTGACTTTACAAATGACTGTACCAACAACAGCAACCTCGGTAACTGAAGGCTGCTGTCCTCAGAAAACTGCCACAGTGGAGCAGAATGGAACTCGGGGCCTGCAGGGAAGGTTCTCTCCACCCGGGGCTTGGCTGGAGGCAGGGGCAGCCCTGCTGCCCAGCACGCACGCTGGGGCTTGCCTGCGGAGCGGACTGCAGAGGAACGGCAGGAGCAGCCACAGGCACAGGAGACTTAGGGCCAGTTCAGAAATGCTGCAAACCACAGCACGTGACTAGCTCAGATGGCTGCCAGACTACCCACTCCTCCCCGCACCGGGCCGGGGGTGGGGAGAACCAGGCACCCAGCGAGGACCACAGTGTCAAGGAAGAGAGGGCTGGGTCTCCATCAATTTCCTCTCACACATCCTTTCCCACGGAAACGGGCTTGTCCATTATGCCTGAGTTTTCAGGCCAATTAAAGTGAACTTTAAATCTCAAACTGCCTTAGCATGATTTTGGCAGTACGGGGGAGCTCGAGGAAGTACATTTTCTGCGGGTCTCTGCATAAGGATAGTTTTCGTTTCAGCACTCTAAAAGTAATCTCTGAAAGTCAGTTCAAATTCCCATGTGCTGCAGAATTTCCCACGACCTCTCCCCGCTCATTATTCCTGACCGGGGGCTTTGCCTCTTCTTGGACAGTTCCAGGGGTGGGGAGCTTCCTACCTCCCTGCACTGCTCCCACGTGCACTGGGTGTTAGGGACGACAGTTCAGAGATCCTGTGGGCAAGCCTCTCGTCCCACCTGGCCAGGTGCTCTTGGAACCCTGCTCCCAGCCTGGGCAGTCAGGCGTCTGCTCCAGCTGATGCCAGCAGCACAGTGTCCTGTGGTTTCGCCCTGGGTGAGATACTACATCAAAGCTCTGTGGGGCATCACACGAGGTCTCTTCCCCGCTGCACATTTATCCCAGGAGGCTTTTTCTGGGGGGGAGCGGTGTACAGTTTTTGAGAATCTGATGGGAGTGAGTGACTCCCGGGAGATGCACGTGAGCACATTTACAAGCACCGTGGAGAACCAACAGACTTCCCAGGGAAGCCCCCGGTTGAACTCTGCCTTTCATACTGATCCCCCACAGCGTGGGATTTAAAACCTCCTCTGTTCAGTCAGTAACTCCTTCTCTGCGCCCTGCAGTAGGATAGACCGTTTCCCCTTAACTTCTCTCAGCTTCCTAACTCATCGCCACTCTTACCCTGTTCATTACCTGCCAACTTTCAGGGATCTTTCCAAATATAAACAGCTTACTCACTGACTCCGCTTTAAAAGCCCTTCGCTGGCTCCACTGCCTGTAGGATACAAGAGGACCAGAATGATTTTATTAACGTTATTTATTTATTTAAATTTGACCAGAGAGGGGGAGAGAGAGAAAGTGAGAAAGCACATGGGAGTCCATTAGCCACCATGCCACCTGCCGGCTCCCAGGGGGCAGCTCTGTCTAGCCGTCCAGTGAGTCCCACTCCCGGATGGCATCCGCGGGCCAGGGGTCCCAGGGCTGACGGTTTCCTCTCACAGAGTCAGGAGACGGGCAGGTGGGCTCCTCAGCAGGACTAGGTCCCACCACCCCGCCAGGATTCCGTGCCGGGGTCATCTCTTTGAAGAAGCCTCTCTAGTGTAATCCCCCCTCTGCACTCCAGAACGCCCTGCACCTCCCCCAGGCCTCCCAATCATCCCAACAGTCACTGTCATGTAGGCTGTTCCCAAGGGCAGCGCTGTGTCTTAGGGCCAGGGACAAAGTTCATACTCTTGTCTGTTAAATAAATAAGCCAGCAGGTGGCGTGGTGGTTAAGGGCGCTGAATCTCCCATGGCCGACTGTAGTTCAAGTCCCAGACCTGGCAGCTTACTCTTTATCTCTCCTCTCTCTGTCTCTCTCTGGTCAAAAATGGAAAACTAATGAAGAGTAAATAATTCTTAGGCCAGCAGGTGGCATGGTGTTAGGGCTCTGGGGAGATCCCACACAGCCACATGACTGACTGTGTGGTTGGAGACCCAAATCTAGGGGCTTGAAAATCACACCAGACATGAGTGCTAAAAGTTCTTTGGTTGTTCGCTGATCTTGAGAGCCTAATCATTTTACAGTGCTATGCTGGAGATGAAATCCCAAGGTCATATAACCTTATTTTTGCACTTAACATTCAACAACATATAAATGAGATTTGAAAAGACACACCCACTCCACAGACTGGGGAATTTACTTCCTGAGTGGCACTGAACATTCAGAGGCGTTCATATGTAAAGTTGAACAGTATCTTCCACAGGTGTAAATACTTCTGAGTAAGAGTTTAAAATCAGTCTCAGGCCAGAAGGTGGTGCGGTGGATATGGTGGCTGGATCCCACATGGCTAACTGTGTGGTTTGAGTCCTGGACTGGGAAGCTGGAACAGCACTCTGGAATTTTGTGTGTGGGCGCCCAAAATCTCCAGGGGAGAACGGCGAAGGGATTGCAACATGGCCATCCTCCCTGGATGGCCTTTCTCACTTTCCCTCTCTCTCTCTCTCCAGTGAGTACATGGACCCTGTAGCAAATTAAAGAAAGAAAGAAAGAAAGAAAGAAAGAAAGAAAGAAAGAAAGAAAGAAAGGAAGGAAGGAAGGAAGAAAGAGAGAGAGAAAAGAAAGAGCCTCAACTTTTGCCTAGCCCTGTCAGGGTCCAGTCTGCAGCACCCTGTTGCAGGAACCCTTCCAGGCTCAGGCGGGTCCTGCAATCTAACCGGACAGCAAGCCCTAACGTGAATCTTCAGTGCTACCGACCGAGGCATCAGTTCTCCCCCTGCACAGTTACAGGGCCAGCTCCCTCCGCAGGTACAGCCAGCTGGGCCCACGGCCAGGACTGTCCACGCCAGGTCCTGAAGGCTGTAAAATGGCCAAGCTGCCCCACATTTCTAGGCCACCGATCTTCCTGAGGACATGCAGTAAGAGGAGAATTTCATGTTTTGCGATTAACTTTGAACTTACGAAAACAAATCCTTCTCAGTTTAAGCTTTACCTTATGAAGTTTACAGAGAAAAGCAAACTTTCTGTAATAGAGTGAGAATACCCTCCACACTACTTCCAATGCACATTTACCTCCTAAGTGTTTATTTGCCAGTAATGCTGTGTTCCTACATCAGCCCCCTTGGGAGTGTCCCCACTGTCCTATGAAGGAAGGAGCCCCTGCAGACCTGCTGCAGAACAGTTCAGCTCCTGCTGTGCCACTCTGAGTGGGTCAAGGTCAAGCCAAGTACAGCAAAGAGAGAAGGCAGGATCAACATCACCCTGCCCCAGCCACGAAACATGTCCAGAGTGGGAGGGAAGCAGCCAACAATATGGTCTGGCTCACAACAGATGACACCACGATCATCTGTAAGTCCTCTGCACTTTCTCTTTTAAGCTTTTTGCCATGGAGTGCGTGCGCTTGCCAAGAGGAGAGAGACGGAGAGAGACAGTGAGAGGGAAAGTGAGCTGCGGGGATGGCCACACCACAGTCCCTTCTCTCCCATCTCCTCTTGGGATTCTGGGCAAGCATGCACATGCACTGGGCATGTTTCTCAAGCCACTGGGTCCAGGACTTGAACCACACTGTCAGCCGAGTGGAATGGAGCTGCCTTACTCGCCACGCCACGGCTGGCCCAGAAGGGCAGGCTTTGCACATTCAGCCACTCAGCAGATGCTCGCTGACAGCGCACCATGCCAAGCCCCAGTGAGCCGGGCAGGGGCAGAGGGGACTCTGAGCAGTCATGGGCGTGGCCTGGATACTACTCCCTGTTCGCCTCCTCTCTGGCCAACACAGCTGCTCCAAGCCACTCAGTGAATAGAATAGTTCTTTTTAGTATTCATTTTCTTCAAGATAGAGCACATATGTGCGGATGATAGGGAGGAGCATCCTCCAAAGGCCTGGTCACGCCGCAATCCCCCGGCCTGCTACAGTCTGGGCTCCAGCGCCTATTCCCGAGTATTTCAGGCTGACCAGGCCAGGGATCGGAACCAAGGTGGCTGTAGAGATCAGGCTTCTTTTCAATAGCACATTACCACTGCATCAGTGAGCCAGCTCCCAATTACAACTTTTCATTCCCTAAATAGACTTGTTTTTAAAGGAACTCGTGTTAATCTTTTCATGAATGAGAACTTAGGTGCACATGCACATTCTCACGTAATCTGACTGAAAACAAAAACGCGCATGTATTAATATTACATTTCTGCTGGCTGTGACAGTAAAAATGCTAAGCACTGTAGGGTCGTTGGGAAGCCTACAGAAGACACTGTTTTGCATAGAAAAATGCATCATGACTTTCCCCAGAACCTAATATTTCCACCCATTTTGCCTGTCCGCACTATATACTTTAAGCACATCTGTATCTGCTGGGCACATTTCTAAACTAACCCTCATTTTAAAAGGTCCCGCAGGTGGGCATGTGCGTGGGGCTCAGCAGGTAGTTAAGGCAATGGACTCCCACATGGGTGACCATGGTTGAGTCTTGGACCTGGAGGCATGAAATTCACTCACGCTGGGCATGCATGCATGCCCCAAATCCCGAGAGGAGGAGAAGGGACTGCACCATGGCCAACCCCCTGGGGGTGTTTTCTCACTTTCCCTCTGTCTCTCTCCCACAAGCGCACACATCCTATCGTAAAAAAAAAAAAAAAAAAAAAGACCCACAGGTGAAATACGTGTGTGAGAGGAGAGATGGGGTTACTTTCGCATTCCAAAGAGATGTGAGCCAGTAACTTTTCCCTGCCCTGGAATGCAAGAGGAGTGTCCTCCCACCACACCACAGGGCCTGCCCCACCCTGAATCGGTGTCTGTCACAGTCAGCACTGCAGACACCCACCTTCCTTCACCATGCTCCGGGTCAGTGTCCCCAGGTTCTGTGTAAGGCTCGTTTTAAAGGCAACCGCATTCAAAACAAAGGCTGGGCTGCTTCATCTCCGGATCAGCACTGTCCCTTCACTTGCTGTTATTTCTTTCTCCCTAACTAAAAGGGCCTTTTTTTTTTTTTTTTTTTTTTTGGAGAGGTTTTTGTTGCTATAGGGTGAGTGTGCTCACCAGAAAGGCAGAGAGAAAGAAAGAGGGAGAAAGCGAGAAATCACCCCCCAGAGGAGATGGCCACGCCGCAATCCCTTCTCCTCCATTCTCTCAGGATCTTGGGCGCGCCCACACATGCACCCAGTGTGAGTTTAAGCCACCGGGTCCAGGATTCGAACCATGGTTGACTACATGGGAGTCCAGAGACAATCGTTAAAAGGACCTTTCGATGATTGAAAAGAGGATGTGAGGCCTTGTCAAGGGGATGAGGAGACTGGCAGAGTCCTGGTCCTTGAAAGCCAGGACCGTGAGTTACGTGGATGCAGAGGGTCTGCGTCAGCCCCACGTGTGGGTCCGGCTGAGGCTCTCCAAGGAAGGGATGGTGCAGGCACACCACCAGACGGGGCAGGGCAGGGCACGGGGACAGATGCCAGGAACGCATGGTGCGCCTCTCCGCCCCGCCGGGAGCCTCACAGGTGCCGGCTCTGCTCCGCACCAGGGACTGGGTGACAGCCTGCCGACAGGGCTGTTACCGCATGATCGCACAAGTGACTGTGTCAGTAACAGAAGAGAAGGGCGCTGCAGGGGGCGGGGAGAAGCTTCCAGAGACGAGTACTGGATCTGCACGTCGTGGCGTGGCAGTCAAGACCGGACTTTGCTGAAAACCATTCTGGGGGGGTGTGCCCAAAGTCCCCAGGGAACAGAGGAGAATGGACCGCAGGGTGCTTGTCCCCCTGGGGGTGATTTCTTACTTTCCTTCTCTCTCTTTCCAGCAAATGCACGCATCCTATGGCAAAATACTAAAAAAGTTAAGAAAAAAAGAAAAAACAGAAATACTAGATCTGCCATGAGCCAGCCTGAAGGATGAGGAGCACTGAAGGAAAGGTCTGAGCACGGCTGGCCAGGGGAGGGCTGGGGAGGAGACCAGAGACCCAGGCAGTGCCGGCTTCAAAGGGCCCGGTGCTTTCCATCCGAAGGCTGATGGGAAGTTACTGCTTTAAGCAAGGGACAGACAGGAGATGCGATCTGTTCGCTGGAGATCTCAGGGGCAGCAGGGGTGGGGTAGGGTCCTGCAGAGCAGTGCTCAGCTGTCAGGGAAGAGAGGGAGGTCAAAGTTGGGGCTCAGGGGACAGCAGAAACAGACAGGGAACGGGGTGAGGGTAGCAGGAGGAAAGCAGAAAGTGAGAGTCACCTGGACGCTCAGAGCAGGAGGGAGGCCCAAGCTCAGACGTTCGCATCTTCCCACATTCTTCTTTTTTAAGAGATTTTTACTAGAGTGTGTGTACTCGCCAGAGACAGAGAGAGAGACAGGTGAGAAATCACCCCCCCGGGGGGATCGCGGCCATGCAGCAATCCCTTCTCCTCCATCCTCTTCTCAGGATTTTGGGCATGCACATGCACCTGGCTTGAGTTTTAAGTTGCCAGGTCCGGGACTTGAACCGCAGTCAACTACGTAGGAGTCCAGTGACAGAACTACTACACTACCTGCTGACCCTGCATGTTCCCACATTCTATAGCCACAGCGACAGGACAGGCTGGAGGAGGCAGCATGCGACGTCCATGAACAGCCTTAGAGCTTATGAAAGGAGAGGCCAGGAAGCAACCGTGCTCGACTTCCACAGCGCGGCCCCACCTCCCCGCTGTCCTCTGCCAGAGTCAGCGGTGCCCGAGGCCGAGTGGACCCCTGAGCAACCCCACGCCAGGCAGCACCGCCTCCAGCTCCAGATGAGGAAACCACGACAAAGAGTTAGATGATTTGACCAAGCAACGGAACACGGCAGTGTGGCTCCACCCCAGGTCTGCTCGAATCAAACGTCTCCCTTTTAGCCCATAAACTATAAAATCTGAGGACCCCAAACTTCTCCCTCAAAGACCATTGAAAAGTCAAGTCTGAATTAGTTACCACTAACCACTGAAAACCTAGTCCAGGAAGTGCCCAGAAAACACAGGGACCTGACAGCATGGGCTCTGAGGTCAGCCGACTGTGGGCGCAGGTCCAACCTACACCTTCTCTCCCCCAACCCGCCCAGTTGGCCTGACTAGTGCTAGGTGAGCCCTGTGAGAGGCCAGTCTGGGTCTGGGACAAGCCAGGGCTCGGGCACAGCACTCCTAACATGCATCCTCCGCTGCGGCTGCTGTTGGTGGGGCCTGGAGGCAGAAGCCAGGGAAGA
>NW_006159496.1:1347536-1356942 GCF_000334495.1 Tupaia belangeri chinensis
CAGACTGGAGACCTTCGATGTAACTGGATTCCGGGATTCCTTGGGCCACCTGGGGTCCAAACCACTGAAACGTTTTTCCTTCCTTTCAGAGCACTTGTGACTACTCGCCGTTTCCAACAGTCCCTAGAACAGGCAGAGCTCCCACCAAAAGCAGGCTTTCTTTCTTTAAAAAAATTAATTATTTTAATTTTGATTTTATTTATTCATTCATTTAACCAGAGAGAGACAGAGAGAGAGAGACAGAGAGAGAGAGACAGAGAGAGAGAAAGTGAGTTAGTAAGCCACCAGGTCCAGGACTTGAACAGTGCTCAGCCATGTGGGAGTGTCCAGCGCTTTAACCACCACACCACCTGCTGGGCCCCAGCAGGATTTCTTTGTCACAGCAACAGAGACTGAGGGTACTGCGTGCTGTCAGACGGGTCAGATGGCTGCAGCACTGGAGCCAAGGCGAGGCGCAGGCGCGTGGGGGTGTGGCCAGGCAGCGGCAGGTGACCCCATCTTGGAAACCTCACCCCACACACACTTTTCAGTGTTTAAGTCATTCAGAGAGCCCTTGCGCATACCACTCGTGCAAAGGAAGTCTGATAAAGAGGTGATTCTGAAATACCAAGCAAACTAGTCACTGTGGGAGACGAATGAAGAAAACAGAGGCCTGCAGTTTTACCCTCTACTCCTCATCTCGATCGAAATGTGGCATGAGCCACATGGCCAACGGCGCTTCAAGTTTCAGACCCAACACCTTGAAACACGCCAAGCGTGTGTGCATGTGTGCCCAAAATCCCGAGAGGAGAGAAGACTGTGGCATGGCCTTCCTTTGGAGGGTGATTTCTTACTTCCTCTCTGTCTTCTAAGAGCAAACGTGCCCTGCTGCAAAAATCTCTTTAAAAAATAAGTAGCGTCCTAGGTAAAACGAGACAGTCTCCCAGGCTGACTCGCTGAGAAAGTTCCGGGGTATTTGGAGACCTCCCTGAGTTCACTGAGCACGCCTGTGACCCAGGGCTGGCTGGGGCTGGGGCTGGATCCTGGCATCACGGCCCTTTTGCAGGCTCGCTCTCTCATAATAAATAACAAACAAAAAAGAATGGTTGCCAAGACAAAAGCTTTATTCTTCTGTGCCAGAGGGTACATGTCCCACATGAGCATGCAAGAGGGAGAGAGAGAGAGAAAGCCCCTGACCGGGCCAGTCAGAAACAGTCCCCCTTCCTTCAATTCTCCCCTCCTCAGGGTCGTGACCATGTGAGCCCAGTATGTTTGCAAGCCTCTGGGGCCAGGACTCAAACCCAGCAGGCCAGGTGGGATCCAACCTCCTCCACGCAGTACCCAACTAGTACAACTAGTACAACTGTGTTAAGAAGTTGAGCAGAAAAAACAACTTTTGAAGCTGATATTTGATTGATCAAACATACCAGAAAAATAGATTCTACTGAATAAAAATGTTCCAAACAGGTGAAATACCTAAGAACTTAATGAGACCACTACACAGACCCAACCCAAAAGCACTCTTTTTTTTGGAGAGGTTTTTGCTATAGGGCACATGCGCTCACCAGAAAGATAGAGAGAGAGAGTCAGAAAGAGAGAAATCACCCCCCAAGGGGGATGGCCACTCCGCAATCCCTTCTCCTCCATTCTCCTCTCGGGATCTTGGGCACGCACGCACATGCACCCAGCGTGAGTTTAAGCAACTGGGTCCAGGATTTGAACCGCAATCAGCTACATGGGAGTTCAGCGACATAGCCATTACACTAACTGCTGGTCCCAAAAGCACTTTTTCTAAGGCAAATGAGAAAAAAAAATCCAGGCACTATTTTTTTTTAGTAATAGAACTCAGGCAAGACCGTTTCTTTCTGAGGCTCGCCATGATTTAGGAAGTAAAACCTTAGTCCACTGCTAGGTTTATGGAGGAGCTGTGATGAGCACTCTATGCACCCATCACATTTAATTTTAATTTTGACAACTCAGTGAATCAAGTACTATTTCTTTTTTTGAAGAATTATTTATTTTATTTAATTATTATTATTTTTTTCACGAGTTTTTGCCAGAGAAAGATACGAGGGGGGGGGGGCAAGCTGCCAGATCCAGGACTCGAACTGTGGCTGGGCATGTGGGGATTACAGCGTCTTTACCCATCCACTAGCCCAGCAAGTACTATTTCAAAGATGATGAAACAGATGTAAGCGAACCACCAATCTGTCCAAGGTCATATAGGCATTCCGTAACTGAGAGCTTGTCTGGAGGGTCTGGCAGGGAAGTGCAGCTACTCGTATACCCTTGACCGAAGAACGGTCCCCTCTACCAGGATGGCCATCCTCTTCGACTGAGCACGAGGGACGCACATAATTGAGAAGGAAAAAATAACATGAAGCAAATGCAGAACTACAGTAATAAAGTCTAGGTGATGAGTGTATGAGAACCCACTTCTTCCATTTTTATGTTGGAAAATTTTCATAATACAATTTTTTCATCTTTTTTCCTTACTCATGATAGAGCACACGGACATCACACAACAGACAGGGGAAGTACTTCCTTCAGGGTCTGACCACGCTGCAGTCGCCTTCTTCCAGCCCTGCAGCCGGCAGGTCTCGAGGACTCGCATGCATGCTCATCTGACCAGGATGGGGTCTGCACCCACCACGTGGGATCGGGCATTCCATTACCCTGCAGCGTGGAGTCAGCCCCCATGTGCAATGGCAAGAAATCATGCTAGCGGGCACAAATGCTCACCAGAGACAGTGAGGACACACCCTAATGGGGAATGGGCACTCTGTAACTCCTTCTCCACTGCCAACAGGTCCAAGAGTCAAGTCACTCAGCTGGCCACGTGGGATCCAGCCATAACCACACCACTGGCTGGCCCAGGAATCTGAGAATGTCACATCTGAGGGATGCTCAATAAGCTGCCCAGACTGTACAAGGGACGTTAAAGGGTACGTGTACCTTTGAAAGGGAGACAGGGAAGAGAATATTTCAGGTAGCAGAGAAAGAGCGAGCCAAAGGCAGAGATGCTGACCAGGGAAAGCGAGCGGCCATGGTCCGCGGAATCCAGCGGGAACAGAGACTCCTGGGAGATAAGGTGGCCTAGGGAGGGAAGGGCCGTGAATGGAAGGCCACGGCTTCATGTACTCAGGGTAGGGAGAGCTGTAAGCCTGGAGACATGCAGTTATTTAAGTTCTTCCAGACGCCAAGATGGCCCGTGGGCGTGAGGTTGCGGAGACCTCAGAGAGGAGGAGGCCTTCATGCTTTTTCAGGTAAACAGGTACTGGGAGAGGAAAAAACTCACGGGAGAAGAACAGCATGCACACCTACATGGAAAATTCTCCTGTATGTATCTAACCAGATCATGCTCCAGACAGGGCCACTTCAAACCTCCGCGTTCTCCTTCCCGTCCCACTCCAGGCAACCCCGCCTACTTCTGAGAACACAGGCACCTCTGCTGAAGGAGCCGCTCCCCCTCTTCTCTCCTGGCTGCACCAGACTCTAACAGATGGCACCCACTCGGCCCTCCTGTCCCAGTGGCAGGAACGACGCAGTGACGGTGGTGCCTTGCTCTGCACAGCAGGCATCTGGTCCCCGCACAGTGCTGGGCCCCTCTGCAGAGGTGGTGGAGCTGGCACGGCCGGGAAGCACAGGCACAGGGGTCCACAGGGCTGTGCCCCACAGCCGTCCATGCCCACTCTGCCGTGTCGCTGCTCCCAGGATTGGTCACCAGAAGACAGATGTAAAAAGCGGTGATGTCTCCCACAGAACGCTAATAGCTGTGAATCAAAGTGCCAGGTTGTTGAAAAAGTCATGATGCATTTTTGCGTAGAAAAATTTGTCATGACTTTTCTGACAGCCTAATAATTCACTAATTGTACAAAAAGCCACATAAATAAATCTAAAAATAATGGAAGACATCAACTGCATAGTAGCACAAATAGTATACAATATAGAAAAGCTACATATAAAAAATCCCAGAACACTGTTAACAGTATGTCGGTGTTAGGGTCAGCAGGTGGCGTGGTGGTTAAGGACTGGATTCCCACGTGCTGACCACACTTGGAGTCCTGGACCTGACGGCTTGAAACTCGCCAGGTGTGTGTGTGTGCGCGCGCGTGCGCATGCCCTGCCAGGTGTGTGTGTGTGTGCGCACGTGCGCATGCCCAAAATACAGAGAGGAGAGTGGAGAAGAAGAGACTGAGGATGGTCATCCCCTGGGGGATGATCTCTTGCTTTCTGTTTCTCTGTCTCTCTGGCGAACACATGTGCACTAGAGTAGCAATCTCTTGAAATAAGAGAATACGTAATGTGGGGGCCAGCAGGTGGTGTGGTGGCTAAGACACAGGATTCCCACATGGTCGATTGCAATTCAAGTCCTGGACCGGGCAGCTTAAAAGTCACAATGCCCAAAATGCCAGGAGAATGGAGAAGGGATTGCTGTGTGGCCAGGCCCTCTGGGTGATTTCTCACTTTCCCTCTTACTGTCTTTTTCCTCTGTCTCTTTCCTCTCCAGCAAGCACATGCACCCTATGGCAAAAACCTTGAAATAAATAGAAACATAAATGTGTAATAAAGGTATAAAGACCTCGGGCAACTGTGTGGTCAAGAGAAGGTGGTCCCACATGTCACACATGGTCCGAACCTTGGCCTGGTCAGCGTGCACTTGGCCAGGCACATGTGCAGGACCCTCCGGCCACATGGACGGAAAGGAGGGACCAGGGCATTCCTACACCTTGTGGAGGGTGTTTTTCCTTCTCTCTCCGCACCCCCTGTGTGCACAACTCTAGCATGAACAAAGAAACCAAAACGAAAGTGCAAACGTGAGCGATCGCGAACTCAGGAGGGAAAGTAGCTGGAAGAGCCAAGTGTAACAGAGACGCGTCTGCATCTTGCCGTAATGTTTTATTTCTTAAGTTGAGTGATGCATATTTGGAAGTTCTTTTTGTTCATTTCTACACTGTCATCATTTTTTTAAAAGGAAGGATGAAGACATGGAGCAGACACTTTCTTAAGTCCACAAAGGTTCAAAGCACTGTTTCTGCCACCATGTGGTTCCAGGGGACATTACATACAGAAGCCGAAAGTAAGGGGCTGTTAATTCTCAGGTCACCATCACGGGATGTCAGCAGTGAAAACCGAGTATCTCCACCCTGATACGTAACCAATAATGAAAGCCTATCTTGAGGCCTGCCCCACTGTCCAGGGGTGGGTAAGAGCGACGCTCAAGGAGCCAGATCCCACAGGGCAGCTGCGCTTCCAGTCCCGCCTCGGCAGCCAGAGAAGGCACTGGGTGCGTGCACAGGCACACTCGTGGGCTGGGGTGACCACACCTACTGGGTGCTGTGTTCTCCCTCCCCACTCAGGTGAGTGCACATGCCCTCTGGCAATTAAAAAAAAACACATATGCATCTCTGAATAACTTCACAAAACAGAAAACATTATGCTAGGAGCCTAGTCAAAGGAAGACAGTCTTGGGGAAGTTAGTGGATTTATATTGTAAGAGAAAAGGACTAAGATACATTCGAGATTAAATAATTCATAAGAACAGCAAAAACAGGGAAAGCTGGCTCTCAGGCATGACTAACTCCATAGATAGAGAAAGGCCTGTGTGCAGACTTGAGGCACAGAAGAAAGCAGGAAGAATACAATAAAAAGAAACTCTGGTTCTTCCCCACTATGCAAGATGGCAGGTGGAAAAGCTGCGAAGCAGAATACTAAGGAGAAGAACCCTGAAGCCAAGAAGGCTGATGCCAGTGGCAAGGTTAAAAAGGGTGATCCCAAGGCTAAAAAGCCCAAGAAGGGGAAGCCCCGTTGCGGCCGAAGCCCCGTTGCGGCCGAAACCCCGTCCTAGTCCGGGGCATCGGCAGATACTCCCGGTCTGCCATGTATTCCAGGCAGGCCATGTACATGAGGAAATACTCAGCCACTAAATCCAGGATCAAAAGAAAAAGGAGGAGGAGGTTCTTGCGATTGTAACAAAACCAGTTGGTGGAGACAAGAATGGTGGTATCCGGGTGGTTAAACTGTGCAAAATGCCTAGGTATTATCCTACTGAAGATGTGCCTCGAAAGCAGCTGGGCCACGGCAAAGAACCCTTCAGTGAGCATGTGAGAAAGCTGCGAGCAGCATCACTCCCGGGACCATCTGATCATCCTCCCTGGACCCACAGAGGCAAGAGAGTGGTTTTCCTGAAGCAGCTGAGCAGTGGCTTGCTACTTGTAACTGGACCACTGGTTCTCAATGAAGTTCCACTGCGTAGAACACACCAGAAATTTGTCATTGCCACCTCCACGAAAATTGATATTAGCAAAGTAAAAATCCCAAAGAAAAATCCCAAAAGTAAGCACCGATGCTTACTTCAAGAAAAAGAAACTGCAGAAGCCCAGACACCAGGAAGGTGAGATCTTCAACACAGAGAAGGAGAAATACAAGATTTCAGAGCAGCGCAAGATTGATCAGAAAGCTGTGGACTCACAAATTTTACCAAAAATCAAAGCTGTTCCTCAGCTCCAGGGCTACCTGCAATCCGGTGTTTGCCCTTACAAATGGAGTTTATCCTCACAAATTGGTGTTCTAAATTTTTTGCCAAATATATATATATAAAAGAAACTCTGGGGGCCAGCAAGTGGCATTGTGGCTAAGGTGGCTGGATTCCCACATGGCTGACTGTGGTTCGAGTCTTGGACCTGGCAGCTTGCTTGCTTACTTTCTCCCTCTCTCTGAATCTTTCTGGTAGGCACACATGCCCTGTAGCAAAAAAATTAAAATGAAATAGAAATTCATTTAAAAATAATTAAAAAGAAAGAAAAAAAATCCTGTCCATGATTTATTTCTTTTATTTTTTAGAATTTGGTATAGTGCACATGTGTTCACCAGAGAGAGGCAGAAAGACAGAGAGAGAGAGAAAATGAGAGATCAGCCCCCCGGGGGAATAGCCACATCACAATCCCTTCTCTTCCGTTCTCCTCTCAGGAACTGAGACACCCACACATACACACACACACATACACCCACGCACACACATACATACATACACCTGGTGTTTTTTTCAAGACTCCAAGTTGGAGACTTGAACCGCATGTTTGGCCACATGGATCCAGCCACCTTAACCACCATGCCACTGGTTGGTCCCAGCATTTAGTACTTTAAAAAGCAAAAATTACTAGAGATCAACAATTCTTTTCTGAATACCCACGTAGGGAACTAAATCTACACCACCGTGAATCCTACTGAACGCGTGGGAGAACCTGGGCGACACCACTTGCCAGGAACACGCGTAGCTCCCACCTGGTCAGGCCGCCGGGTGGCCTGTGTGCTTGGGGATGCCCTCCCCAGGACTCCTTTGGAAGGGGTGCAGCACCACCCACCACGCCCTTCGCCTTCAGCTTTGTCCCTGGTACCCAGCTGCCCCAGTTATCCCTCCCGAACCTGGCCACCAAAACCAGTCCACCCCGCGCTGAACTCCCAGCTCACGCCTGCAGGCCGGCTGACACCCACACAGCCAGCTGGGGTTCCAGGTCCTTTCACTCTCCCCCCACGACAGGCCCCGGGGCAGCAGTGCAGAGGCTGCACTCAGGGCCAGCCAGCCTCGGACTCGGCCCACTCCGGGACTTAGTGGCAGCCTGTGCATCATAAGCTACCTAACCTTTTGAACCTTAGGTTTCCATTTCTTTAAAAAGTGGGTCTATCGGGCCCCAGAGAGCTAGAGGATCGCCTGGGTAAAGGGGGTGAAGTCACACATAATTACGTATTCAGCAGAAGAGCAAAGATCGCAGCAGTCAGCAGCCAATGATTTTTGGTTGTTTATTTTACTCATAAGGCACGTGTGTGTGCAAGAACTGGGGGCAGGGCCTCCAGCCCCACAGCTCGGTCTGCTCCTACGACGCCCCAAGGCTGGGCCTGCTGTTTTGTTTTCAACATATATCTGGCTACATTGTATGTCAGCTTAAAAGACCTAGGTGGACAGGACCAGCAGTTGGCTTAATGGTTACATCACTGAACTCCCATGTAGTCGACCAGGGTAGGCCCCGGGGCAGCAGCGCAGATGCCTCGTTCAGGGCCAGCCAGCCTCGGACTCGGTCGGCCCTGCTCCGGGACTTACTGGCAGCCTGTGCATCACAAGCTACCTAACCTTTTGAACCTTAGGTTTCCATTTCTTTAAAAAGTGGGTCTATCCAGCCCCAGAGAGCTAGAGGATCGCCTGGGTAAAGGGGGTGAAGTCACACATAATTACGTATTCAGCAGAAGAGCAAAGATCGCAGCAGTCAGCAGCCAATGATTTTTGGTTGTTTATTTTACTCATAAGGAACGTGTGTGTGCAAGAACTGGGGGCAGGGCCTCCAGCCCCACAGCTCGGTCTGCTCCTACGACGCCCCAAGGCTGTTTTGTTTTCAACATATATCTGGCTACATTGTATGTCAGCTTAAAAGACCTAGGTGGACAGGACCAGCAGTTGGCTTAATGGTTACATCACTGAACTCCCATGTAGTCGACCAGGGTTCAAGTACCAGATCCAGCAGCTGAAAACTCATGCCGGGTGCATGTGCCTATGTGCCCAAAATCCCGAGAGGAGAATGGAGAAGGGATTGTGGTGTGGCCGTCCCCCCGGAGGATGATGTCTCGCTTTCCATCTCTCTGTCTTTTTCTGTCTCTTTGGCAAGCACATGTGCCTATGAAAAAAAATTCCTCTTTAAAAAAACGAACGTCAGTGGATGCCTGGTCCGTCTGGGGTAACAGCTAAGACACCTTGATGTGAGTCTTGGTGCACACAGGCTGCAGGAAAAGTCAGACCTCGAGACGGAAACCACCGTCATCTGTGCGGTTCTGGAGCCCGGAAAGCCCTAGATCTGGGTGCTCACAGGTGCGGCGTCCATGTCTTCTGAGCGCCCTCCCGGTGGGAGCCCAGAGACCTCTGCTCTAAGAGCGCCATCCCACCGGCCCACCCTCAGTCCCACCGCTGGGTTCAGAGAGAGGGAAAAGTGAAATTTCACCCCCCCTAGGGGAGATGGCCGTGCTGCAACCCCTTTTCCTGGCATTCTGGGGCACGTACACGTGCATATGAGCCCGGCGTGTTTCCTTTCTCTTTTTTTTCTTTAAGAGGTTTTTGATATAGGGTGTGTGCTCTCACCAGAGACAGAAAGTGAGAAATCGTCCCCAGGGAGATGGCCACACCGCAATCCTTTCTCCCAGGATTTTGGACACACAGGCACACAAGCCCAGCTGGAGGTTATTTATTTTCTTAAAAAATTATTTTAATTATTTATTTATTTATTTTGGAGAGGTTTTAGTTACAGGTGCGTGTGCTCGCCAGAAAGAGAGAGACAGAGAAACAGAAAGTGAGAATCACCCTCCCCAGTGGGGATGGCCACAGCGTAATCCCTTCTCCTCCATTCTCCTCTTGAGATCTTGGGCACAAACACACATTCGCCCA
>NW_006159496.1:1357183-1364326 GCF_000334495.1 Tupaia belangeri chinensis
GCCTTTCTCCCAGGATTTTGGACACACAGGCACACACGCCCAGCTGGAGGTTATTTATTTTCTTAAAAAATTATTTTAATTATTTATTTATTTATTTTGGAGAGGTTTTAGTTACAGGTGCGTGTGCTCGCCAGAAAGACAGAGAGAGACAGAGAAATGGAAAGTGAGAAATCACCCTCCCCAGCGGGGATGGCCACAGCGTAATCCCTTCTCCTCCATTCTCCTCTTGGGATCTTGGGCATGCACACACATTCACCCAGCATGAGTTTAAGCCACTGGGTCCAGGACTTGAACCGTGGTCAGCTACATGGGAGTTCAGTGACATAGCCATTACGCTAACTGCTGGTCCCATTTATTTATTTTTTAAAATTTATTTATTTCACATGCATTCTGCCAGATAGAGAGAAAGCAAGCCACCAGGTCCGAGGCTCAAACCAAGGCTGGCAATGTGGGAATCCTAGCACCTTAACCACGCCACCTGCTGGCCCCCAGCCTGAGTTCTAAGCCAGGACTCAAAGAGCAGGCGACTACATGCAAGTCCAGCAATGTAACCATTAAAATTTATTTATTTCACATGCATTCTGCCAGATAGAGAGAAAGCAAGCCACCAGGTCCGAGGCTCAAACCAAGGCTGGCAATGTGGGAATCCTAGCACCTTAACCACGCCACCTGCTGGCCCCCAGCCTGAGTTCTAAGCCAGGACTCAAAGAGCAGGCGACTACATGCAAGTCCAGCAATGTAACCATTATGCCATCTGCTATCTTGTGCCTCGCATGTTTTCTAAGCCAGCAGATCTGGGACTTGAACCACGTAGTCAGTCATGTGGGATCCTAACCACCATGCCACCAGCTGGCCAACAGAGACATTTGAAGATACTGGATTGCTTGCAGAATCTGCAGGATCCAAAACGAACCCAGCTTGTAACAGCACCCTGCCCTGCAGAGGGTCTGCCAGCAGGCCGCGCTGTGGGGAGTAGACAGCACCATATGGGCACCATCCCCGCAAACACCAGGCCGGCTGCGCACACTGGGCTCAGGGCTCCCTGAAGTGATGAGTGTCATGGGTGCTGCACGGTCACTCCTCAGCCAATTTCCTGTTTAGTTTGTCTGTGTGTCTATCTCGCTGTGCTGCGTCCTCCTGTCTTGGCTTCCTGAGCAGCTGGGACCATAGGCCACACACGTGTCCCCACGCCCAGCTTATTCCTGATTTCTCTGCAGCCCTAGCTTACAAGGCAAACTCCATGCAGGTACACTGATGGCAGTGCACGCGTCGCACACCGTGCCTTGCCTTAGCTGCAGGGGAGCTGGACAGGCAGGCGGCTGGCATGTTCGGCTCCTCAGAGGGAGCAGGCTTCTACATTTTCGGAAACTCCTAAGGTGAGGATGCCAACCAAAAAAAAAAACAAAAAAACAAGCAAAGTGATGTAGCATTAACCACGCCTTCCCCGATGTCACCTCCTCCCCACAGGTGAACTGCTCCTACCTGGCAGACATTCAAACTTGAGACCGCCCACCGAGCGCTGCTGGAGGCCAGAGACCATGCTACACTCTGTCCAGCAGGGCCCAGAAGAGGCGTCTCAGTGCTCTGGTGCTCTTCCAGGACACCAAGGAAGGAAGCCAGCTGTCCCCAGCTACATGGAACCCACCTGGAGGAGGGGGACAGGAGGGAGCGATGCCCAGGGTAAGTCTTGACTTCATGTGGTAACACACTGATACCTGGCTGCTTCTACCAGAACTGAACTTGGGAGGTAAGGGGAAAAGATGCGAGTGCTACTAGTAACAGCCTGAAATCTGACCACGTCAAACTGCTTTCGCCGCCAGGGCTCCTCTCCTACCCGTGGAGAGATTATACCCAAGGGGGACGCCTCTCGGCTCATTCTCTCTCCCTGTGGTCTAGTCCGTCATGGGGTCTGCTGCCTCCAAACCTGATCCAAAAACACCTTTAGGGTGTGTCCTCTGTAACTGGAAAAAGTTAGGTTATGATCTTCCTGTAGACCAGGGCTTGGCCCAAATATTCACTCAACAATGGATCAATCTGGCCGCCCGAGGGCACTATCGATGTCAACGTCTTGACCGATCTTATCAGTTTGTCAGAGTAACTGCAAATGGAAGGAAATCCCCTATGTTCAGGCTTTTTGGTATCTACGCTCTCGCACCCACCCCTGCACCACCGGCTCTCCCTCCCAGATTCTGCTTGCTAAGGCGGGCGAGGGCCGAAAACCCGCTCCCTGCCTTTCCAAGGGAACTTCTGAACTCCTTGAGTCCTCTGCTCTCACTGTTCCCCCGGAATCTCTCTCCTCTCCACCGAGACCACCCACTGACCCCCCATTAAACTTTCCCGAACCCTCTGTCCCCCACCTCTCTACCCCGAAAATCCTCCCCACGCCCCTCGGCCAACAATCCCTCTGTCCTCCCCCACTGCTGGCCATACACGCTCGGATGACCCACCCCACCCCAGGTCATGGCTCCCTACGGGAGGTGGCCGGAGCTGAGGGAGTCCTTCAAGTCCATGTTCCTTTTTCCCTCGTGGATCTGTCTACCATTAAAATGCGCTTGGGCTCCTTCTCTGCCAGCCCACCCAGTTTATCTCACACAGGCCTGGGACCTCACCTGGCATGGCGTCCCTGTAATTATGACCTCCACCATGGTGACGGATGAGCGTGACCGGGTTGGAGCGGCGGGAAGAGAGTGTGCTGACAGGGCCCGCATGGGGGACGCCACCGCAGCGGTGGGTGCTGAGGCAGTCCCTGCAGTTAAGCCCGGCTGGAGATACCAGGAAGGTGACCTCGGCCGCCCGCATCGGGACTACATGTTACGATGCCTTACGGCAAGGATGGAACAAGCAGCCCAAAAGGCAGTCAATTATGACAAATTGTGAAAAGTCACCCAGGGTCAAGAAAAAAATCCAGCCATGTTTCTGAGTCGCCTCACTGAGGCTACGCAACTCCATACCCAACTTTCCCCAGAAGATCCTGTCGGGGCAACAATTCTGGCCACCCATTTTATCACCCAGTCAGCCCCTGATACCAAAAATAACTTAAAAAGGCTGAACAGGGCCCTCAGACCCCCACAGGAGACCTGGTGAATATGGCAATTAAGTTTTCAATTCCCGAGAGGAGGACGCTGAGGTAGCTCGTCACAAACAGGCCAAGCAGAGGGCTGCCATGCAGGCCCAAGCCCTGGTGGCTGCCCTGCAGCTGGCACCTCAGAAGGGGGTCCCTAGATGCAGTCTTCCCCCAGGAAACTGCTTCAAATGTGGCAAGCCAGGCCACCGAGCCCATGAATGCCCGGATCCCAGGCCGCCCACTAAACCCTGCCCAGGGTGCGGCAAAATGGGTCACTGGGGCTCTGACTGCCCCAAAAGAGGGAGACGAGATCCACTCCCGACGCCTCCACACCGAGAGGAAATCCACCACCCCGCTTTCAACCTGGCCATGATGGGATTGGCTGAGGATTGATGGGCCCCAGACTCAACCACCCCAATTACCCTCGCCGAGCCCAGGGTCCAGCTTCAGGTAGCGGGTAAGTCGTTTACCTTCCTGGTGGACACGGGGGCTACCTACTCCGTCCTCCTAACATACTCTGGCCCCTTATTACCCGCCAGGTCTCTATTGTGGGTATTGATGGCCAGCCCTCATGTCCTCTCTCTACCGAACCCTTAGCCTGCCGCCTCAGGAAAACGTATTTTACCCACTTTTGTCATTCCCACATGCCCCACACCCCTCCTAGGCCGTGACATCCTTGCAAAGTTACACGTCACCCTTCAGTTTAACTCCCCCCCACCCTTTCTTGGCCTCCTCTGCCAAGCCGCCTGTTCCCCCTCTGGGCCTAATTCCCCTCCCTCACCCATCTCTCCGGACCAGGTCAACCCCATAGTATGGGACACTTCCTCCCCTTCTGTTGATTCTCACCATACTCCAATACTCATTAACCTTAAAAACCCTCCAGTCTTTCCCTCTCACCCACAATTCCCTATCTCTCAAACTCACCGATTGGGACTCAAACCCATCATCGCTTGACTTCTACAGCACGGCCTCCTCATCCCCGCAGGCTTCTCCCTACAACACTCCCATTCTTCCTGTCAAAAAGCTTAATAGTGACTACCGTTTAGTCCAAGACCTTCGCATAAATATTCGTCTGTCATACCCCTACACCCAGTAGTCCCTAACCCTACACCCTCCTTTCACACATCCCTCCCTCCACTACCCACTTTTCAGTCCTAGACCTCAAGGACGCCTTTTTCACTATCCCACTCCATTCAGACTCCTATGCCCTTTTCGCTTTCACTAGGGAGGACCCAGGTACTAATATCTCCGAACAGCTCACTTGGACTGCCTTGCCTCAGGGCTTTCACAACAGTCCTCTCCTCTTTGGTCAGGCCCTGGGGAAGGACCTCATGGACTGTCCCCTTCACCCTTCTAAGGTTCTCCAATACGTAGATGACCTGCTTATCTGCAGCCTCTCACTGCAGGATTCACGAGCACAGAAGGTCACCCTCCTTAATTTCCTGGCCGCCAAAGGATATTGGGTTTCCCCCTCAAAGGCCCAGCTGTTCAGTCCGACGGTTCCATACCTGGGACTCTCCCTGACTCCCACGACCAGAGGTCTCACGACAGACAGGCTTCAGGCCATTAGGACTCTTTGGTCACCTCCCAGCTGATGCCATCCGGTCATTTTCAGGCTTTGTGGGATTTTTTAGACACTGGATTCCTAACTTTGCAGCTTTGGCTTGCCCTTTATATCAGGCAGCTAAGGAATCCCCTGAAGAGGACCTCTCTTCCCCGGGAACCGTCACTTCTTATTTTCACAGTATTTGCCAGGCTCTCCTCACATCCCCCCCACTTATCCTAGTCCAACCCCACCCTTCCCTTCATCCTCTTTGTAGATGAACGTGTTCAGGGATGGCTGCTAAAGTTCTGGCCCACTCGATTGGTCCCACATATCGCCCCATTGCCTATCTCTCTAGGCAGCTGGATGGGACGGTCCATGGTTGGCAACCTTGCCTTCAGGCCCTGGCGGCGGCAGCCACCCTAACCAAAGAGGCTCTCAAACTCACCCTTCCACAGCCTCTTACAGTTCTCTCTGCCCACCACTTTCAGGACCTCCTAAGTCACTGCATCCTCCCTACCCTCTGTCTCTCAAGAATCCAGGAGACACACCTTTTCTTCATCAAAAATCCCTCCATAACCCTCCAACGCTGCCCACCACTCCATCCTGCCACTCTTTTTCCATTTACTCTGGCTTCCTCCTCAGACAACACCCCGCCTCACTCCTGTCTTGAGGTAATCGATCTCTCTCATCTAGCGTATCCCGGGCTTGTGGCCATCCCTATAAGGGACCCCGTCCTTACCTTGTTTGTAGGCGGAAGTTTGCGACCAATGCCCAGGGCTCCTGGAAGGCTTACGCCATAGTCACTCCAGACTCCACCCTGGAGGCGGACATTCTCCTGCTAGGAACTACGTCTCAGCAGGCTGAACTCTATGCCCTCGCCAGGGCCCTGCATCTGTCTAAGGACAAAAGGGTCAACATCTATACGGATTCCAAGTATGCCTTCCTCATCGTTCAGTCATGTGGTCATATGGAAAAAATGTGGCTTCCTTACTGCACAGGGCTCTCCCATAATCAATGCTGATTTAATCTCTGATTTACTTCAGGCACTCCAGCTCCCAGCCGAAGTAGCAACCATACATTGCAAAGGACATCAAACCTCAATGGACTCAATAGCTAAGAGCAACGCTAGAGCCGATTTGGTGGCAAGACAGCTCACCTCTAGCTCTAAACCCACCCTGTTTTTCTCCCCGACAATCAAACCTGCATATTCACAACAGGAACTCTTCCACCACCAAGAGGACCTTGGAGCCATCCAGTTGGATAGCAGATGGCTGTCTCTTCCTGATGGCTCACTGGTCTTACCAGATGCCCAGGCCCTCAGCCTCCTTACCCACGTTCATCACTCCCTCCGTGTAGGTCTATGGCCTCAATATCAGTTCCTACAGCCACTCTTCTACCACTCTTCCCTCTGCTCCCTGATCTCTGCTGTTCATGATGCCTGTTCAGCCTGGGCTTCCACGTCATCCCAGAGAGGACTCCATCCATGTTCTCTACCCAACAACTCTGGGGACGCATCCCTTGCAAAGGCTGGCAAATTGATTTTACCCATATGCCATGACACAAACATTTTAAATGCCTTGTTACTCTTGTAGATACTTTCTTGGGTTGGAGAGAGGCCTTTCCTACCACCCACAAGACTGCTGACACCACGACCAACATTCTCCTCCAGCACATCATCCCTCGCTTCGGCCTCCCGACCAGCATTCAGTCTGATAGCAGTCCTGTGTTCATCTCGCAAGTGACTCAGCAGGTCAGCGAAGCCTTACACGTCACCTGGAGGCTCCACATCCCACACAGGCCTCAGTCCTCGGGTAAAGTAGAAAGGGCCAGTGCCCTCCTCGAAACCCCCTTACCAAGCTTACACTGGAACTCCACCGGGGTGGCCTGGCTTCCTCTCCACTGCACTCACCCATCTGCGGGCAACCCCCGAAAACCCACTGAGCTGCTCTGTGGCAGACCCTTTCTGATTAACCATCAGCTGCCTACACAGACGCCACTCTTGGCTGACTACCTCCCCTATTTGGGCCTCCTCTGGGCTGTTCTGAGAGAACACGCTAACCGAACCTTACCCCAGATTCCTTCTACTGAGTCTCCCACGACACTACATCCAGGGGACTCGGTTCTCATAAAAGACCTCTCCCCCGGATCCCTACAACCTAAATGGTCAGGCCCCCACACAGTCATACTCACCACCCCAACCGCTGCTAAATTGTTGGGTCAGCCCTGCTGGTACCACCTTTCTAGACCGAAGAAGGCACCCTCTCACTCCAGCTGGAAATCTACCCAACTTGGCCCCACTAAACAGACTCCCCAACCCTTAAAAACCTTCTCCCTCATGGCAGAAGCCTGCGTCATCTCTGCCCTACCCCTATGATGACCTTTCAGGCCCTCCCCGTAACACTAGCCCTAGTTCTCTCTGTCGGACTGGCTGCAGCGGCCCCCCAGGAATGGGTGTTCAGGAAAAGGCTTTTCTGGGAACCAGCAGTTAGCGTAATGGCTATGTCGCTGGACTCCCACGTAGTCGACCGTGGTT
>NW_006159496.1:1364358-1365091 GCF_000334495.1 Tupaia belangeri chinensis
AAGATCCTGAGAGGAGAATGGAGGAGAAGGGATTGCGGCGTGACCATCCCCCCTGGGGGGTGATTTCTCGCTTTCTGTCTCTATGTCTCTCTTGTCTGTCTGGCAAGCGCACACGCCCTATAGCGAAAATATCTCCAAAAAAAAAAAAGAAAAGGCTTTTCTAGCAGTGTTATACCTCCTACTCATGGGAATCATGGTAAGTCTAAGATGTCTGGACTGGCTAACTGGAGCTGCCTCTTCCCCATGCGGTTAGTCACCCTGTTAATCCTCTTACCCCTGGGTCTTGGGCTTTTACCAGAGGTAAATGGCAGCTCCTCTTCCCCTTGCCTCACATGGTGCAACCGAACTGTCCAACAGATCACGGTCCGCCTACAGCTGGCATCTACCTGCCAATGCTTGGCCATGTAAAAGGAATTAATACTCCCGTTATCATCCCGGGGCTCCCAACCCAACTGGTGTTCATACACTAGGGAGAAGGCGACGAGGCCTGCCTCAATCTCACAACGATCCAACAATGCCAGAACCAAAATACAACTTACTTTGTAGGAAAAAGCAGGGGGAGCCATGATTGTCACATATGCCCCCCGCGGGAAAATGGGTATGTTATGAAAGCCTTAGACAGTATGGGCTCCCTGATGGAGGAGGCAAATGTGCTACACAAACTCGAGCTGCCATCCAAGACACAAAACAAAAACTCAAACCCCAGGCCCCCCAAATCCGGTCGAGATTCCCT
>NW_006159496.1:1365103-1367761 GCF_000334495.1 Tupaia belangeri chinensis
GAAGAGACCCTCAACTCGACCCGAGAGCTATTGCCCTCATTAACACGACTCATACTCTCCTGTCTCGAGTGAAGCCCCAGCTGGCGTCCAGCTGCTGGCTTTGCATCCAAACAGCCCTTCCCCGCATATATGCCACCACGGTCTTCCCTACAAATGACATCCCAATCGTTCATCTGACCTCTGTATGGGAAGGACCGATCTCCCAAGCACAGTTCTCCTCCAAGCCTCAGGGCTGCTTTACAAGTCAGGGTTCGACTGCGGTAGGTAATATGTCCTGCACCCACACGTTTCCTGAAAACGGGACCGCACTTTGCTCTCCATACCTGGGGCTCCATCTTGTGTGCAGACCCTATGCTTACCAGTGCCTCCCGGCAAACTGGTCCGGAACCTGTACCTGGGCAATTCTCACCCCCAAACAGACATCCTAGAGGGGAGTGAGACAGTTGATGTGCCCCTGGTAAAACTCTACACATTAGAGTTCATAGGGCTATACGATTCATTCCTCTCCTTGTTGGATTAGGAATTGCAGCTGGGGTGGGAACTGGTGTTGGAGGAATAGCACTTTCTGCTACCCACTACCAGCAGCTGTCTACTGCTACAGCAGGTGGATCTGAACCAATACCTACAAGTTCAACTAGACTCCCTAGCTGACGTCCTACAGAACCGTCGAGGGCTAGCTCTCCTGACTGCCGAAAAAGGTGGACTCTGTCTATTTCTGGGAGAAGAATGCTGCTTCTATGCCGATAAATCAGGAGTGGTCCGAGACATGGCCAAACAGCTTAAAGATTGGGCCCCTCGGCAGAGACAAGCAGCGGCTGACTCCTGGACGGGTTGGAATGGACTACGACTTCAGAGTCATGGTTACTGCCTCATCTGGGACCCCAACAGCTATTTTTCTAATCGTGGCTTTTGCACCCTGCGTCTTACGCTTTCTCAGGGAACACACATCCCCCATCACTCGAGTGGCAGTTAACCAGATGGGCCTGCACCCTACACACCCCTTCCCCAAGACCCTCTGACCAGGGGGCCCCAGATGGACGCCCCTTAACAGCTGGAAGCACCAGAGGGTCAGCCCTTACCCCTTTAAGGTCGGAATGTCAGGTCTGGGGGAGGGAGAAGCAGGAGCCTTCCTGTAGTCCACACCTGGCCGCCATCACCAACGGACTTTCCCGCCCCGCCCGTCAGCACTGGCGCGCCCGCCAAGGATGAACAGAAACAGAGAACCTCACTGGCCAGACAAGGCCCCATGGCGAGCACCTACTGGACAATGGCCCTTTAAGAACGAGCAGCACCCACCCTGGGCGTGACTCCCTCGGCCTCTGACCAGACCGAGGGACCTCATCTGAGAGCCTTTTTTGCAGAATAAATTATGTTGGTTTTATTAAACCCCAAGGCCTGCCTCTGGTATTTTCGTCTTTGCCGCCCTGACTTCTCCGGCCACTCCCAAATCAAACCTAACACTTGGCACAGACGACAGATGACAGATTGCAAATATCCCATGGCCAGGACTCAATCCTCAGCACGATTCAAACTATTTTCTCTTCATGGGCCTGACCTCTGCAATGCTCATCACCCATCCTGCCCCATCTTCGATCTTTCCTTCCAAAGATAGTTCTAATCAATCTCTTCTTCCTCATAGCTTAGAAGCAGCTGCACGTTTCCTTAAATTCTATTAAAGAGGGAAAAAATCTGCTGAATTTCAACTGCAATGCTAATGGATGAAACTACACCTGGCCACAAACATCTCCAGTATTTCACTGGTCTGGGCGGGAATTTCAGTCACAGTGGGAGGTGCTTTTCAGCAGAAAGCCATGCTTCTCAACCACCTCTCAAGGCAGGAGTGTGGCCGACCAGCCCTGTCTCCTACAGGCTGCTGGGTCCGCCCTGCCCCGGGGCTGCCTGAGTGAGGCTCTCTTCTCACCCGCCAGGGCTGTTAAAATAGACAGTGATCCTAGGAGGGGAACGTCTCTCAGCCTGATATGGAGAGACCCTGGATTCCTGAGTAACTCAGGGCTGATAGCTGCCTGAGGTTTCTGCCCACCGCCAGGGGCTACACGGTAACCTGAAACTCTGAACAGGTTAGACTTCCTGCTTCTCTGCCACCGCCATTTTAGGGCAGGTTCTGAGCCCCCCCCCAGTTCCCCCGTTTATGAACTGGGAAGCCTGGTCTACAGCTCATGACAAATCAGGAGGTCCAGGCAACTGCTGGGAGTTTAACCTGTAGACCACGTGGGAGCTGCAAAAGAACAATCTCTGTTTATATGGGGGGTGGGGGGGCACACAAAGGAAACACACGCAGAGAAATTCTCCTAGCTGTGCAGGTGGAAAGGCAGTCTGAGCACGCCTCCTTCACGCAAACGCACACACAGACGCACCAACTGCGCACATTGGCGCCCACCCCCAAATGCTCTATCTGGCATGTGCTGGAAAACACTGCCCTCTAGTGACCGCCGGCGAAGTCGCTGCTTATTCAGTCACCAAGGCTTTACAGTATCTTTGTTTAGGATTATTTAATTTTATTAATTATTATTGTCATTCAATTTGACCAGGGGGAGACAGGAAGAGGGAGAGGCAGGAAGCGTGAGAAAGCAAGCCGTCAAGTCTGGGACTGGAACTACAGTGGGCCCTGTGGAGTCCAGCGCCTTCACCCCACCCACT
>NW_006159496.1:1368116-1370649 GCF_000334495.1 Tupaia belangeri chinensis
TAAAAGAAAGAAAGAAAGAAAGAAAGAAAGAAAGAAAGAAAGAAAGAAAGAAAGAAAGAAAGAAAGAAAGAAAGAAAGAAAGAAAGAAAGAACTGCCATCGCCATCATAATTAAGCTGTTTCAGGTAGGGGTGGAGCTGAGGGCATGAATCCCCTAAAGTTAGAGTGAAGATTTCTCAGTGTGTGCTTTTGTGCATCTTCTCATGAAGGTCTTGAGCCTTAGAGTTTATAGTGGTTTGTAGTGAGACCAGCAGTTAGTGTACTGGCTATGTCGCTGGATTCCCATGTAGCCAACTGCAGTTCGAGTCCCAGACCTAGTGGCTTAAACTCACGCCGGGCGTGTGTGCCCAAGATTCCAAGAGGAGAAGGGAGGAGAAGGGATTGCAGTGTGGCCATCCTCCCGGGGGGTGATTTCTCGCTTTCTGTCTCTCTGTCTCTCTCTCTGTCTTTCTGGCAAATGCATGCACCCTGTAGCAAAAAAAAACTCTCAAGAAAAAAAAAGTGGTATGTAGCCAAAGAAAGGTCGAATTAAGGCCTTTTGTCAGGGAGGAGAGTAACGAGCCACCCCAGGCACGCCCAGCTCTGTGTCCCTAAGGTGCCCCTTGCTTGCGTACGGCCCCAGGAGGGGTGCGGAGCTGAGACCTAGCTGCAACCAATTTGCTCTGTACATCATTTTACACCAAGGTAACCTTAAAGGGGGTCCTGCTACCCCCCACTCCTGATTTTGAAAATGCTGTCATTTTCAGACTCCAAGTGATTTTCCCTTGCATTGCAAATTCCTAAACTCACAAAATTCTCATTTTCTCAAATGTGCTACTGAGACCACACACAGCTCTGTGGTAGGTTCAGTCAACTTCCAGCTGAGAAGAGGAGACACAGGCGGAGGGCAGGAGCAGCCAGGCAGGCTCACGGCCTTCCACTGATGCCAAGAGCGATCTGGAAGCCTGCACTCTGGAGTATAGCTCTGCGAGCTGAATGAAAATGGTCGAATTGAAGGATCACTTTCTGGACTTACGAATTTCGGTTCAGTAGAAAGAACTCTTCCTAACAGTGCCAAGCAGAAATATTGGGTCTTCGGAAAAGTTATGATGCACTTTTACATAGAAAAAACAGAAAAATACATCATGACTTTTCCAACAACCCAAGAGCTGAAGGAAGGGCCAGTGCTCTGGCCACTGGAGTCTGTGCACTGGGGCTGGGACAGCTCCTGCCACTCTGGTCGGGATGCTCAGTGGCCCCGTCAGAGTCCCTCCGAGTCTGTTCACTGTTCTAATGTACATTATTAATTTTTAGAGAGATTTTTTGCTATAGGGCACATGCGCTTGCTAGAGAGACAGAGAAAGAGAGAGATTTAGTGAAGAATCAGCGCGCGGGGAGATGGCCATGCTGCAATGCCTTCTCCTCCATTCTCCTCTTGGAATTTTGGGTACTCATGCACATTTGTCCAGTGTGAGTTTCAAGCTGTGGGGTCTGGGACTCAAACTGTGGTTGGCCAAGTAGGAGGTCCGGCACCTTAACCTCTACGCCATTTGCTGGCCCCCTAAGTTATGTTATTAATAAAGGCCCACAAGCAGGACCCAGGTACACTGAATGCTACCACACAGTGGACCAAGGCAACAAAGCAGGAAGAATTGGGCCAGTAGGTGGTGGGGTAGCTGGGGGCCTGACTCCCATATGGTCGATCTGCGGTTCAAGTCCCAGACCTGGTGGCTTGCTTACTCACTCACTCACTCTCCCCGCCCCCCATCCCAAGTTAAAATAAATGGATTTTTTTAAAGTTAAATTTAAAAAAAAAAAGAAAAGCAGGAAGAATCAAGGAGAAAAGAGGACGAAGGTGGAGTCCACAGACATTTCCTAAGTAAAAAGGCATGGCAGGGAAGGCTCGAGCTCTTAAGGATGCTCTGCTTTGCTGGAAAAGAAGTCTGAAGCCATCCTATTTCTCCTGCTCTGGAGCTTAGATCTGGAAACTCCATATAAGGGTTACTTCCTCGAGCAGACACTGCAGCTCTCCATCTGAAAAAGGCATTAAGGGGAAGACTCGGGACAGAGCAGCAGCTGCCCATTACAGGCTGTGGTTTCCACGATTAGTGGCTAGCAGAGCTGCCCAGAGGCCCTCCCCGTGCCCTGCCCAAACGCGGCTCAGCGCCCAGCAGTCCGGCAGTCACCGTCTTCCAGAGGTCTTGCTGGGGGTAGTGACAACAGCAGGCCTTCCCTGGCAGCGCTCCCTGAGGAGCCCCATCCAGGCAGGGCTGCTCTCCTGACAGCATGACCCTCCAGTGGCTTCAATGCCCTGCCTCTACCTCCTTTTTTGGGGAGGAAGAGGTTTTTGCGCATGTGCTACCCAGAAAGAAAGAGAGAGACATAGAGACAGAAAGCAAGAAATCACCCCCCAGGGGAGATGGCCACACTGCAAACCCTTCTCCTCCATTCTCCTCTCAGGATCTTGGGCACGCATGCACACATGCCCGGCATGGGTTTAAGCCACCAGGTCCAGGACTCAAACCGTGGTCGACTACATGGGAGCCCAGCGACAG
>NW_006159496.1:1370803-1373184 GCF_000334495.1 Tupaia belangeri chinensis
GCGTGAGTTTTAAGCCACCGGGTCTGGGACGCAAACTGCGGTCGACTACATGGGAGTTCAGCGACATAGCCATTACGCTAACTGCTGGTTCCTTCTTCTTTTTTTTTTAAGGATGATTACTTTACCGCTTTTTTTACAGTTACGCTGTTGGTTTGGGGGCCAGCAGCCAGTCCAAACCAAGACATGCTTTAGTACAAAACACACATAGGATTATCTGGTAATTTTAGAATACTGAGTGTGGGACCAGCAGATGGCATAATGGTTATGTTGCTAGGCTCCCACATACTCAATTGCAGTTTGAGTCCTGGACCTGGTAACTTAAAACTCATACCGTGTGTGTGTGTGCACATGTGCCCAAAATCCTGAGAAGAGAATGGAGGAGAAGGGACTGTGCCATGATCACCCCCCGTCATCCCCCGTGAGGGGTGATTTCTCGCTTTCTGTTTCTCTGTCTCTCTTGTCTGGCCAGCACATCCACCCTATAGCAAAATCTCTAAAAAGTAAATAAACTAATTAAAATAAATACAATAAAATACTGAGTGCATGATATGTATGTAACTTGGCCATGATATTCTGACATGTTGGGTTAAATAAAATATATTATTAAAATTAATTTTTCTTTTCTTTTTTTATAATTATTTATTTTTAATTCCATTTGTTCTTGTTCTTTTTTAATTTGACCAGAGAAAGACAGAGAGAGAGAAAGGGAAAGCGAGAAAGCAAGCCGCCAGGTCCAGGAATTGAACTGCGGTTGGTCATGTGGGAATCAAGCGCCTTTAACCAACAATGCCACCTGCCAGCCCCAAAACTAATTTTTCTAATTAATTAATCTTTTTGCATTCTGAACTTGGCTACTGGAAAATACTAAACTACATATGGGGCTCAAATTGCATTTCTATTGGACACAAAGCCTTGTTCACTGAGAAGAAATGCAGCTCAGAAAGCACCCTGAGCAGAGGGCAGATCCCATCCAAACCCAGGGGAAAGGGATCCTTGAGTCCTTCACTTCTAACCACATAGCACCAGGAAGCAGCTGCTTGGGCCAGAACCCTGGCTCCCTCTGCTGTTAGCCAGGACTTTTCATTTCTTCACCTGCAGGTCAGTCTCTGTCTCTACTGTGAGCAAAACAAAGTCCCTGTGGGCTGTAAGGACTGAGATAAAGACAAGCACATGGTATAATGGCTACGTCACTGGACTCCCATGTAGTCGACCACGGTTCGAGTCCTGGACCCGGTAGCTTAAACTTGTGTATGCGTGTGTGCCCAAGATCCAAAAGGAGAATGGAAGAGAAGGGGTTGCAGCGTGGCCATCTTCCCTGGAGGGTGAATTCTCGCTTTCTGTCTTTCTGTCTCGCTCTGTCTTTCCAGTGAGCAGGATGCAACCTCTAACAAAAACCTCTCTTAAAAACAAAGAAAACATCTTAGCATTCAGCAACAGAAGTGCCTCGTGGCATGGTGGTTCAGGTGCTGGACTCCTATGCGGCTGATCACGGTTCGAGTCCTGGCTTGCTTTCTCACTCTCTCTCTCTCTGGTGAGCACACGTGTCCTATAGGATACTCAAAAATAAAAACATTAATAAAGTGAAATGAATCATTCTTTTTTTTTTTTGGGGGGAGAGTTTTTTTGCTATGGGGCGCATGCGCTTGCCAGAGAGACACAGAGAGAGACAGAGAGAAAGAAAGCGAGAAACCACCCCCCGGGGGGATGACCACACCACAATCCCTTCTCCTCCATTCTCCTCTCGGGATCTTGAGCATGCACGCACATGCGCCCGGCGTGAGGTTAAGCCACTGGGTCCAGGTGGCCATTACGCTAACTGCTGGTCCCAATCATTCTTTTTTAAAAAAATGTGCCTTGGGACCAGCAGTTGGCATAATGGCTATGTCCCTGGACTCCCACATAAGTAAACCGTGGTTCGAGTCCCGGACGTGGTGGCTTAAACTCACACTGGGTGTGTGTGCATGCCCAAGATCCCGAGAGAATGGAGGAGAAGCGATTGCGGCGTGGCCATCCCTCTGGGAGATGATTTCTCTTTCTGTCCTCTGTCTTTCTGGTGAGCGCATGCGCCCTATAGCTAAAACCTCTCAAAAACAAAAAGAAGTGCCTTTTCAGTAATGTTATTTCCCCTTCTGTGGCAGGACCGTAGCTGATGTCGTCATCCTGGGTTAAGTCGCAGAATGTCTGGATTGCTCCTTCCCCACAGAACAGCCCTTTCAGGGTCAGGGCATGCTGGGAGCTCCGCATCACTCAGCCCCAGATCTGCCCACCGGGTCCTCCCCCTCGCCGGTCCACACAGTAAGTCACTGACGTTGTTCACAACTCTGGCTACTGCTCGTTTCCCCGCCAGGACCACGGCGAGGAGCTCCCTGGCAGGGCTGCCT
>NW_006159496.1:1373818-1376116 GCF_000334495.1 Tupaia belangeri chinensis
CGTGGGAGTCCAGCAACGTAACCATTACACCATCTGCTGGTCCCTCAAACTAAGCAGTTACAGAGGTTAACGAGTAAGAGTAACTTACTCTTCAACTTTCTTAGCTGCGGTTTTCTTATGATGGCAGGACAGAAGTTCACTAATTAAACACAGTGTTAATATGTTTTTCCCCTAAAGACCCTCGGCAGAATTTGTGTTTAAAAACTGAATGCAGGGGCCAGCAGATGGCAATGTGGTTATGCTCCTGGACTCCCACATGACCGACTGCAGTTGGAATCCTGGACCAGTGGCTTGAAACTCATGCCAGGCACGTGCATGTGTGTGTGTGTGCCCAAAGCCCTGAGAGGAGAATGGAGGAGAAAGGATTATGGTATGAACATCAGCCCTGGGCATGTCCAAATTCTCTCTCAAATTCTCTCTCTGTGTCTCCAGCAAGCACACATGCCCTATAGCAAAAATCTCTAAAAAGAAAAAAAGAAATCGAATCTAATAGTATGACAAAAACCACTACTGACGTCTTTTACAACATAAGGTTCTGCAAGACCACAAACTACATGATACCAAAGAACAGCTTTCCTTCCACACCCACCGTTATTTTGAAACGCAGGGATCAAAGGCACTTTCACATATACCCTGTCATTAAACACACACCTACAAGACAGAAGGACCAGCCGTTCCCCTTTACGGCAGGGGGACATTAATTACAACAGTTCCCCTTTACGGCAGGGAGACATTAATTACAACGGCTAGGGTCAGAACTTACCCGAGCCCTTCTTACCGTACTTGGGGATTTAGACAACTGTCTTTTAGATCCGCTTTTAAATAACTAAGAAAAATAGGTCATAAGGAAGACAATTAAATCCAGAAGTCCAACAATACCCTACATGTGGACGGCTTACGGAGCCAGATCCATTTCCTCCGTCAGCCCCGCGACCCCGGGTCTCGATCACCCCCACGGACACAGCCCGCCCGCGAAGGCCAGGCAGGAGCACCCACCTGAGGCACGGCCACGCGCTCTCCCGCGAGTGGAGACCCTCCCGTGGCGCTTTCCTTACTTAGCTCGCCGTGGCGCTGGGCGGTGCCACCACAGCCTATCTTGGCCCGCTCCTCTTTCCTGGGCCGCACGGCACTTCCTCATCTCGCCTCTGCCTTCAGCCTTCAGCTATATTTGGGCCGATGAAACCACTTGAGGTTTTTCTCCGGCACTCAAGCCACGTGACGTGGGGTGTTACGCGATAACCCCACGGCTCTGAAGCAATGAGACAGCACCCGAGGTGTCCTAACTCACATCCTGTTGAACTCTCTAACACACTCACGGAGCTAAGATCTTCAAAAGCGCACACAGAGCACCTACGCCATGGATAACTGGTCGGGACAGAAAGAGGTGGGCTTCCAGAAAATGGCAGCCTCTAAGCCTCTGGCCCGCGGGCGCCTCACCTCTCAGTTAACAGGGCTTCTTTACCTCTCCTCTGAACCCGCTGGCACTCGGGTCACGCAGCTGGCCTTTGTTCCACCTTCCCGGTGGCCTGCTTAGAAACAGGCATGGCGACTCTGGCCGGCCGGTCCCTGGAGATGTGCCTCTGTCCCAGATAGGCTCGACACACGGAGCAGAGACAATGAGGCCGAGGCTCTGCAGCCCCAGGCTCGGGGAGCCACCCTGGCGTCTGCGGGCCAGGTCTCCACGGACAAACGAAGGCCTTTGGTGGACGCAGAGGGGGAGCTGGGCGTGAACGCAGCCCTCCTCTCCAGGATGAGCCACTGAGAACACAAGAGAGCTCCTCTACCACCACCCTGTCTTTATTTTAACTTTTAAACTTTTTAAAAGTTTAATTATTTCCTCCATGAGCAAAAGAGTAAGAGGGAGACAGAGCAGCCCTCAGCAAGGCCTCTTTTTCTTCTCTATAGGATGCACGTGCTTGCCAGAGAGCGAGCTGCAGAGGAAGTGAGCGAGCCTCCCCGAGGAAGACGGCCACACGGCAAGTCCTTCCCCTCCCTTCTCCTCTCAGTGTCCGGGCATGCGAGCGCGCACCCAGCATGACTTTCGAGCCTCTGGGCCGCACTCGCCGGCCACGTGGAATACAGAGCCTGAACCTCCACACCATCTGCCGGCCTTGATGCCCGTGCACCCCAGCTCTGGCCAGCTGTGGGTCACAGGCAAGGTCACTGGGACTACGGACACGTGCCACCACGCCTGACCCAACCTGAGCTTCCACGGAGCTTCAGCCTGCCGCGCGGCGGCCCCTCCAGTACCCACCACTGGTTAGGCGAGGCCTAGCCAGTCACTAGGATGGCAGCGGC
>NW_006159496.1:1376658-1385868 GCF_000334495.1 Tupaia belangeri chinensis
TCTGAGCCAGGGGTCCAGGATACAGAGTCCTAAGAAAGTCACTCAAGTTACTGCAGTTAAAATCCAAAGGAGGGTAACAGCTGGCAACGTTCTGTGTTCTGATTTTTTTAAAGACTCATTTAATTTAATTTTATTTATTATTATTTTTTAAAATTTGACCGGGGGTGGGGGGGGACTGAGAAAGCAAGCCACCAAGTCTAGGACTCGAACTGCGGTTGGCCATGTGAGAGTCCAACACCTCTAACCACCACACCACCTGCCGACCCCATCTCTCCGAAGGAAATAAACAGCATGTGGAGAAGAGGCATGCCTGCCTAGGTGCTGCGATCAGGACCGGCCCCTGCAGGACCCCTCGAGCGGCCTGGAAGGATGGAAGAACCCAGGGTGCAGAGCTGCAGGCAGAGGGTGGCGAGTCTCGGCTGTTCGAGCACCAGGCATGCCGCCATAGCTGTGGGCTCTGAGCCTACAATTCCCCTTGCTAGTTCCGGGGACACTCTGCCGGAGTGAGCACCCTCCCATCACGACAGTCCTCAGAGAGAAAGCTCCTGAGACACCCACCGGCCCCCTCCCCCCTCGCTCCCTCTGCCTCTGCCCTTCCAGCACAAAGCCCTCTAGGCCCTTCCATTCTCTCTCTTCTTGCCCCCCCCCTTCTGCTTGGCCTGGACGCTCACCAGCAGGCAGTGGAACTGGAAAGGCCCAGTGTCGTCCGAGTACGACAGGCCCTAGCCCTGCAATGCCAACTTCCCCTGCTGCCTGGCTGAGCAGCTGAGCCGCAGGGCTGCCAGCCCTGGTGGCCAACCCCTCTCAGGCTGCGTGCTTCCCGTCCTCCTCAAGCACACACACCCTCCCTGCAAAGACGATTCTGCCATTCTTGGGGCTCTTCCCTACTAACTTATTACCTCTTCAGACTGCTGCCAATTTTAACCCTGAGTGGCTCCCGAGCACCTCCCTCTGCCCCCGCTCCACTTCCATGCCTGCCACAGGGCGTCTTCCATCGTCCTCCCCTTGGTCCACTGCCATGGCCTCCTAAGCAGATTCCCTGCCTCCAGCCAGTGATCCCGCCAAGGAAAGAGAACTCCCGCCCCAACTCTCCAGAGTCTCCCTGCCTCAGGACGAAGTCAAAGCCCCGAGAGGTAGCGCACACAACCCTAACCCCGGCCCGCCAGGCCCATCCCTCACCTCGACACTCCCTGCCACCTGCTTCAGGTTTCCCAGCCGCAACACACGTGCCATGTGGTCCGGTCCCGACACTATGCTGCTTCCGGGGACTCACCTGGCCCGGAAGGGCCCTCGTGGACTCCAGCACCCTTGGACAACAGCTGGGTACTGGCTTTCCGGAGACCCTCCCATCCCTTCCATCTAGGCCTGGCCCCCAGGCTTCGGGGTTTCCTAATGCCTCCCCCCCCTACACTGCGAGGGTGGCCTTCTTCTAACCTCCTGAAAGGCAGGAGCTGGGTCCCACTCATCTTCTGCCCCTGTGCTTTGCCAAGCATACCCACGAGGCACTGCATTGGGTGAGCTAAGTTGAAGCCTACAGGAGGGGCGTTGTCGTTCGTGAGAATGAGGATGAGGAGCAAGGTGAAGCTCAGAGAGGTCGCATGACCTTAAGAATCAGCCAAGGAGGCCTGGTTCAGTTCCCAGCCCAACCTACAGGCCAGTCGTGGTATGACATGCCCGTGACCTCTGATTCCAGAGACTGAGGCAGGAGAGTGAGCTCGAGGTTGACCCGGGCAACACTGGGACACCTGTCTAACGAGGCGGCCAGGTGCGGTGGCACGCACGACGGTCCCAGCTGGGAGGCTGAGGCGGGACAAGCGTAACACAGCAAGACCCCAACTTACAAAAAAGGGAAAAAGTTGGGGCCAGCAACGTAGCATGGTGGTTAAGGCACTGGACTCCCACATGGCCAACTGCAGTTTGAGCCCCACACCATGCCAGGCCCCAAACCCAGAGAGGAGCATGAAGGAGAAGGGACTGCGACATGGCCACCCCCTCTGGGGGCGATTTTTCACTTTCCTCCTCTCTGTCTCTCTCTGGTGAGCACACAAACCTTTTAAAAAAGAGAAAGTCGCTCAAGGAAAAGTCTTGGAAGGGGCCCCTCCTGTAGAACGCACGCGCACTGGCTAAATGAAGGCTACCCTGACAGCAGAAGGCTGCCGGAGCTAAGCACAGTGGGAGCAGGGAGCCGTCTAGACCCGCGCTGTCTCCCGGAGCCTGCGCCACTGGCAGGGAGGGCTTCCTTGTGGGCTGGCTCACCAGCACCAGCTCTGCAGGGTCAGGTGTCGCTTTCCTTTGCACACTCTGCAAGGGCGGGTTTGCTTTGCTCCAGCAGGTGGCGCCAGGGCTCCACGGCATCGCCCACTCTGGCCCGGTGCCCTGGAGAAGGCCCACCTTTCCATCCACCTTGTCATGCCGCATTTTCTTCTGAGTCTCACAGAAAATCAGAACAGGTCAGGATCAGTGTTCTCCGCAGAATATTCTCTGAATGGACAGTTCTAGCTCCCCCAAGGACTCGGACCCAGAGGATTTCTGCGGCCACGAAGCCACCTGATGGCAAGAGCAGCGACCGAAGCACTGGAGGGAGCCGGGGTCTGACTTGACTCGCCCACTAACACGTAAGATCAAACGTGGCTGAGATAAGACACTGCTGTGGAGCTTGGGGGTGGCTGGATCCGACAGCCCTCTGCACAACCGGACCCGGAAACGTGGAAAATATGCTAGGTGCGTGCGTGTGCACGTGCATGCGTGTCCAAAATCCCGAGGGAGCACGGAGGTGAAGGAACTGCAGAGTGGCCATCCCCACGAAGGGTGCTTTCTCCCCCCTCCACCCTCCCTATCTCTCTGTCTCTCACATGCCCTACGGCAAATTAAAAAAAAAAATCACTGTAACTAAAGACTTCCCAGCTATAAACTTATCACTTTAATCCAGAACGTCCACCATTGGTAAATACTTTCAAGTTCAGACTACATGGTGTTGAGAACGCAGCATCATAAAGCAGCGAGCCTCTTCCATCCATGGTAACCCCTGAGAAAGCCCTGACAGGCAGCACTTGGCCCTCACTGCTCCCGCTCGGAGCCTTCAAGCTTGTCAGCTCATCGCCGGTGCCCACCCAGACCTAGCCCTGCCCACGCACTGCAGCCCAAGGCAGGGAGGCGGCTTGCAAGTCCCCACACCAATCCCTGGGCAGGCTCCGGCAGTTCAGGGCTGTGGAAGGGGACGACAGCCGGCAGAGGCCACTACGTATGAGGGCAGAACCTGAACCCACAGCTGCCCACGTCCGGGTGCTGTAAGTTAAGCATCATCTGCTTAACATCATTCTCCAACCCAGCACTGCACAGCTCCGTGACACCAGCCCTTCCCAGGCAAGCCCAACCAGAAGCATGGAAGCCATCCTCAACAATGCAGCCGTCCCCACACACCCGACATCCAGCTGCAAAGCCTTTCCTTCTCTGTTCTTAAATCTCTGAATCCAGGCACTTCGTGGGTGGCTTTCTTCTAACCTCCTGAAAGGCAGGAGCTGGGTCCCGCTCATCTTCTGCCCCGGTGCTTTGCCAAGCATACCCACGAGGCACTGTCTATGGACAGTCCCCACCTCTGGCACCCTCGTCTCTCCCTGGGACTAGTGCGACTGTCCTCTAACTGGTCTCTGCACAGCCATGCTATCCCGGTCTCTGTCCCACTCAGCCCTCCTCTGAGCCACTGTAACCCTGCCTCTGGGCAGTACCCCCCTCTGCCCAGGCCCTGTTCCACAGAGCGGATCTACTGACCTGATATGTGACAGCTGCTGGCCGAGCTGGCTAGACACGCTGCTGCTCCCTCCCCAGCTGCAAGGACTAGCCTGAGTCTGAACAGTGGACCCGTTGGACACTGATTGGTCCCCACTAGGGACTACGGGTATTCCTGCAACAGGTGGGCCAACCGGAAGACAGACCCCAGCTGAACGCAGGGAGTGTTCGGGGAAGTATAAGGCAACTTTCAAAACAAGGTGTTTCTCTGGAATGCAGAGGCTCTGCAGCTAGAGGAAGTCAACTGACCGCTCCACAACAAAGCCCACAGTTCTGCTGAGCGCAGGGGGTGCCCTAGAGCTTGCCCTTCCAGGGATCTGGGTGCTCAGCCCTTTTTACTCTGGACCCAACTCACCATTTTTCCTTTTTTTTTTTTTGTTGAGAGAGATTTTTGCTATAGGCCATGTGTACTCACCAGGTAGACAACAGAAAGAAAGAGAAAAACCACTCCCCATGGGGTTGCTCACCAGAGAGACGGAAAGCAAGAAATCACCCCCCAGGGGATGGCCACACCACAATCCCTTTTCCTCCATCCTCCTCTAGAGATTTTGGGCACACACACACACACACATGCCCGTCATGAGTTTTAAGCTGCCGAGTCTTAAACCACGGTCAACTACGTGGGAGTCAAGCGATATGGCCATTAAGCCATCTGCTGGTCCCAAATCCACTGTATTTTAATATGACCTGGACTCTAAGTCATTTAAGTGTTTTCTGTGTGAAAATTCATCAAGCTGTGTGCTTAAGATTGTGCACTCGGGCCAGCAGGTGACACAGTGGTTAAGACACTAGACTCACATAGCCACCTGTGCTCCGAGTGCCAGACCCGGCGGCTTGCTTTTCACTTTCCCTCTCTGTCTCTGGTGAGCATGTGTGCCCCACAGCAAAACTTCAAAAATAATAATACATAAAATAAGTAATTCTTTGTAAGAAAAAGATTTGTGCCTTCTTTCATACGTATTTTATGCATCAATTAAAAAAATTGTTTTGGAGAAGTTTTTGCTATAGGGCACGTGTGCTTGTCAGAAAGACAGAGAGAGACAGAGAGACAGAAAGCGAGACATCACCCCCAGGGGAGATGGCCACACCGCAATCCCTTCTCCTCCATTCTCCTCTCAGGATCTTGGGAGCACACACACACACCCAGCTTAAGTTTAAGCCACCGGGTCCGGGACTCGAACTGCGGTCGACTACGTGGGAGTCCAGTGACGTAGCCATCACGCATCTACTGGTCCCTCAATAAAAAAATTTTAATTTGCCAGGGGGCTTACCAGAGAACGGCAGAGAGACACAGAGACAGAGAGAAAGCACCCCAATGGGGTGCAATCCCAACACAATATCTTCTCCTTTATCTCTCCATCCTTTGGGGACTTGGGGGGATTTGAGGCACACATATACACAAACCCAGCAGGTTTTTCAAACCACCAGAGCCAGGATTCGAACAGCATGCTCAGTCTATGGGTTGTGGCTCCCTTAACAACTAGGCCATGGAGCTTGCCCCAAACTTGTTTTACGTGTTTTTAAATCTGTATATCAATTCTACTTTCTCATGCTTCATTTTATTATGTGTGTGGTGTGTTTGAAAGCGAGAAAGCAAGTCACCAGGTCTGGGACTGGTCATACACTGCCAGTATGAGTTTGAAGCCGCCGGGTCCAGGACTTGAACAGCAGTCAACTACAGGGGAGTCAGTGACATAACCATTACTCTGTCTGCTGGTTCTGTGTGGTGTTTCTTTAGATAAAGTCCTTCTGTGTCAGGTCTTCCTGCTTCAGTCTGCGTACCTGGGACTGTGTGTGCACGACACACCTGACTGTTAGGGCAGACGGAGCATCGATCTGGACCCCCACGTGGCCTCGGCCTGCGGCATCTGATGTGTGCTATCACCCGGGACTGGCTGATCTCTAATGAGCATTCCAGCTATCATGGTACAAGAACCGTTTGCTCTAGTTCACTGTAGAAACAATGTTTCAACCTAGTTCCTAAGAAAATGATGAGGCAGGGATACCCTTTCTTTGTTCCTCAGGAATAAATTTCATCTTAAATTCAGCTCAGCTCTGGATTCATTATCCCATATCACTTTTTAAAAAGAGAAGTATTTATTTAATTTTATTATTATTAATTTGCCACAGGGCATACACACTCAAAGAGAAAAATAGAGAGAGGGAAAGTGAGAAAGCAAGCCACCATGTTTGGGACTCAAACCACAGTCAGCCATGTGGGAGTCCAGCGCCCTTAACCACCTTGCCACCTGCTGGTCCCTCATATCACTTTTTGATAGGCACTCATGGGATTTTTTAGACAATTTCACCCCAAAGTGTTGTATTTTTCAAAATCTGACATTTTATAATTTAGCTAACACATTGAAGTGATTCAGAATTCCATAACAAAAACTTCTCGTTTGAATTTTCATCGTTATTATTTCATTTTATCCTTCCCAGAGCTCTGAGACTTGGACAAATGATTAGGATCCCACTGGATGGATGCTAAGGCTGAGCGGTCATGAGTCTGCCTGACCAGGCGCCACTGCTGCTCAGGGGGCCTTGGTTTGGAGTGCGTGTGCCTCCCGCCACGCCTCCTGCCTGTGGACTCATGGCTGGCCTAGAAGCATGCTTCTCGCAAGTATTAACCAATGGTCCCACGCTCTTAACTGTTACAGGCACAGGCACACAGCCCCCGTCCTAGAGTAACTTCTTCTTTTTTTTTTGGAGAGATTTTCACTGTAGGGCGTGTGCGCTCGCCAGACAGACAGAGAGAGACATAGAGACAGAAAGCGAGAAATCACCCCCCAGGGGGGATGGTCACGCTGCAATCCCTTCTCCTCCATTCTCCTCTCGGGATCTTGGGCACGCACGCACACGCGCCTGGCATGAGTTTTAAGTCACCGGGTCTGGGACGCGAACCGCGGTCAACTACGTGGGAATCCAGCGACATAGCCATTACACTAACAGCTGGTTCCCTTCTTCTTCTTTTTTAAAGAATTTTAAAATTTTATTATTATTTTTTAAAGCATTATGTTATTTAACTTTATTTATTTATTTATTTATTTATTTTAATTTGACCAGAGAGGGAGAAAGAGAGAAGGAAAGTGAGAAAGCAAGCCGCTAGGTCTGAGACTCTAACCACGGTCAGCCATATGGGAGTCCGGCACCCTTAACCACCATGCTACCTGCTGGTCCCAGTTTTATTTCTTCTTCCTCTTCTTTATTTTGAAATAGACAGAGAGGGAGAGTGAGAAAGCAAGCTGCCAGGTCCCAGACTCACTGTGGCCGTGTGGGGCCCAGCGCCCTTCAGCACTGCGCCACCTGCCGGCCCCGTACCTTGTGACTGAGAAGTACACACAATGCACTGCAACACTCAGACGTAAAGAGGCAGCATGTGCAGAGAGCTACGGCAGAGACAAGTGGCAGGAGAGGCCTTCCTGGACAAGCCGCCCAAGTGAGCCTGTTTCGAGATGGTGCAAGGCAGAGGAGGGAAGGGGATTCCTCAGGAGAAGGAATGACACGAAAGGGCCTGACCGCTAGTGGGTGTCAGGCACTGCATCAGGTCTCCAGAAACAGCAGTAGGACACAGCTGAACTGCTTTCAAAATGAGCTTACATGGGACCAGCAGTTAGTATAATCGCTATGTTGCTGGACTCCCACGTAGTCGACTGCAGTTTGCATCCTGGACTCGGTGGCTCAAAACTCAAGCCGGGTATGTGTACGTGCGTGCCCAAGATCCTAAGAGGAGAATGGAGAAGAAGGGATTGCGGTGTGGTCATCACCCCTGGGAGGGTGATTTCTCACTTTCTGTCTCTCTGTCTCTCTCTGTCTGTCTGGCGAGCGCACGCGCCCTATAGCAAAAACCTCTCCAAATACATAAATAAATAAATAAATAAATACTGCATCTTGTTATCCAAACATCCCGAATGAAAACTACCACAAACACGCAAACACACAGAAGGACTAAACAACTCTGGTAACTCAAGAGTGACTCTGGAAGAGTTATAAACAAATCATTACATTTTTACTTTTCTTGTTTAAATTTATTTTCTATTTATGGTTAAGCCCTGTACATCTTTACAGTGTCCACCATTGCTGTTGTCCACTATAGTTTCCCAAATCATTACAGTTTTCACCACCACCGCAGTTACCACGGCCAAAATTTCCTCCTTCACTGTAACCACCATACCCTCCACCGCCACCACATGCACCGCCTCGGTTTCCATGTCCTGGCCCACCACCACCACGGCCACCTCTGCTGCATAACCAGGACCACCGCCACAGCTGCCACCGTCACCTCCTCCGTAACTACCTCTGCCGCCACCACCTCCACCTCCTCTTCTACCAAAGCTTCTACCACAACCAAAATTGCCCCCACCATCTCCAACGTTCCCGCCACAACCCATAAAGCTGCCAGACCCACCTCCCTACCTCTCTGAGATCCAGCAGGTTGCATCTCTTGTTTAGAAAGGGCCTTTTTCGTTTCACAATTATGCCCACTAATAGTGTAGTATTTCTTTTTTCTTTTGAAGAAAGGTTTTTGCTATAGGCCACATGCAGTCACCAGAAAGACAGAGGCAGAAAGCAAGAAATCACTCCCTGGGGGTATGGCCACACCACAATCCCTTCTTCTCTATTCTCCTCTCAGGATCTTAGGCACACACACACATGCACCAGGCATGAGTTTAAGATGCCGGGTCTGGGACTCAAACCACAGTCGATTATGTGGGAGTCCAGTGATGTAACCGTTATGCCATCTGCTGGTCCCAACAGTGTGGTATTTCTGAACACTCTGTATCATGATCATCAAAAGTTACAAAAAGCAAATCCCCTCTTTTTCCACTCTGTCGATCTTCCGTAACCTGTATGGTTTCAACCTTGCCAAACTTTTCAAAGTCGTCTCTCAAATGATATCCTTCAGTATCTTTTTTAATGCCAACAAAAATCATCTTCACTGTTAGATGGGCAGCGGGCTTTACCGAGAACTCCCTAACAGCTCTCTTTGGCTCCACTACACGCTGCGTCCACCTCTTCAACACGAGAGGGAGTCACGAAAGCCAAGCGCTGGAACGTTTAGTTTGGGGGGCTCTCACCACGCAGCCTGCGGCTGTGCCCCAGTTTGCGGAGCACTCTCCTACAGCTCCGACACTCAGCACCAGTGAGCAGCTCTCAGCTGTTCTGGCTCCTTTGGGTCAGGGTCCAAACGCGTGCCAGGTGCATGTGCATACACGCCCAAAATCCCGAGAGGAGAATGTAGGAGAAGGGACTGTCACATGGTCATCCACATGGGGGGTGATTTCTCACTTTCTCTCTGGTGAGTGCACATGCCATATAGCAAAAATCTATATAAAAAAAAGAATATCCACTTCTACTTTCTGAACGAAAAGGCCCAGGACCCCAACTAGCCGGGCAGGTGCTGCTCAAGTCTGGCAGAGGCCTGGT
>NW_006159496.1:1385899-1394205 GCF_000334495.1 Tupaia belangeri chinensis
CAGGAGATGCTGAAGGAGACAATGGGTCACGAGGGCCTGCGGTTCACCCTCCAACCTGGAACCACCCTCCCGGGTAGGCTCTCTAGGTCCATGCCCCTCTAGCTATACTTTCTTGTCATAGAAGAGTACATGCTAAATTATCAAGTACTAAAAAGTGACAGTCTTCAAAGAAAGAGAAGATTAAATGTCTAAGATTCACCATCTAAAAACACTTATTCCTACTTCTAACACTGCATTGAATTATTACATAATGAATTATTTACATAAAATTCGGTGAGACAGCTTGGCTCACTACAATACTACTCCAATGGAAGGTATTATAATATTTTTTTCTTTTTTAATTTGCCAGAGGATGTATGGAATCACCAGAGAGACAGAGAGAGAGAAGGAAAGTTGAGAAAGTGCCCTCCACGGGGGTGGCAACACCACAGTCCCATCTCCCCCATTTCTCCCTCCTGTTGGGATTTTGGGCATGCATGCACACAACCAGCCGCGTCCAGGACTCAAACCATGTGGCTGACCACGTGGAATCCAGCCGCTGACCACCACCCTACAGGCTGGCCTGGTACTCTTGATGTTCCTATAAGCCTACGAATTGACTCACTGAAGTGAGTGTGTGGATAATGAGCGATTATATACATCATGTTTCTTCTCAGAGAGATATATACCTTGTATGTAACAACTCAAAGAGAACTTCTAGCACAATGGGACGTAAGTGGAACGTCACTAAGACAACCACAGTCACTATTTACACTAACGCAACCTACAGAATGACTTCTATGAAGTCACTTCCCATTTCCATGTAAGATATAACATTATCAAGGACTCAGACCCATAAATCTAACGTAGTATTTAGCTATCATTCTCTCTTAAACAGACCTCCTTTAGGGCCAGCAGGTGGTGTGTGGCTACGGTACCGGATTCTCACATGGTAGACTGTGGTTTGAGTCCCAGATCCTGCAGCCTGAAAAAGCACACCAGGTGTGTGTACGGGTGTTGTGTGTATGTCCAAAATCGTAAAGAGGAAAATGAAGGAGGGATTGTGGTGTGGTCATCTCTGTTGGAGGGTGATTTCTCACTTTCCTTCTCACTGTCTCTCTGGTGAGTACACACGCCCTACGTTGAAACCTAAAAAAAAAGACCCCCTTTAGATAATCTCAAAAGTTATCTAAAAGACAATATTTTGTCTAGTTAGTACCAGCATCACCGTGACTTATTAACATTCTGTCTTCCCCACTGCCTCACCAGACTCTGGAGAGCAGGATGTGTAACGTTTACACTCTCAAAATCAGCACTTTACAAAGGCACTTAATACTGGCTGCAGAAAAGAAAGGAAATGAAGACACGAATAAGATTTCCATAATTGAAAGCCTGCAGATTTTAATAGGACATTCGGATATTCTAAATGTCTTTAGCAACTTTAAGAAATGCAACCACATTAGTCAAAAAGCTCTGTTTTCTCAGTTGGCTACTAAGACTCCTGTGGGCTGTTTTTCTGGCGAGTCCACTCCACCCGCAAGCTAAGGGCTGCCTGGGGAAGCAGCGGCCTCTGCGGCCCTTCGTCCCTTCCCGGCCCCCCTGATGCAGGGCTCAGACCGCAGGCCTGGCAGCTCTCCGCCCAGCTGCTGCCGCCCACGGTGCCACCCCACTAACCTTTCTGCTCTTCTCCTCCTCCTCCTCCTCCCCCCCCCCCACCCGGGGGATGGCCAGACTTCCTCCAAGTCACTGCTACTCCCTCCAGGAATCAAGCCATCACAGGACAGGGGCGCGACCTCTCCAGTCACTGGTTTTTTCCACTCCCCTAAGCTCTGGAAGCTCAGGGACTCACTAGTTTACCATTAAAAAGGTTTCCTCCCCCACCAACAACCTGCCAGCACTTCTGGATTCCAGAGACCCTGGGTTTCTGGAAAGCTGGTTTCTCCACAGCCCGAGAGATTACGGTATCACTGTAATGTCGACTTGCTTTCCTGTCCAATACAAATATAAATTAAGTATTCCTTATCCAGAATGCTTAGGAGCAAAATGTTTCAGTTTCAGATTTTCTCAGATTTCATAACAACTCGATACATGATGAGCTATCTTCGGCATGGACTCAGGTCTAAACATGAAATTCACTTCTTTCTCGCATCCACCCAATGCGCATGGCCTGAAGGAAATTTTACACAATATTTTTATATTGCAGCATTTTGACTGTGACCTACCAAATGAGGTCACGTTTTCTTCTTGTGGGAAAGTTGACCCTCAACAAGTTAGACTTGGGGGCATTTCAGATTTCTGATTTTTGGATTAGGAATGCTCAACCTATAACGTTCAAACTCTCTAGAACTAGGAAACATGGTCTCCATAATTCTTTTTTTCTTTTCTTCTTTATTTTTTCTAAGCCACAGGTGCATGTGTGTGCATACAAGAGAGGGGGAGAAAGAGGAGGGAAAGCACCCTCCTAGGCTGGTCACTCCATAACCCCGTTCGTGGGTCTCTGACCCTCAAGGACCAGGGCAATGGGTGCACACACCCAGCATGTCTCCCAAGTCACTGGGGCTGGGGTCAGAGCCTGCCTGGCCAGGTGGGATGCAGCTTGCTCAGCACAGTGCTTGCTTGCTGCACTGTGGGTCAGGCCCTCTCCACAATCCCTGTAAACCACGAGCAAAGATGCACATATGTCTTTCTTCACTTAGCTTGTGGCAAACAAGCTAAAACACTTCCAGCATTATTTCCCCCAAATAAATACCTATCCCCTCGTCATTCTCTAACAAGGAGCACGATGAAAAAGGGCAGTCTTTTAAACAAAGGGGTCTTGGAAAACTGGATATATAGATTCAAAGAATGAACCACACACAGAAATTAACTCCAAATGGAGTAAAGGCCTAAATGTAAGACCCCCAAACTGTAAAACTTGAAAGAAAACACAGGAAAGGTTGCCTGGTTCTGGGTAGCAATGATATCTTGGCTATCACACCAAAAAGACAGACAATAAAAGCAAAAATAAACAATGGAACTATGTAAAACCTAAAAGCTTCTGTGCATAAGGGCCGGCAGATGGCCTGGTGATTAAGGGTGCTGGACTCCCACATGGCTGACCACGGTTCGAGTCCCAGACCTGGTGGCTTACTTTCTTGCTTTCTCTCTCTCCCTCTCTCTCTCTTGCTCTGTCCCTCTCTGATCAAATTGAAATAATTAAAGCTAAATAAAATAATTCTTAAAAAAAACCTAATAACTTTTGTGCACCAAGGCAAACTACAGAATGGGAACACACATTTGCAAATCATGTATCTGATAAGAGCTTGATATCATAATTATTTATTCATTTAGAGATTTTACTATAAGGCATGTGCACTCTAGAGAGACCGAAGTGAAAAATCACACCCAGGAGGGATGGCCGCACCCCAATCTCTTCTCCTCCACTCTCCTCTCAGGATTTTGGGCACGCACACACACACACGCCCAGCATGAATTTCAAGCTGCTGGGTCTGGGACTCGAAGCACAGCTGACCATGTGGGAGGTCCAGCACCTTAACTACTACTCTACCTGCTGACCCCAAATACTGTAATATTTAAAGAATTCCTACAAATCAAGAACAACAAAAAAATCAGATAACCGGCCAGCAAGTGACGTGATAGCTAAGGTGCTGGACCCCACATGGCCGACTGTGAGTCAGTTCCCAGGTCTGGCAGCTTGAAAATCACGCTGGGCATGCCCCAAATCCTGATTTGCAGTGTGGCCATTTCCCCAGGGGGTGATTTCTCACTTTTTTCTCTGTCTCTCTCTGTGTCTCTCTCCAGCAAGCACGTGCGCTCTACAGCAAAAACTAAAACAAAAAAACACAAATGATTTAAAAAACGGACAAAGGATCTGAACAGACATTTTGTCCGAGAGGATGTATAAATGGCCAGGAAGCATACAGGAAGGCGTTCAACACAACTACCACCAGAGAAATGCAAATCGAAGTCGCAAACCACATGAGGTACCTCCTCACACCCACTAGGATGGCTACTGTTAAAAATAAATAAGAAAATAACAAATGTTAGTGAGGATGTGGAGAAACTGGGACCCTTCTGCAGTGTTAGTGAACTGCAGTCGCTACAAAAAAGCATCACGGTTCTTCAAAAAATTAAAAATAGAACTACCAGTTCATCCAGCAATCCAACTTCTGGATCTATAGCCCAAGAATCTAAAGCAGGGGCTCAAAAAGACATACGCCTATGTTCACGGCAGCACTGTTCTCAGCAGCCGAGGAGGAGGCAGGCCACGGGCACGTGGACAGGTGACCGGGGAACCACACGTGGCCAGTGATGATACTGCGCGGCCTTTAAAGGAAGGCGGTCCTGCCACGAGCTGTACCACACACGATCCTGAGGGCAGAAAGCCAACCACAGAAGCACAAATGTTGTGTGCTGCCACTAAGACCAGGTACCGAGAATACTTTACAGACAAAGAAAGAATGATGGTCACCAGGGACTTGGGACAGAGAGGTGGCCGTTGTTTAATGAGCCCAGAGTTCCGTTCTGCAAGATAAAGTTCTAGAGAGCTGTCCCACAGCAATGTCAATATGTCAACACTAGTGAACCATATCCGTAAAAAGTGGCTGGCGTGGTACATTTGTGACGTGACGGGGTTTTGCCACGGTTTTTTAAAGCTCAGCATATACTTGAAGAGCAGCGGCCTGCATGAAGGGCTTACTAAGTCTTGTACTGCCCTGGCTGATCTGCCAAGAACCCAGACTTAATCCTCAAGGGAAGGAGAGTGTAATCCCCACTTCGCTGATGATGAAAGCAAAAGAAAAGTGGCCTAACTTGCCCAGGCCCCACTGTAAGTAATGGGGCCTGATAAACCCTGAAAGGCCTCGTTTCACTGCACAGACAGGGACTGAGCTAGCAACACAGAAAATAAAACCAACAGCATAAGCACAAAACTCTAAAGGAGGGGGACCAGCAGTTGGTGTAATGGCTAAGTCGCTGGACTCCCACATAGTTGACCGAGGTTTGTGTCCCAGACCCGGTGGCTTAAACTCATGCCGGGCGCGTGTGCGTGCGTGCCCAAGATACCGAGAGGAGAATGGAGGAGAAGGGATTGTGGTGTGGCCATCCCCCCTGGGGGGTGATTTCTCGCTTTCTATCTCTATGTTTCTCTCTGTCTTTCTGGCAAGCACACGCGTCCTATAGCAAAAACCTCTCCAAAAAAAATATTACCAATCCGTGGTACTTTGTTATAGCAACAGGAACATTCAGCTAGGATGGGGCATGATATATAAACACATCATGCAGACAGTGTCCCAGAAAGGGCCATTAAACAAATGATCAGATAGGATTAAGAATAGCTACTTTACAATTCACATGTCCAAGGACTGATTTAAAAGGTCATCTCGGCAGGCAGCATGGTGGTTAAGGTACTGGACTTCCACATGGCCGACCACAGTTCAAGTCCTGGACCTGGAGGCTTGAAAATCAAGCAGGGCGTGTGTGTGTGTGTGTGTGTGTGTGTGTTTGTGCATGTGCACGCACAAAATCTGTGTTTGTGCATGTGTACGCCCAAAATCTGAAGGAGAATGGAGGAGACGGGGTTGTGGCAGGGCCAGCCCCCAGGAGGTGCTTTGTGTTTCTCTCTGGGCAGCACAGGAATCCTATGCAAATCCCTCCCCCCAAAAAAGACAAGTCATCTCATCCTCTTGCTTACATTTTAAACAAGTTCATGCCTTCCTGAAGCATTCACTGTAATATTCAGCTCTTTGAAGACATTCTCAGATGTATGCCTAAGTTTTCCATAATACGCATTCTCCATGAACTTCATGAAAACCCCTCATACACGCGCACCATGTGGAATGTAGACAGGGTGTCCAAAAGAGGAAAAAAGTTGCCTCTGGCTTCCAACAGCAGCACACTGAATAAGGCTGAGTCACAGAACTCCGTGTTCCAGTCCACTTGGTCATGAGCCGTTCTGGGTTGCAGCAGTGAGGGACTTGGAGAAAGCAGAGGCTGTGCTGGTCACAGCAGGCAGGCTCCCTCAGGCCGCACGTGTGGTCTACACCCTACTCTCTCAGGAGTGGCTCTTCGCATCTTAACTACCTCATCTTAGCCTCAGATCCAACAGGACAACATAGCTGCGGCAACCCTAGGCACAAGCGGTTGTCAAAAAGTTCATGGAAATGTGTACTATGAAAAACACTCCCTGAATCTCAAAAATATTTTGTACCGGGGACCAGTAGGTGGCATGGTGCGTAAGGCACTGGACACTCCCACATGGCTGACCACGGTTCCAGTCCCGGACCTAGTGGCTTGCTTTCTCACTTTCTCTCTCTGGTCAAATTAAAATAAATAAATGAATAAATAAAATTAAATAATTATTAAAAAAAGTTTTTTTACCAAAATAAACTTGCACTTTTAATCTCATCTTTCCACTTCAAGCATTCTTACACAATTTGTGTTTCTTTCTTTCTTTTTTTTTTTACTTTTTAAGATTGTTGCTGTTAGGTACATGCACTCACCAAAGAAACAGAGGCAGAAAGCAAGAAATCCCCCCCACTGGGGGGTGGCCATTCCCTTCTCCTCCATTCTCTTCTTGGGATTTCAGGCACACACACGTGCTCCCAGCATGAGTTTCATTCAAGCCACTGGGTCTGGGACCAGAACTGTGGTTGACCATATGAGAGTCCAGCTCTTAACCACTACACCACCTGCTGGCCCTGAACTTAACTGTATTTACCAATTTTTTTTCTCTTCTTTTTTTGGCTGTAGTGTGCAGGAGCTCACTCGGCTGGGAGAGTGAGAAGGAGAACACTCCCGGGCGGATGGCCATGCTGCAATCCCTTCTCCACTCAAGACTGTGTGCATGCAGACACACACACCTGCGTGTTTCTCAAGCCACTGGGTGTGGGACTAAACCACAGTCAGCTGTGAGGATCCGCCGCGTTAACCCACTGGCTCAGGTGTACCAATTTAAAAAAAAAAGTTTCTTTCTCCTGTGAGTGAGAAACAGAAAGAGAAAGTAAGAAACAGACAACCCCTACAGGTTCTTGACCCCATAATCATCCCAGCTCTCAGCCAGCCGGAATACAGACACCCATGTACCCAGGGTGTTCGGGAGGTTGTCGCACTTTAATCCGGAACATTCCACATGTCTGCTCCACAGAGTGCGGCGTTTTAGCCCTGTGCCACTGCCTGGCCTGTACACACTGTCTGTGTGTGCCAAGCTCTGTGCTCACAGTCGGACAGGAGAGGTGCCGCCCTCAGGGACGGCCAGTGAGAGTCAGGGCCAGTCTGGACAGTGCCCACAGGGACAGCCAGTGAGAAGTCAGGGCCAGTCTGGGCAGTGCCCACAGGGACGGCCAGTGGGAAGTCAGGGCCAGTCCGGGCAGTGCCCACAGGGACGGCCAGTGAGAAGTCAGGGCCAGTCCTGACAATGCCCACAGGTGGCCCTTGAACCGCAACACTGGTTCAGCCTAGGTCTCCAGACTAGCCTACCCTATAGATTCTGGACTTGCCAGCCTCCATAAATCTACGAGCCAGTTCCTCAAAATCTCAGGGCCAGCAGGTGGCGTGGTGGTTAAGGCACCGGACTGCCATGTGGCAGACAGCGGTTAAAGTCCTGAACCACAACAGACACATGTGCATGTGTGCCCAAAATCTCAGAAGAAGAATGGAGGAAAAGGGATTGTGGCGTGGCCAACCCATGCTCCCCATGGCAAAAACCTTAAAAAAAAAAAAAAAAAAAAAGCTTAATGTCTCTCTCTCTCTCCCCTCCCCACACTGCATTAGTTCTGGCCACTGGGAGCCTGAACACAGATGATTAACTGTGAATGCACCAGGCCAACTTGCTTAGCCTCTCTAAACCGATACTGTAGCTACCTACTTCCAAGGCAGGGAAGACACAGCGTGTTAAACTGAGACGCCAACAGACCGCACAGGTAACAAAAGACCATGCGCGGATAGAGTGCGCACACCTGAGCCAGCACTCTGTCAGTTTCCTTCACCAGCAGATTAGGAGTGGAAATCTTCTGTTCTGCCCACCTTCCCGTCCTCCCTCAACTCCCTCAATTTATAAGCTCTTTAGAGATTAAGATGCAAGGACGCCTTCCCTCATGGATACCTGACAAGGGTACAGCCGGCTGAGGGCGCCTCCACCACCAGATGCTGTGTAAGTGTCTAAAGCAAACATCAAAAATATACCCTCTGCATACCGCATTTCAGTCTGAGCCACATTCTCAATTTGCATCGGTTAAAAGCAAAGGCCAAGGAAGTGAGCGATTCCGGCGGCGGTGGTGGTGGCGGCGGTGGTGGTGGTGGTGGTGGCGGCGGCGGCAGCGGCGGCAGCA
>NW_006159496.1:1394236-1413556 GCF_000334495.1 Tupaia belangeri chinensis
AGCAGCAGCAGCGAGGAGGCCTGTCTGCACCGTGCAGCCTAAGGAAAGGCGCTGCTGACGCCCACCGGGCGCCTGGGTTATTAGGAAACCCAGGGGAGCGCCCTGTCTCCAGCTGGACCGTGAATGGACCAATTAGCTTAGAGCTATGATGCAGCAAAACCAACCAGTCGGCCACGCAGAGGCACCACTCGGTCTTACTCAAAGCATATGCCTGGCAGAAACACTGGTTAGGGTTTTTGTTTTGTTTTGTTTTGAAAGGATTAGTTGTTTAATTCCATTTGTTGTTTTTATTTTTCAGCTTGACCAGAGAGAGCCCGAGAGAGAAAGGGAAAGTGAGAAAGCAAGTTGTCAGGTCGGGGACTCAAACTGCAGTTGGCCATGTGGCAGCCCAAAGCCCTACCCACTATGCCACCTGCCAGCCCCTGGTTAGGTTTTTTAAATTCTTTCAGCCAATATGAGGGGGCTTCATAAAGTTCATGGAAAAAAAAGAATTAATGTACAAGTTTATTTTGGTGCAAGTTTTTAAATCCATGCAGTCTTTTCATGGTGTGCCTTGTCCCGGAACTTACTGAAGACCCCTCCCCGTACTGACCGAGAGTACGAACAGCACCCTCCCAGCTGGTGGGGTACAGTGAACGAACTTGCAGTATGGAGACCAGCAACAACGAAATTAAAATTCCCCCCCCACCACCATCTCGCCCTCGGAAGGGTGTGTTTAGAGGACAGACACCGGAAGGAAACAGCAGGGAGTGTCGGAGCAGGGGGTCGGGGAGTTGGGCTAGGGAAGGCCTCCCCGGGGACCCAGTTAAGCCCCTTTAAAACGAAGGAGCATGCCTTACATCTGTGGGCAGAGGAGAGTCGAGAAAAGGCTCTGAATCGGAGCCTGGTTTCTGAGTCAGGGAAACAGCCCAAAGGCACATATGGCTGAAGGGGAATGAACCACGGGACAGCAGGGAGATGAGGTCAGTTCCGTGAGGACGATGGCCTTCCCTCAGGGTGAAAGGAGGCCCACAGAAGGGAAAAGAAAGTTCCAAGGAGACTACTTTGGCTGCAGTGTAAGAATGACTGGGGTGGGAACCAGCAGATGGCATAATAGTTAAAACGTCATGGACTCCCACGTAGTTGACCACGGTTCGAGTCTCGGATCCGGCAGCTTAAAACTCATGGGCATGTGTGCATGCATGCCCAGTATCCAAAGAGGAGACTGGAGAAAAAGGGATTGAGAGGTGGCCATCTCCACAGGGGGAGGTTTCTCACTTTCCATCTCTATAGAGAACGCACACACCCTATAGCAGAAGTCTCTCTAAAAAATAAAAAGAATGGGGTGGTGATGGCAGGAAAGCAGGGGGCTGGTTAGGAAGACAGCTAAATGCAAGTCAGGAACAGCAGGGTCGGCTCTGGCCCCGGGGACACCATCTCCTCCTCAGGGTAGGGGCGGAGAGGGCAAAGGACACCTGGCCCTGGGAAGGACCCCTAGGACTCTACATGACCTGGCAAGTACAAACTTAGGTATATATCCAAAAGAATTAAAAGGAACAGCTTAAACAGATATTTGTATACCTATGACCATCATAAGAGCAAAAAGTGAAAATTACCTAAGTTTTCATAAACAGACGGATGGACGCATACAGTATACACGCACAATGGAATGTTTTTGTTTTTGTTTTGTCATAGGCCGTGTGCTCTCACCAGAGAGAGACAGTGAAAGGGAAAGCGGGAAATCACTCCCCAGGGGGATGACCCTGCCTCAACCCCTTCTCCTCCTGGGATTTGGAACATGGATGAACATGTGCCCTGTGTCATTTTCAAGCCACTGGTTCTGGGACTCAAACTGCAGTAGGCCATAAGGGCTGCCAGGACTTAAAAGCCCAGAACTTTAACCACTCCACCACCTGCTATTCTCACACACAGTGGAGTACTACTCAGCCACAAAAAGGAATCAAACCATGACACATGCTACACAAAGTAAGTCAGACACAAAAAGCAGAAAATAGTTGAAGGCGCTTGTGTGAGGTACTTAGAGCTGGCGAATTCCCAGCAGCCACCAGGGCTGGGGGCAAGGGCGAACAGGACTTGTTAAACGGTACAGTTTCTATCTGGGAAAATGAGATTCAGAAATGAACCGTGGAGAGGGCTGTGCAGCACTGCAAAACTACCTTAATGCCACTGAGCTGTACACGTAAACGGTTAAGATGGTCAATTTCAGGTTGCTTCTATTTTATCACTTTTTTTAAATTAGGGGAATTAAAGTGGAGGAGGAAAGGGACACGTTTTCAAAGAGTTTCCAGTCTACCATGTCTTTCATTATTATTATTATTATTATTATTATTCATTTGAAAGATGAGGAAGCTGAGCTCCCAACAAGGGGCAGAGCTCGGGTCAGCACCCCGCTCAGTGGACTCCGTGACCCGGCCCGCCCTGCCCGCCCTGCCCAGGCCGCACTCTGAGCTCAGTGTCCAGTCCTGCTTCCTTCCCTGACAGCGCTCTTATCCGACATCAACCTAAACCATCCCAGATCACCGCAGTCTCAGGCGACAGCGTTACCAAACCAGGAGCATCTGCAGAGGGGGGTATTTCGTAGGAGGACCAGCACATACAGCACTAGGACGCAGTGCAGAGAAGGCATCCATTTACTCGCCAATACGTCACAATGCTTTTAGCTACAAACCATGAAAAAAAGCCCACGTTAGGGGCCGGCAGATAGCGTGGGGGTTAAGGGCACTGGACTCCCACATGGCTTACCGCAGTTCGAGTCCCGGACCTGGTGACTTGCTTTCTCTCTCACTCTCTCTTGCTCTGTCCCTCTCTGATCAAATTAAAATAAGTAAATAAATAAGTAAAGCTAAATAGAAAATTTTTTTAAAAAATTCTTTAAAAAAATAATAATAGGGAACCAGCAGTTAGTGTAATGGCTATGTCGCTGGACTCCCACGTAGTCGACCGTGGTTCGTGTCCCGGACCCGGTGGCTTAAAACTCATGCCGGGCGCGTGTGCGTGCGTGCCCAAGATCCCGAGAGGAGAATGGAGGAGAAGGGATTGCGGCGTGACCATCCCCCCTGGGGGGTGATTTCTCGCTTTCTGTCTCTATGTCTCTCTCTGTCTGTCTGGCGAGCGCACGCGCCCTACAGTGAAAATCTCTCCAAAATAATAATAATAATAATAATAATAATAATAGTAAAAAGCCTAAGTTAAAGTGCCATAAACCATAAGAAAATCTGCCATCACATGTAACCCTGAGGGCAGAGGCAGAGGATTCAGGCATGGATGTTACGATTATAGCTTAACACGAGAACTGGGTCACTCCGTGGCCTGGTGGTTAGGGAAATCGGAGCACACATGGCCGATGATAGTTCTAATCCCAACCAGCAGCTTGGAAAACATGCCCAGCACGTGTGCGTGTGTATGCCCAAGATTCCAACAAGTTCCAGAACGACAGCAAAGGGATTGTCGTGTGGCCACTTTCTCTCCCCCTGTCTCCCTCTCTCTTTCTGTTGAGTGCAAGTGCTGTCGTGCAATTAAAAAAAAAAAATCTGGGCTCCCGCTTTCTGCTCTGGTAACTTCAGTGTCAGATTTAGCTCATGACTAATCCCCGCACCGTCACAAAGGGCTGCCCGTGGAAATAAAGGCACACCTATGCTTCACTGTGTGTGCTCTCCTGCTGCCTGCGGAAGGAAACACCGACACGAGAAGTCTGAACTTAGAACTGAGCCAACCTAGGCCCTAGCTGCCCCAGACCACCAAGTCACCAAGGGAATACGATCATGCTCAGACCAGCTTAGACCAAAGGCTGTCTCATGGCTGGGTGAGGGTACAGAGGAGGAACTGAAAAACAATCAGCATTTTGTTATTGAGAAAGACAAGGTTGGGCCAGCAGGTGGCGTGGTGGTTAGGTGCTAGATCATCCACGGCTGACTCCACGGGTCGAGTCCTGGACCCGGCGACCTGAAGCATATGCCAGGTGCATCTGCATGCGTGCCCGGAGCTCTGGGAAGAGAATGGAAGAGAAAAGTTTGTGGTGTGGTCATCCCCCCTGGGGTGATGTCTCACTTTCCTCCCTCTGTCTCTGTCTCCCCGGTGAATGAGAAAGAAAGGAAGGAAGGAAGGAAGGAAGGAAGGAAGGAAAGGAAAGGATGTGGGTGCTGACAGGCCACCAGCACTGCCCATTCTGGTGCCTCCTGGAAGTTCACACACGAACCCAAGCCCTGAGCAGCTTGCTAAAATGCAGCTCCCACACGGGGCTGGGGTAAGGCAAAGACCGCATCTGCAAGGAGCTCCCAGGTCCTGCCCCCAGGTCCTGCCGTGCTGCTGGCCTGCTCTGCCCACTGTGCCACGAGGCCCATGCATGCCTCCCTAGGGGGACCTCCCGCTGCTCACCGCTTCTCATCAGCAGAGCTGAGTCTGGCACAGCTCCTCAGCGTATGCAGTCAGGCGGGCTGCCAGCGCAGTCTGCATGTGACCAGCCAGCACATTCCTCTGCTTCAACAGCAGGGGTGTTGAGTGATGGGGGTGACAAATTAGCCTGGGACTTCCAGCAACCAAGAAGCTTTTTACACAAACACCTGGCGAATAATTGATGGTGATAAATAAACAATGCACTCTTAGCTCAGAAGGCAAGCCATGGCAAACGCTGGCATCTGACCACCCTTCTGCATAACCGCGTCCATCTCGGAAATGAAGGGAGGGGCCCTGCGTCGCGGAGTCGGAGAAAGGCTGCCCGGCAGCACTAATCAAAGGCCTCCCCGCTGGGGACTGGAGGAAGAGGTCCCTGGGAGCAGAGTGTAGGCTCCAGGGGAACCGGGTAGAGGCACGGCTGAGTCTGGCTCATCCCCAAGGGGTAAAAGAGCATCTCAGTGAGTCCCATGAGAATAAGCAAGACTTTCCACAGGACCTCAACAGCACCCGACCCTTGGATCTGAAATGGCAGGATCCAGGCCTTGACCTCAGCCCCACTGCATGACTACACCAGCACACTCAGTGCCTCAGTGCTCATCTGGAGAAGATAGCAATACTCAACTCTATTTACAAAAGTTGTGAAGTTAAGTAAAACGGCCTAGAAGAAAAGTCTTCTGCAAGTCATGAAGCGGCACGCAAGCATTTGTCATTACCCTTCAGGGTCCCCAGCGTGAAAGAGGAGCAATCCTGGGTGTCCCTCCATCTGAGACCCCCGCAATTATGACAAGTTCTGTAATTCAGACCGAAAATCTTCAGCCCATGACATCCCCTCGCACTATCAGTGCCCAGTGCTGGCGGCAGCAGTGCTGGGGGTGCACGGCCTGAAGCCAGGGACCCGGATCTGGGAAGGCTGGCTGGGTCTGCCACAGCTGCGACGTGGGACTTCCAGTTCCTTGCAGTCCGTGCCCCTGACGGGGTGGCAAGGGCATCTTCTCTCTGAGCTGAGAGAATGCCATACATCCGCAGCCTCCGTGCAGGCAGGCGGCCGTTACTCCTGAGGACGGAGAGCCAGATCTGGGGGGACCTATAGGGTCCTAACGCGCAGTTCTGGAGCCCGCACCCTGCCTTGTCGCTGAGCCACGTTGGCCCAGACCCGCTGTGGAGGAAGCCTCTGTTGTGGTGGGCCCTGAGTCCTGCCGAAGGTCCGTCCACCCCCACGGGACCTCCACGAGCACATAGCAGCTAATGCTGGCCACTCGCTTCAACCTGGAGCAATGATTTGAGACCAAACGTGAGAAGTGCCAAATGGCCGTGAGGCCCAGGAGGGGACTACCTGCCTGGCGGGACTGGGCTGCCCGAGTCCGGCTGAGTCCGGGAGGCAGACAGGGCCCGGGCCCTCCGAGCTGTCAGGGTAGCGCAGAGCGCTGGGACAGAGGCCAGCGTGTGCCTCCGCTGCAGACGGCCGCAGGACGGAGCCTGCGCGGCTTTCCCTCCCAGCCGCGGCACCAGCGGTGGCTCCAGGTGCTCTGGCGCCCCCTTCAGGCCGAGGGCCTTCGTCATCACGTTGGGGCGGGGTCAGGCGTGCTGCAATCCCTCCATTCTCCTTGGGATTTGGGGCACACACCCCATGTCATTTTCAAGCTGCCAGGTCTGGAACTCGAACCGCAGCCACCCATGTGGGAGCCCAGCGCCTTAACCACTGTGCCACCTGCCAGTCCCTCACCTGTTTCTAACCACAACTCGGTAAAGCCCTCGTAAGGGACAGGGACTGCTTCCCCGACCCAGGCCTCTTTTCCAGCACTAACCCTCCCGAGTTAGAAACAAGGTGGAAGCCTCGACTCCCCGGGGCCGGGGGCAGGCCCCGCCCAGTGTCGGCAAGACAGACGTCCCCACTCCCCGACTGGGAGTCTCGGCCAAGTGACACAGCGTGAAACACGGCCGGGTGCCCACCCCCACGCCGGCTGGCAGAGCCTGCCCTTCCCAGGCCTCCTGAGACCTGCCGCAGGGCCTGGAAACTCCTCCTGAAGGGTTAGCCAGAGGCTCTTTCGTCGTTCGCCACCAAGAGCCCAGTGAGCAGGCTCAGTGACCCCAGAGAACTCTGAGTCACTCCCTTCCCTGCGGAGACTCACTTGGTTTTCTGCTAATTGCCAGAGGGCTCCATCTCCACAGAGACAGAGAGGGAGGGAGAAAGCAGCCCCCGGCGGGGTGCGGTCAGGCTGCGTCCCTTCTCCTCCATCTTTCCACTGGCTGGGGTCTGGAGCCCACACTCAGCGTCTTCTCAAGCCAAGATGCACTGCAGCTAGCCCTGTGGGATCTGGCTCCTCAGCACCAGCTACAGTGCTGGCCCCACAGCATCCGGTTGTAAAAGTGCCAGAGGCCTGTCGGCCCAAACTGCCCTCTTCTGCTATACACTGGGTGACCCGTCAGTGCAGATCCAGCATACATTTTCCAGGCCCTCTGGAAAACACGAAATCATTCTTTTAGTCACTTCATAGTTTAAAAAGATGGCATTTAAGACAACAAAGAATGGGTACTTTCAAAAAGGAATGCCTCACAATTCTTTCCTTTTTTAAGGTTTACTATAGGATGTATACACTTCTCAAAGAGACAGAGAAAGTGCGAACTCACCCCCAGGGGGAGGGGGGATGGCCACACCACAATCCCTTCTCCATCTTCCTCTAGGGCTCTTGGTCACACACACCCCTCCAACATGATTTTCAAGTCACTGGGTCTGGGACTTAAATGTAGTTGGGCATGTGAGAATCCAGTGCTTTAACCACCATGCCACTGGCCAACCACATAAGCAGTTTTCAGAAAAATATTATGTTCTCAGAAGTTAACCTCTTATCAAAATTTATCTTTAAAAGATCAAATCTCATTTGACTTCCATCCCATTTGTTCAACTATAGCAATGCTCTATCCTGGAAAACATGATAAACCATAACTGAGCAAAAAAACTTCATTTCTCGGGCCGGCAGGTGGCGCGGTGGTTAAGGCACTGGACTCCCTCATGGCTGACCGCAGTTCAAATCCCAGACCTGGAGGCTGGCTTTCTCACTTTCCCTTTGTCTCTCTGTCTCTCTCTGGTCAAATTAAAAATGATATTAATAGTATTAACAAATAAAATAAATAATTATTTTTAAAAAGCCTTCACTTCTCACAAGTTCCCAAGCCCTGTATCCCCAGAGTTCCCATCACTCTCCACATTTCAGCATCTATCACCACTTCCTCCCCAGAAAGCACTCCAAATGACCCAGCACATTATCAACGCGGGTGTGGGTTGTTGGCTTTTTTCTTTAAACATCTAAAGGGCTCAGGCAGGAAACTGTGCCTTTTAAGCCTGCTCTCACGGTCCCAAGATGACCCCTGTGGGGGGAAGAAACAGACCTCCACCGCCTTCAGGAATGGCTGGAGCTCTTCTAGCTTTTTGTGAGTCAGTAGAGAGCTCAGTACTGACATTAGGCATCACTTTCTGCACTTCGCCCATGGCCTTTGTCATCACGAACTCCACTCCCGAAGGGAGGGCACCGGCCACTCCCGGGAAAGCCAGGTCTAAAACGAAGTACCCATGGCCCGAGCGGCCTCTCGCACAGCAGGAGACGGCCCCAACGCCTGCAGATGTACAGACCTGGCACGTGGCCAAGGGACGGACGGCGTTCTCATCTCCTGACGTGGGCTGGCCAGCACTTAATTTTAAAACACGCCGAGTCCAGAGACTCCATTACACTGCTTCAGAGCGCGGCCGTGTACCCACCCTGACAGCGCCGTAACTCTGGGTCGGCTCTCAGGCCAGAGAACCGGCGTCCTTCACGTGTATCTTTAAACGCGTCACAGTTTTCACTGTTATCCTCGGTCACGTCCATGGGACAGGCGGTGACGAGGCGGGCTCGGCGCACAGCTCTCCGGGTCCCACCAGCACCCACAAGGCTCTCACCTCCCCGGACTCGTCTACACAAAGGGAAGCCAGTTTCCGGCCGTGTTTACAACGGGTGGGTGGCTGTTACAAAACGCCAAGACTCACATCCGAACACGGATGCAGCTCACTGGGCGGGTGAATGACCCACTCCACGGGGACTGAAGACCTGTCTGCTCCCCAAGTACACCGCGGCGTGACAGTCCGTACTGTGTCCCAGGGAAAGCTGTCCGGAAAGGGCCCCACGGTCTGACCCTAACCTGCCATGTCTGGACGGCACTTCCCCCAGGCTGAACGAGGCCACTGAGGGCAGAGAATGAATGTCTGTCTCCCTCTGAAACCTCTCACTCGAGTAACAGAGGTGTCCCACTCGAGCCTGAGGGGTCAGGCTGAATTTTAACTCATACTCATCCGAGGGCTTTAGCCTGAAAGACATCCAGAGAGTAAGGCTACGATGGACAGACCTCAAACTGCCAGGCCCCTCCGGCTAGTCCACCCCCGTGTCCGTCTCCGCAGTCCAGTCTCAGGAGAGGACACCTGCCAGGGCATCCGCCTCTGGGGCTAGCCGCCACATGCCAACCTGTGCTGGAAGGACTCTCACCACCACATGCGAGGGGCCTGACAAAGAGCAAGCCTGACCCTGCCAGCTGCACCTCCGCCTCGTCCCTTACAGAGGGCACAGAGCAGGCCATCTCCATCCTGGTCAGGACCAGCCTGGACGATGAGCAGGTCCACCTCCCCGCCACTCGGAGGTGAACTACACTCGCAGGGAGTGTGGACGCACACCAACCTCGGGCTGAAGTCAGCATCTAACTGCTTCCTTGTAACCCAAAGGGCGGGGGACTTGAGCGTCACTCAAACCTATATCAAACTTAAATTCAACAGCCAACACTCTACTCAGAGAAATCCATCACCCTTTTTTTAAAAAAATTTTTTAAAAATAATTATTTATTTAATTATATTTATTATTATCATTACTCTTCAATTTGACCAGAGAAAGAGAGGGAAGGTGAGAAAGCAAGCCACCGGGTCCAGGCCTCAAACCTCGGTCAACTACATGGGAGTCCAGCAACATAGCCATTACACTAACTGCTGGTCCAGAGGTTACCATTTCTATAAGCACATGTCTGAGAAACTAGAAATTTGCCAGAAACTAGAAACTAGAAATTTAGGAGATTTGTCCTAAACTTTAGCTCAAATAAAGCCACCGGGTCCAGGACTCAAACCGCAGTTGACCATGTGGGAGTCCAGTGCCTGAACCACCACCCCACCTGCCAGTCTCCCTTCACCTTATTATTGTACAAGGAAATCAGAACTCTAAACTGGTCATTTCATTTCCTCAGTCACAGACCAGAGTCGCAGGACACAAATGAGACAACTACAGAAAGATGCTATAATAGGGAACCAGCAGTTAGCGTAATGGCTATGTCGCTGGACTCCCATGTGGTCGACCGCGGTTCGTGTCCCGGACCCGGTGGCTTAAAACTCACGCCGGGCGCGTGTGCGTGCGTGCCCAAGATCCCGAGAGGAGAATGGAGGAGAAAGGATTGCGGCATGACCATCCCCCCTGGGGGGTGATTTCTCGCTTTCTGTCTCTATGTCTCTCTCTGTCTGTCTGGCGAGCGCACGCGCCCTACAGTGAAAATCTCTCAAAAAAAAAAAAAAAGATGCTATAATAAAGCACAGCACCACTGAGGACACTTCCTTCCCCATGTAAATTATGGGCATCGGGACCAGCGGATGGCGTGGCAGTTACGGCACTGGACTCCCACAGGGCCAACTGTGGTTGGAGTCCCAGATCCAGTGGCTTGAAACTCATGCTGGGTGTGGTGCATGTGTGCTAAAGACCCCAGGAGGAGAAGAGAAGAGAAGGGACTGCTGTGCGGCCATCCCCCCGCCTCCGGCTGATTTCTCACTTTCCCTCTCACTGTGTCTGCCTCTCTGTCTCTGACAATCGCACACACCCTAAGGCAAAAACTACCCAAAAAATAAATAAATAAACGATTTACAGGTGGTTTTCTTGACTGCTTCTGTTTTTGTTTTGCCAGAGGGCATGTGTGCTCACCAGAAGGAAAGAGAAAGCACCATCCCCCGTGGGCTGTGGTCCTGCCACAATCCCCTCTCCATTTCTCCATCCTACAAGATTTGGGGCACACAGGCGTATGTGCCCAGGGTGTTTTCTACACGTGCAGTACAGTAGAAAGGACCGAGGCTACGTCTGAGGCTCAGGCGCTATTAACATGCAATCATTCTGTGACCCTGAGTAAGCTATTTCACCTCTCAGGACAACGCCTGCCCTGTGAAATAAAGGACAGTCTAGTGGCCAACTGCAGTGGCACCGAGGTGCTTAGTGCATCAGTTTACTGACTTCCAACACTGTCACATAGAAGCCATTTTTTAAAATATTGAACAAATTTTCTTAGCTCTTCACTTGACCATAGTTTATTTTTACAGGTAAAATATATACTATATCAAAATACCATCATTTCTATAATCCCTTTAAGAGAATCTATATTTTATCAACATTTAGATGAAAAATATTAACACATATGTGACATTATTTGTTCCACCTCAAATGTTTATTATGTGCATGGATTTTTTTCCAGGACTTTGAACAACTCTACAGCCTGGATTTTCATTCTCTCAAGTCTTTCCCGGCCTTAATGTTGCTAGCTTACGTTCACTTGAAAGATTTTGGGCTCTAGGATAAAAATAAAACAGGTGAGAAAGGAGTAAAAAGGACAGATTCAAGAAAGAGAAGATTGGCAAGAAAGTGGATACAGTAGAGAAAGAAAGCAGGAAACGAAGCCTGGACGCCAGTGCTATGAGCAGGAGCCCGTGCTGGCGGGAGAGGGTGGTGAGGAGCGAGTACCACAACCAAGTGTCTACGATGACCCTGACCTGGCGCTCCACGCTTTAGAAATTAGTATATACACGTGCTTTTTCTCATTTTAAGAGAGGTTTTTGCAATAGGTCACATGCACTTATAGAGAGACAGAGACAGAGACAGAAAGCGAGAAATCACCCCCCGGGGAGATGGTCCCTTCTCCTCCATTCTCCTCTTGCACTGGCATTAGTTTAAGCCCCTGGATCCAGGACTTGAACAGCAGTTGGCTATGTGAGAGTCCAGCACACAGCCATTATGCCATCTTCTGTCCTGTCCACAGAGTTTTAAAAATCAAAACAGTATAAAAACAGGGTGCTAATAATGTCCCTCTCACCCCAGATTCCTGAACTCCCTAAGTTCCTAGACTCTCTCTAGAGGGAAAACTAACAATTTCATCCTGCGGTGGTAGGTGGCATGATGGTCAAGGCACTGGAATCCCACATGGCCAACCATGGCTTGAGTCCCAGACCTGGCCACTTGAAAACCACGCTGTACATGTGTCTGTGCATGCCTGAGAGAACGGAGGAGAAGGGATCATGGCACAGTCATCCCCCCAGGGGGCGACTTCTCACTTTTCCTCTCTGTCTCTCTTTGGCAAGTGCAAGTCGCCTATGGCAAAAACCTAAAAGAAAAGAAAACAAATCACCCCTTCAGAATGTTTGTCCCTGCTTTCACACTTGCTTCTCACAACAATCCCTGACGCAAGTGCCCTTCCAGAGGCTGACGGGCCAGCACAGAGCCCAGAACGTAGCTGGGGTCAGAACACGGCCCGACCGCACTCGTATGCACGAACCCCCCTACACTCAGGGGTCCCTACAGAAACGTGGCAGAGGCACTCAAGGTGCCTGTGAGAACACAATCTTGGACCCTAAATATGCATTAGCCAGGGACTGCTAATATAAACCGCCACTGTGTTCTGTGAAATACTGGGCAGCCATTAAAACCCAGGTTAAACGAGGTAAACCCAGGTATACCGCAACGGAAAACCCCCAGCTGCTTGTTAAGTTAAAGAGCAATTGCCAGAAATCGGGAGTCAGTGTTTAACGGACAGAGTTCAGCTGGGAAGACGATGTTCTGGAGAAGAGTGGAAGTGATGCCCACCAGCACGCACACGCTATTAACACGGACACACTAGAAAGTGGCTACCGTGGGGCTAGCAGGTGGCGTGGCAATTAAGGTGCTGGATCCCACAGAGCTACCCTGTGGTTCAAGTCCCAGACCCAGCAACTTGAAGATCACCCCAAATGCATGTGTGTTCCTGCCCAATATCCCAAAAGGAGAATGGAGGAGAAAAGACTGCAGCATAACCACCCCTGAGGGGTGATTTCCCACTTTCCCTCTGTCTCCAGTGAGCACACACGGCCTATAGCAAGAACACAACAAGAAAAATGATTAGAGTGGCAAATCCTGGGACCAGCAGTTGGCATAATGGCTATGTCGCTGGACTCCCATGTAGTCGACCGCGGTTCGAGTCCTGGACTCAGTAGCTTAAACTCACATACGGCACATGTGCGTGCACGCCCGAGATCCCAAGAGGATAATGGAGAAGGGCATATGGTGTGGTCATCCTCCCTGGGGGGTGAGTTCTCGCTTTCTGTCTATCTTTCTGACAAACGCACACGTCCTACAGCAAAAACCTGCCCCCCCAAAAGCGGTAAATCTTACGTTGTATACACACACACACACACACACATACACACACACACATTCGCCCACCATGTTTTAAAATCCTAAAAAAAGAGAAAAAAACAAAGAAATGTAAAAAGCACTTTCAGGGGCCGGAAGGGGGCGTGGTGGTTAAGAGCACGGGACTCCCACATGGCTGACCATGGTTCGAGTCCTGGGCCTCGTGGCTCACTTTGTCGCTTTCCCTCTCTTGGTCTCTTGCTCATTCTGCCCCTCTCTGGTCAAATTAAAACGAATGAATGAATAATGAATAGTTAAATAAAATAATTCTTTAAAAAATTTAAAAAATAAAAAGCAGTTACAGAACAGTGTGGATATGATTCCATCTTGCATAAAGAAAATATGTGTGTGAGAGCCCTTGGGAAATGCGTTCTCCCCTCTGTCCCACTCTGCCCCACTGAGGAGGCATGGGTCAGGCTGCAGCCTCCTGGGTGTGCTGGCGCAGAGCCCTGGGCTCCTGGCGCCGGCATGTGCTGTCCCCTGGTAGCGGACCCTGGCGCCCCTCCCCGCTGTCTCAGAGCTTGCTTTACCTCAGCTGTCCAGCCCTGGTTCCACGCCACAGCAGACTCGGCGAGCCCCACACACACTCCAGCGTGAATACGGATGCAAGAAAATGCCTCCCGGCTCCCCTCATAAGCTGCAGTGTGGACTGATGACCAAATAAAAGAGGAGGGCTGTGGGGGCCAGCAGGTGGCATCGTGGTTAAGGCGCTGGACACTCCCACATGGCCAAACCCGGCTCAAGTCCCAGACCTGGTGGCTTGTTTTCTCACTTTCCCTTTCTCTCTCTCTGGTCAAATTAAAATAAATGAATTAATAAAGTAAAATAAATAATTATTTAAGAAGATAAAAAAGAGGATGGGTGAGACCACTGCTGCTGGGAACACGCGTACATGGCAGCAGGGCAGCCCTTGCTTCTCAAGTACTTAAAACTGCAGCTTTGGGACAACGCGGCCACAGTCCACACGCGCCACAGAGGACATTCCTGTGGGAAGCCGCAGCCACGCACAGTCACCGGGACCGCAAAGTCCATGACTGCTCTGAGATGCAAACCTAGCTGACCACATGACCTAGCCCTAGGTTTGCCCAAACTATTACCAGGGAGCGACCACACAGTCGAAAACGGACTCAGGAAAACGCGCAGGAGGACGTGAAAGCTCGCTGCGGCGCCGCATGCGGGAGGAGGGAATGCGGGCCGGGCATGGGCTGAGGGGCTGCCGAGGGACACCAGAGCCGCAGTAGGGCAGGACGGCGTTCTCGAGCCGGCGGGCCGCTGCACCAGAACTGCAGGGAGCTGTTCTCCCAGTGCGTTCTCATTAGCCTTGTAAAAGCCTAGAGCTCCATTTCCTCACACACAGGCGGGCACATCACAGCCTCAGGGAAAATCTGGAGGGCAGAAATCTGCTTTTCCCATCGAGGTGCTTCAAGTCTTTTCCTTCTGAGAGAGATGTCTGCCATAGGGCGCATGCGCTCACCAAAGGAAACAGAAAGAGAGAAATAAGAAACATCCCCCAGGAAAGAAGGCCACACTACACCCCTTCTCCTCCAGTCTCTTCCTGGGATTTTGGGCACACGCACACGTGTGCCCAGCATGAGCCTCAAGCCTCGGGGGCCAGGACTCGAACTGCACCATCAACCACATGGATGCAGTGGCTTAACCACGATGCCACCTACTGGCCCTAGTACCACGCCTTTAACAGAGGTTCTCAAAGGTGATATGGACCCCTGGGAGTCTCAGAGGCCTCTTCAAGGGGCTGACAGATCAAAACGGTTCCCACAGTAACATGAGTCGATTCCCGAGAAGGTCCCGGGTGCAGCCTTTTGCACTATGCTGACACACTGACGGTGCAGAAGCAAAGCGGCCACACCTGCTGGCCCTACGCGCTCATCAAGGCCAAGCCTTCGCCTTCAGGACTTGCAGGCCAGCAATCCGCCAGCTGTGTGCTTCGCTGGGCACTGCTGGGGACCACTGGGAAGGCTCTGCTGGGTGTCAGGGTCTGCCTCAGCACCTGGTGCGTCCTGGCCGCTGCGGGGCTGGGTGAGAGGTCGCAGCATGAAGACCCTGTGCAGGAGACCAGCCCCCTCTCTCCTCCCACACATACACTCAAAGGAAATAAACGAACTTTTTAAAAAATGTCAATTTCACTTTTAAGTGTCCTTGATGAAATGGTACGCCATTGGAAAACCGCCAATTGTTCAGAAAGCTAAGTGTGATTACTGTACAACCTGGCGACTGCACCTCTTGGACATCTATCCCAAATAAATGTAAATTTATATTCACATGAAAGTTGTCATTCGGAATTGAAAAAATAGTAATAACAAGTGGAATTAAATAAAAAATTCTTAAAAAGGGGGGTAGGCAGCAGGTGGTGTGGTGGTTAAAAGCACTGAATTCCCACATGGCCAACCATGGTTCGAGTTCCGGACTTGGTAGCTTGCTTTTTCGCTTTCCCTTTCTCTCTCTCTCGGTCTCTAACTAGTAAAATTGAAAAATAATAACAAATAAAATTAAACAAATAATTCTTTTTTTTTTTGGAGAGGTTTTTTGCTATAGGGCGCGTGCGCTCACCAGACAGACAGAGAGAGACAAAGAGATAGAAAGCAAGAAATCACCCCCAAGGGGGGATGGCCACGCCGCAATCCCTTCTCCTCCATTCTCCTCTCAGGATCTTGTGCACGCACGCACACGCGCCCCGTGTGAGTTTTAAGTCACCAAGTCGGAGACGCAAACCACGGTCGACTACATGGGAGTCCAGTGACATAGCCATTACGCTAACTGCTGGTCCCTAAACAAATAATTCTTTAAAAAAAAAGAAAAGCTGTCTATAGGAGCCAGCAGATGGCATGGTGGTTAAGGGAGCTGAACTCCCACATGGCTGACCATGGTTTGAGTCCCAGACCTGACAGCTTGCTCTATCACTCCCGCCCTCCCCCCCACCCCATTCCTCTCTGGTCAAATTAAAATAAATAAAGTTAAATAAAATAATTCTTTTAAAAAATGTTATCAGTAAATGTTCATAATACTTTTATCCCCAACAGCCCACAACTGGGAATGACCCAAGTGTACTTCAAAAGGCACAGAGTTAAGGGACCAGCAGAGGGCGTAATGGTTACATCACTGAATTCCAATGTATTTGAACACGGTTCGAGTCCTGGACCTGCTGGCTTAAACTCAGCCAGGTGCGTGTGCAAGCGTGCCCAAAATCCCGAGGAGACTGGAGAAAAGACTGTGGCGTGGCCACCGCCCTGGGCGTGATTTCTCACCTCATGCCTCTCTGTCTCTCTGCGGAGCGCACAGGCCCTATAGCAAAGTTTTCTCTCATAAAAAAAACATAAAGTTACAGAGTTAAACTGCTGCACGCCCCGAATACTGCTGAGCCACAAAGAGGAACGAGCTGGGATACATACAACGAACACCACGAGTCCACTTAAGGGACGCAGGGTGGACAAGATCAGAGGCCGAAAGTAGAATGTGATTGCCGGGGCTGGGCAAGAGGGGGACAGGGAGTTAGCGTCTAACGGGTACAGAGTTTCAGTTCTGCAAGACAAAAAGATTTCTGGAGATATGTGACAGTGATGGATACACAATATGAATATACTTTATACCAAAAAATAAAACCAAAACAAGGAACGCTGATGGCAAATGCAGGATGAAATTGGGAAGAGACACTGGTCAGGGAGAGGTCTGAAGGTTTAAAAGGTAACCCTGGGGGACCAGCAGATGGCGTAATGTTTATGTCACTGGACTCACCTACAGCCAACCCTGGTTGGAGTCCCAGACCTGGTGGCTTAAAACTCACACTGGGCGCATTTGCGTGCGTGCATGCCCAAAATCCCCAGAGGAGAATGGAGGAGAAGGGAATGTGACGCGGCCATCCCCTCCATGGGTGATTTCTCATGTTCTGTCTTTGTGCCTCTCTGAAGAGTGCACACGCCCTATAGCAAAAATCCCTCTCTCTCTCAAAAATAAAGGTAACCCTTGGCCAGCAGATGGCGTAGCGGTTACGTTGCTGGATTCCCACATGGTCAACTGTGGTTTGAGTCCTGGACCTGGTGGTGTGAACATCACACTGGACAGGTATGAGCACACCCGAGGTCCCAGGAGAATGGGGTGCAGTGTGCTCATCCTCCAAGGGGGTGATTCCTCACTTTGCCTCTCACCTTCTCTGTTTCTCTCCAACAAGTGTCCATACTCCATAGCAAAAACATCTACAAATAATTACATAAAATTTAAAAATAGAAGGACCAGCAGTTGGCGTAATGGCTATGTCGCTGGACTCCCATGTAGCCGACCACAGTTCGAGTCCCGGACACGGTGGCTGAAACTCACACTGGGCTCGTGTGTGTGCATGCCCAAGATCCCGAGAGGAGAATGGAGAAGTGATTGCGGCATGGCCATCCCCCCTGGTGGTTGATTTCTCTCTTTCTGTCTCTATGTCTCTCTCTGTCTGGTGAGCGCACGCACCCTCTAGCGAAAACCTCTCCAAAAAAAAAAAAATAGCTAAAAAAATTTTTTTTAAAGGAAACCCGTATATTCATTTGTACTGCTTATCCATTATTCCTTATATCACGTATATATTTTAAAATCTATTATCAACTTGGAGCCAGCACATGGCATGGCAGTTACGTTGCTTGATTCTCACATGTCTGACTGGTTCGAGGTCCGGACGGGTGCCCTGAAAATCACGCTGGGCGCGTGTGCGTGCGTGCCCCATATCCCGGAAGCAGAATGGAAAAGGGACTGCAGCATGGCCACCCCCCAGGATGACTCACTTCCTCTCTCCCTGTCTCTGTCTCTCACTCACCCCAGTAAGCGCACACACCCTAAGGCAAAAACGTCTTAAAAAATTAGTATCAACTCAATATTCAACGCATTTTTAGAATTTTTTGCTACACGATATGTGCGCTCATGGGAGAGAGACAGTGAAACAGAGAGGGAGAGCGAGAAAGCATCACCACGGGGCATGGTCACACCACAACCCCTTCTGCATTCCTCCCTCCTTTCAGGATTCTGGGCACACACCTGCAACAGAGTGATGTTCAAGCCTCCTGGTCTGGAACTCGAACCACAGAGTTGGCCTCATGGGATCCAGCCACTTTAACCACCAAGCCAAAGGCTGTCCCTCAATTCATTTTTTAAAAGTGAAAAAAAAAAAAAGCCCCTGAGTCCCAGCTGCTGCAGTGCACTAGAGGACACTGCCACTCGGCAGGCTGAGGCCGCCAGGAGACCCAGCTTCCACTCTCGCTGACCTACAGGCCGGTGTGAAGGTGAACGCCTGTGATCCCAGCCCTGGGAGCCTGCAGCAGGAGGATCCAGGCTCGAGGCCCTGTCTGGGGAGGCAGGTGTGGCCACCATTGATCGGGAGGCTAAGGAGGGAGGACTGCGATATGGTGAGGCCTTGTCGTAAACAAACAAAACGGCCATGCTGAGGCGCACAGACCGCTGCCATAAATCTCCACCCTTGCCCTTTCTCACACTAAAGGGCTGCCTGGAGTAAACTCCCGCGTGGCCGGGCGATGAGCCGAGATGCTTTCTTCATAAAGTACCATTTTTAGTGGAAAAACAACAAACTATGCTTATTTAAATGTACGGGGCTCTTCAAAGAGTTCACAAAAAACTCAGATGAAAAAACCGTGCAGGGATATCTTTTTTTTTTGCACCAAAATAAACTTATACTTAAATTCCATTTTCCCATGAACTGCATGAAGTCCCCTCCTATATGCTGAACTTCTCACTGAAACGGAACAAAGCAAGTCTGTCACCTGGAGGGAAAGGATGGACAATATCTTGACGTCAATGATAAAATCAAGCTTCTGAAACTAGAATGAAAGTCAGAAAACCTGAGTGTCCACCCTGGAGGTGACAGCTTCCCGCCGCTCAGACTTTTCTAATGCAATCAGGGGTGATGTTAGGGATGTTAGTGAAACGCATCAGCATTTGGGATGTCCCGCACACACCATGTTCAAGGGCGGACAAGTCCATTCAAACTGCAGGACAGAACTTGGAATTCCAACGTCAGCGTGTGAGCAGCCCGGGGACACCGCTTCAACTCCAAACTACCCTTTAAGAGAGTCCGGCTTACAGAGTGGGGCTAGCAACAACGCGGGCCGTTATCCGGAAAAGTTACCGAGAGACCCCGCTCCCCCGCTCCGCATCTGCCATCTGCAATCTGCGCAGGACCAGGTCCTCTGCGGCCTGGGCCCGCCGTGGAGAGCGGACGGCGGACGGCGGAGAGCCGACAGCGGGCAGCGGACATAGGGCAGCGGGCAGCAGAGAACAGGCAGCGGGCAGAGGGCAGCGGGCAGAGGACAGCGGAGAGCAGGCAGCGGGCAGCGGACATAGGACAGCGGGCAGTGGAGAGCGGGCAGCGGGAAGCGGACATAGGACAGCGGGCAGCGGAGAGCAGGCAGCGGGCAGCGGAGAGAGGAGAGCGGGCAGCGGG
>NW_006159496.1:1413787-1414123 GCF_000334495.1 Tupaia belangeri chinensis
GAGGACAGCGGACATAGGACAGCGGGCAGCGGAGAGCAGGCAGCGGGCAGAGGGCAGAGGACAGCGGAGCCGCCTGCTGCCCGAGAGCTGCAAACGCGCCAGGCGGCATGTCCTGCCAACCTCCTGCCCGGGAAAACAGCAGGTTCCGAAAACGAGCGGCGCGTTAACAGCCCCAGACCCAGCACGCGAGCAGCGCCCTCGACGTCTCCGCTTCGGTCCTAAGGCCGTCCAGGGCCGCGGCCGGCGTTGGCCAGCGCTCCCCCGGGCTGGGGCCTGACCGCAGATCCCGACCGCGAGGGCCCGCCAACCGCAGCCCTCTGTGCCCGCCGGACACCT
>NW_006159496.1:1414519-1414745 GCF_000334495.1 Tupaia belangeri chinensis
GGGGCCTGCAGGGTCGCGGGGGCGGGGCCTGTGCGGGAGGCCCCGCCCCTCCTGGCCCCGCCCCGCCGCCGAGCCGGGAAAGCCCCGAAGTCCCTCGCGAAGCCGCTGGGGCACTGCAGACTGGCCTGTGCCGCCGCGTGCGGGGACGTGCGGAGGGGCGGGCCCGGCTTCCCTGCTCCGGTCGACTAGGCGGATGGACCGGCTGGCTTGGCGGCAGGGCGCTGGC
>NW_006159496.1:1414861-1455449 GCF_000334495.1 Tupaia belangeri chinensis
CCGAGCGCTGCGCGGAGCTGGCACGCTTGGGGTGCCCGGCAGGGTTCTCGCTGCGCTTGTTAGACTTTGTGAGTTAGGAAAAATTAACCTTGCTTTGAGAGGCTCCAGGGTGGTCTCCGCACCCCTTCCTGACGTGCTTGCGCTCAGTCTCTTGGCCTTTCCGTCTATCAACCTGAAATCCGCAAAAGATCTGATGTTACTGATCTGCCCCAGATGTAGATGATCTCTTCCGGGGTAATAAGTATACCTACTCTCTAATAACGCAGTGACGACTCCGTCTCTGCCAGTCTAGGCAGGAATGGGAGAGGAGGACATTGAGTCCCTTTGACATCCTTGTAGCACAATAAACTCTAAACAAAGAACATATTTAACTGTTAAAAAGAGGGAAGAGGGGGGACCAGCAGGTGGCGTGGTGGTTAAGGCGCTGGACATTCCCACATGGCCGACCACGGTTCAAGTCCTGGACCTGGTGGCTTGCTTTCTCACTTACCCCCCCCCCCCCCCCCTCTCGAATTAAAATAATAAATGGATGAATAAATTTAAAAAGTAAATAAATAATTCTTAAAAAAAAAAAAGGGAAGAGGCAGTGGTTAAGGCACTGGACACTCACTCCCATATGTCCGACCAGGGTTCAAGTCCTGGATCTGGTGACATGCTTTCTCACTTTCTCTCTCTCTCTGTGTCTCTTTGTAGTCAAAAAATAAATGAATGAATTACTAAAATAAAATAATTTTTTTAAAAAAAATAGAGGGAAGATAACACAGAGAGGCGAAGTTCTGCAATATTCCAGGCTACATGAAGGATGGGGTTGATCACCAGGTTGACTTGCACAGGCCAGGTAAGGGGTCACTGCATGAAACCCTGGTGAGAGAGTTTGTCTCTCTGTCTCTCTCTCTTTTGAAAAACACAGAGAGATGGTAAAAGGGTATAAAATATTAGAAGAATACATTGATGAAAACTATTAAGATTGGGCCAGGTAGATGGTATTGCGGTTAAGGTGACTGAATCTCACATGGCCAGCTTGGCGGTTCAAGTCCCGGACCCAGTGGGTTGAAAAATACACTAGATTCCCACATGGCTGACTGATTGGAGTCCCAGACCTAGAGACTTGCAAATCACAAGGGGCGTGTGTTCATGCATGTGCATGCCCCAAACCCAGCAGAATGGAGGAGAAGGGATTGCATCATGGCCATCCCCCCTGGGAGGTGATTTCTCACTTTCCCCCTCATGGTCTCTCTGGTGAGTGCACACATCCCATGGCAAAAACCTAAAACATAAAAAAATAATAACACACCAGGTGCACGTGCATGAATGCCCAAATCCCGAGAGGAGAGTGAAGAAGGGATTGCAGAGTGGTCATCTCCCCTGGTGCAGAGTGTGCATCTCCCCTGGGGGGTGATTTCTCACTTTCCCACTCTCCCTCTCTCTGTCTCTATCCAGCAAGCACACATGCCCTATAGCAATCTAAAAAAAAAATTTTTTTTAAATAAAATTGTAATAAAGAAGTTTTCCAAATAGGATATAAATCATAAAATTAAAAAATTGATAAATATGACAAAATAATCTAAATTTTTTGCATAGCATGTAGGTCAGACTGTAACCAAGAGTAATTTGTAAGATGTGTGACAAAGAAAGATCTAATTTCCTATCACTAAAGGAAGTAGTGCAAAAATATTTAATTTAGAGAAAAATAGACAAAGGATATAAACAATTTCCATAGAAGATACAGATGGTTTTGAGGACCAGCAGATGGCATAATGGGTACATCTCTGGACTCCCACATGGTCAACCACAGTTTGAGTCCCAGACCCAGCAGCTTAAACCTCACACTGGGTGTGTGTGCCCCCAAGATCCTGAGAGGAGACTGGAGGAGAAAGGACTGAGGCATGGCCAATCCCCCGAGGGGTGATTTCTTGTTTTCTGTCTCTCTGTCTCTCTGGCAAGCACACGCACCCTATAGCAAAAATCTCTTAAAGAAAATACAAATGGTTTTTAAAAGGAAAGTATCCAATATTAGAAATAAAATATTATTTTCCACATAAATACAAGATTAAAAGTTTGACAATATGTTTTAATGAAGATAGAAGGGAACAAGGGTTTTGATTTACAGGTTTTTAAAATAAATTTTTGTGCATTATTATTTTTTAATATGTTATAGGGCATGTGCACTCACCAGAGAACAACAGAGAGAGAGGAAAAGTGAGAAAGCAAGGAGCCAGGTTCGGGACTTGAATTGTAGTCAGCCATGTGGGAGTCCAGCGTCCTAACCACCATGCCACCCACTGGCCCTTGATTTAGTGTTGATGAGAGTATAAATACATTCAATTTTTTGAAGGCAATGTAAAATTCAGCTCTATCTTGATTCAAGAAATCAACATTTTGGAATTCATCTAGCAGATGTATTCTTCTTGTTGTTTTTAACAATTGTTTATTTTGGAGCCAGTATGGTGGTTATGGCAGCTGGACTCCCACATGGCCAGCAGCAGTTCGAGTCCCAGATCTGATGGCTTGGAATTTATGCTCGGTACATGTAACTGCATGCCTAAAACCCCAGGAGGAGAATGGGGGGAGAAAGGATTGTGGCTTGGCCAACCCCTGGGGAGGTGATTTCTCACTTTCTCTCTCACTGTCTGTCTCTCTCTCTTTGGTGAGCACACATGCCCTAAGGGAAAAAAATCCTAAAATAAATAAATACATAATTATTTAACTGATTTTATTATTATTTTTGAATTTGCCATAGGGTATGTGTGCTCACCAGAGAGAGAATGAGATAAAGTGAGAAAGTAGGCCCAGGATCAAACCGTGGTCAGCCATGTGGGAGTCCAACACCCTAACCACCACGCTACCTGCTATGTATACCAAATGTATGTACAAGTTTTGGAATGGAAGTATTCTTCTATGTATACCAAATGTATGTACAAGTTTTGGGTTTTTTTTTTTTTAATAATTATTTGTATTTAACTTTATTTATTTGCTTATTTAGAGTGACAGAGAGAGAGAGAAAGCAGGCCACCAGGTTCGGGACTCGAACCACAGTCGACTATGTGGGAGTCCAGCGACAGCCATTACACTAACTGCTGGTCCCCCTATATGTACAAGTTTTAAAGATGCCTAAAGAGCTATTTATAAACAAAATGGTCAGATGACTGAGATTTACATAAATAAAATGTAGGATGAAGGATGTGGATAGGCGCATCACTGAACATGACTAGCAGTGAGTTGATGACTGTTGGAGCTCTCCTGTATGGGATTCGTTGTATTAGATTGTCTGCTATAATGTGCATTTCCCATTTCCCATCATAAATAGGTTTTTAAAATAAAAAGTGGAAGAATATACATGGAGAGTCATTACAGTTTTGTTTTGTTTTGTTTGTTTCTTTCTTTCTTAAGTTTTTACCATAGGGCATATGTGCTAGCCAGAAAGAGACAGAGACAGAGAAAGTAAGAAATCACCCCCCGGAGGGGTGGCCACACGACAATCCCTTTTCCTCCCTTCTCTTGGAATTTTGGGCACACACAGGTACCCGACATGATTTTCAAGCCACCAGGTCCAGGACTGAAACTACATTAGATCTTGTAGGAGTCCAGCGCCCTAACTACCACCCCACCTGCTGGACCCATGTAGGAGTCCAACACCTTAACTACTACACCACCTGCCGGACCCATGTTTTGTTTTGTTTTTCAATTGTTGATTATACAAAGAAATAATTAAAATAGTGCCAAACATTTATAATGGGTAGCATATCAAAAATTTAAGTAAAGATCATTACTTTTGCTTTCTTTTCGCTTCTGACTCCACTATGCCGTGACATGGCACTGTTTCCATGACATCAGCAAGTCTTGTTCACATTTCCAAGGGGTTATTGAATTTGCTGTAGGGCTCGTGTGTGTGTCAGAGAGAGGGTGGGAAAGCACCCGGGGGTGGCCACACCGCAGTCCCCTGTCCTCGGATTCCCGGTTCTGGGCGTGCACACAGGGCCCGGGACTGGGCCCTGGCCGTGTGACCCCACCGGCACCTGCGCGGGGCTGCCGCGCGTGCACGTGCCCGGCGACCTCTCGGCCTCCTGCCCCGCCCCTGCACGTCCATTCTGTCCTCTACCCTAAGGAGGGCAGCCCTCTCCTATTTTACCGAAGGGCTATAACGCTTCGTCTCCGGACCGCGGTCTGCGTCTCTTACAGCGTCACCGCCTGCCGCGTTCCCCTCGGTCCGCGGGGCCGCGAAGGGCCAGCACGTCCACCCACGTCCACCCACGGGGCCGCGGAGGGCACGGGGCCGCGAAGGGCCAGCACGTCCACCCGCAGGGCCGCAGAGAGCCCAGCACGCCTGGGCCAGGAGAGGAGCCGCTGAACTGCCCCAGCCGGAGCACTTGGCAATCCTGTGTCCCTGGGAACACCTGAGCCTGGGCACACAGGTAGCTGGTCACCCTCCCTGGCAGCCAGATCTTGGTTTGTACAAGAGGGCACCAAAAGTTTATGGAATGGGCTGGACTCCCTCATGGCCAACTGCAGCTGGAGCTCTGGACCTGGAGGCTTGCTTTCTCTCTCATGCTCTGTCTCTGCTGAGCACACGTGCCCTATAGCAAATTAAAAAATAATAACAAAATAATTCTTTTTAAAAAGTTTGTGAAAAAATAAAGGTGATAATACATTTTTATTGGAATATTAATCTTATCCAGAAGGTTCAGACACAGTAGGAAAAAACATAATAGATATATTCTAGGGTCAGAATGTATGCACTTATGGTACCTTTCTTATTAATAAATTAAAGCCAATTGTTATAGGAATCAAAATCATTGAAAATGATGCAAGTAATTCAGTGAACAAAACTCTGCTTCAGGGCAGACTTCCAGTCTTTAGAAAATCCCAAAATGTGATTTCCATGTCCATTACACTGGACTGTGGTCTCACTGCCTCTCCCCACTGTTTAGTTTTTGTTTTTGTTTTTGTTTTTTTGAGAGATTTTCACTGTAGGGCGCGTGCGCTAGCCAGACAGAGAGAGAGACATAGAGACAGAAAGCGAGAAATCACCCCCCAGGGGGGATGGTCACGCCGCAGTCCCTTCTCCTCCATTCTCCTCTCGGGATCTTGGGCACGCACGCACACGCGCCTGGCGTGAGTTTTAAGCCACCGGGTCCGGGACGCGAACCGCGGTCGACTACGTGGGAGTCCAGCGACATAGCCATTACGCTAACTGCTGGTTCCCCCCACTGTTTAGTTTTTAACAGCAACTGAGAACGTTATTTAGCAAAGACATTAATAAAATTAATGATAGCTTCTACGTATAATACTGTGCAGCTTTAAAGAAAAAGGATGACCGAGAGCATCTGAAGAGATGCCCATCATCACGAAGCACCAAGGAAGTGGCTGTCAAAACCACGGCACGTCACTGGGAGCCCGCCACCATGGCCGAGAGCTGAAGGAGCCGGATCCCGCATGGCCTACCACACAGTCCGAGTTCCAGCCCAGCAGCTGAGAAATACGCTAGTGTGTGCATATGCCCATGCACGCATACCCAACGGAAAAGAGCAACAGAGAAGGGGTTGTGGGGTGCACACCCCACTGAGGGTGCTTTCTCCCTCTCTTCCTCTCTGTCTGTCTGGTGAGCTCACAGATACTCTGACCAATTAAAAAGAGAGAGAGAAAGAGAGAGAGAATTATCAGCTTGAGCCTATTAGGATGGCAATTATCAAAGAAACAAAAACAGAAAGTAACAAGTGTGGAGAAATTGGAACCCTTAATTAAGCACTGTTAATAGGAATGTAAAATAATGCAGCCTCGGGACCAGTAGATGGCATAATGGTTATGTTGCTGGACTCACATGTAGTTGTCCGCAGTAAGAGGGCCAGACCCAGCATCTTAAAACTCATGCCAGGCGCGTGCACGTGTGTGCCCAAGATCCCAAGAGGAGAATGGAGGAGAAAGGGATTGGGGGTTGACCCTCCTCCTAGGGGGTGATTTCTTGCTTTCTGTCTCTCTCTCTCTCTCTCTCTGTCTCTCCAATAAGAGCATGTGCCCTATGACAAAAATCTCTAAAAAATACACACACACACACACACACAGACACACACACACACATATATATAGTGTAGCCCCTATGGAAAAGAATATGAATTTCAGAAATGTTAAGACCTAGAGTGACGATTTTCAGCACTCACAGATACATATCCAAAAGAATTGAAGGCAGGGCCTTGAAGAAGTATCTGTACTCCTGTGTTCATAGCACCATTATTAACAATAGCCAAAGACAGAAACAACGTAAATGTCCATTGCTAGTTGAGCAAAATGCAGTATAGACATGCAATGGGGTATTTATTCAGCCTTTGAAAGGAAGGAGATTCTGACACGTGCTACACGTGGATGAACCCTGAGGCTGTTGTGCTAAGTGAGATGCACCGGTCATAAATAGAGACACAGTCAGACTTCACTTACATGAGTAATTGGATTCGTAGAGTGGAAAGTGGAAAAAGGGGTTCTCGGAGGTTGGGGGTGAGTGGAATTTATTGTAATGGGTATAGTTTCAGTTTGGCAAGATGGAAAAGCTCTAGAAATTGAGTACATAACAATGTGAATACACCTAACACTACTGAAGTTTATTCTTAAGATGGATACAATGACAAGTTTTATGTTATATGACTTTTGCCACAATTGTAAAAAAGAATAATAAGGAAGATTATATGTAATGATAATGCTTTTCAGGTATATTTCAAGTAAGGGAGAAATAAAGCAAGGGGGAGGTTTATTACTACTGTTTTCTAATCTGCTACACTGCGCACGCATTCGCTGGAGGGAGAAATTGCTCCCCAGGAGGAGGTGGCCATGCCGTAACCCCTTCTCCTCCAGGTACCTCTCAAGGTTTGGGGCACGCACACATACACGCCCAGCACGTTTTTAAACTGCTGGGTCCAGAGCTGTGCCTCTGGCCATGTGGGATCCAGTCACCTCAGCCACCTTGGCCGGCCTGGGAAAGTTTATTTATCATGCTACTGTTTCGGAGGAGATAGAAAAGAGATCTCTCTCTCTTTCCTGCTTGCGTGTGCAGAAATGTCATGAAAGAAAAGTGAAAGAGAAAGTAGGAGTTCAGTCTGGAGCGGGGGAAGGGGTCAGGAGTGAGTGGGGAATGTGCACTTATCTGTTTTCTTAGTGGAGAAAATGCATTAAATCCAAGCCCTCGGGCTAGGTGCTGGCGCAGTGGTGGAACAGCAGGAGCCCCTTAGGCGAGGTCCCGAGCTCACATCCTGAAGCTTCCCAGAGCACACCGGGCTGGCTGAGACGGGGCGGTGCAGCATGCAGGCCTGCCAGAGTGCCTACCTCTTTGTCTCAGTCTCTCTTTCTGTCTCTTTGTCTTGGAAATTGATAAGTGAATAAACTTTTAAAATGCCTAGTTATAGGCCAGCAGGTGGCATGGAGGTTAAGGCAGTTGGATCCCACATGGCCTTCTCTGCAGTTTGAGTCCTGGACCCTGTGACCTGAAAAACACATCAGGTGTGAGTGCACTTACACCCAAAATCCTGAGAGGACAATTGAGAAGAAGGGATTGCAGTGTGGTCATCCCCTGCATCCCCCCGGGAGAAAGTGGTTTCTCACTTTCTCTTTATGTCTCTGTCTCTCTCTGGACTTTCCCTATAGCAAAACAAAAAATAAAATAAAATTTTTTTTAAAAAGACTCTCGGGACCAACAGTTGACATAATGGCTATGTCGCTGGACTCCCATGCAGTCGACCGCGGTTTGAGTCCTGGACCCAGTGACTTCATATTCACTCCAGGCGCCTCTGCATGAGTGCCCAAGATACTGGGAGGAGAGTGGAGGAGAAGGGATTGTGGTGTGGCCATTCCCCCTGGGGGGTGATTTCTCGCTTTCTGTCTCTCTGTCTCTCTCTCTCTTTCTGGCAAGTGCACACGCCCTATAGCAAAAACCTCTAAAAAAATAAGTAAGTAAATAAATAAATAATTATTTTAAAAAGACCCTCAATGCCGGGCCAACAGATGGTATAGCGGTTATGGTGCTGGACTTCCTCACGGTCAACTGCAATTTCAGGCCCAGACCCAGTGACTTCATATTCACTCCAGGCGCCTCTGCATGAGTGCCCAAGATACTGGGAGGAAAGTGGAGGAGAAGGGATTGTGGTGTGGCCACCCCCGCGGGAGGTGATTTCTCACTTTCCCTCTCACTGTCTCTGTTTCTCCATTCTCTCTGGTGAGTGCACACACCCTAAGGCAAAAAAACTCTATTAGACAATAAATAAATAATTATTTAAACATGATAAAGAATAAAAAACAAGGCGATATGCAGTAGTATGAGAGAATATTTGTGCAGTATGGTGACAGTGTAGGATAGGTTAAAAATGTTACGTATGGTTTGTAATGTATGACTAGGTAGAAATGCTAACATACCAACTCTAGTTTGTGTTGTTTGGAGAACAGTCTTTCTGACCTGCTTTTCACCATTTCTCTGCTGTACTAATTTTAGAGAAGAAATAAACACCAAAACATTTTAGAGACTTAACTGTCATTGTGTTGGTCTTTCATCTTTCAATGTCTTTCTGAATTATAGGTTTTTAAAAAATTATTCGGACCTGCAAGTGGCCTGGTGGTTGGGGTGCTGGACTCCCACACAGGTGACTGTGGTCTGAGTCCTGGATCTGGTGGCTTGCTTTCTCACTTTCCCTTTCTCTCTCTGGTCAATCAAAATTTTTAAAAATTATTTATTTAATTTTTATTACTAGTGTTTTTAAATTTACTGTGGGGCATGTGCACTCACATATACCACTCCTCTCCTTTTAATAACAGAGAGAGTGAGCACAGGAAGAGGAAGAGGACAGAGAAACAGGTATTTTTGGCAGGGTCTTGTTGCAATCCTACTGCCCCAAGTAGCTGTGAGTTCAGGCTGTTCAGGTTGGCTGGGGGCTGAACCTCAGCCTCCCGTGTGGCCCCAGCTGCCATGCACTGGTACCCTCCTGCTTATGCCATTGCGACTTGTCCCCATTTTCTCTCTTTTTTTAAAAAAAGAATTATTGAATTTTATTTATTTATTTATTTATTTATTATTTTAAAAATTTGCTATATGTGCTCTCCCCAGGGAGAGTCAGAGAGAGAGGGAAAGTGAGAAAACAAGTCACCAGGTCCGGATTCCAATGGTGGTTAACCATGTGGGAGTCCAGCACTAAACCACCACGCCACCTGCTGGTCCCAACCCAATTACTTTTTGAAAGCTTGATGGTGAGAGTCAGAACACAAACGAGTGAAAAGGACATGGAGCCCCCTGTTGATTTTTCATCCTAAGAAACTCAGTAGTTTAGCTGTAAGAAATTCTGTTGTGTTTTCATTTGAAGAAACTTGGTGGTTGAGAGGTTGGCAGGTGGTGTCCTGGTTAAGAGCGCTGATCTCCCACATGGCTGAACGTGGTTCGAGTCCCAGATTTGGTGACTTATTTTCTCATTCCCTGCCCCTTTCACTCTGTCCCTCTCTGGACAAATGTTTTGTGTTGTTGTTTTTTTAAATTTTTAGAGTTATTTTTATTTAACTTTATTTATTTATTTATTCATTTGTTTATTTCAATTTGACCAGACAGAGACAGAAGTGAGAGAGAGAAAGTGAGAAAGCAAGCCGCCAGGTCCGGGACTCAAACTTGAACCATGGTTGGCCACATGGGAATCCAGTGCCCTTAACCACCATGCCACCTGCCGGCCCCAGGACACATGTTTTTTTAAAAATATACATAAACAAACAAAATTAATAAAGTTAAATAAAATAATTTTAAAAAAGAAAGAAACTCGTTCGTTGAGCAGTAAGAAATTCTGTATTGCACTCAAGGCCAATAGATCATCTTTTTTCCAGGTTTACTTGTGACAGACGCTGAGACAGGGTAACTACAATGACAATCCTTTACCACTTTCAAACAATTAGAAACAAACAGTAGCCACAGGTTTTAGTCAAGTACTTTGGAATGACAGCAAGATAAGTGATAAACTCCAGCGTGTAGGAAGCAGGCCACTGTGAAGAAAAACCTGATGTACACACTGAAGCATCGGACCAGCAGGTGGTGTGGTGGTCAAGGCACTGGATTCCCACATGGCAGACCATGGTTTGAGTGCCAGACGAGGCAGCCTGGAAATCACGACAAATACATACATACATACATACGACACCCAAGCAGAGCAGCAGGCACGAGAGGTGACCAATCCAGGAACTGATCTGTGACTTTGCCTTAACCAAAGGGAAGGTGGTATACATTTGTACAAGAAAGAAAAGGAAAACCTGCAATTCTGGGGCCAGCAGGGGGCATGTGGTTGAGGTGCTGAACTCCCACATAGCTGACTGAGGTTCGAGTCCTAGATCTGGTGGTTTGTTTTCTTTTTTTGTGTGTGCAGCAGCATATTTTTTAAAAAAATCAAATTGAGGGGCTAACAGGTGTTGTAGTATTTAAGGTGCTGGACTCTCACATGGCTGACCAGGGTTCCAGTCCCAGACCCAGAGGCTTGAAGCTCATGCGTGCCCAAAATCCTGAGAAGAGAATGGAAGAGAAGGTGTGGCCAACCCCCCTGGGGGATGACTTTCACTTTCTGTCTCTCTTGGTGAGTGCATACTCCCTATACCAAAAATCTCTTTTAAAATATTTTTTAATTTAAAGAATCAAATAGAAAAATGAAACCGGGTATTTGAATGTTGGTATACTATGTGTATCCATATGTACATGCATGCACTTACACAAAATAGCACATTATTGGAAATATTTTGAAGGTTGTATTCACAATAAACATAATTTCTCTCACTTCCTACCTCCATTAATCTCCAGTAGATAAGAGAGCAGGGACGAGAGCCTTTTCCTGCCTCCAACTACTGGGCTAGTTAAATAACTCCTGTATCTCCAGCACTAATTGATTTTAATATATTTTCATTTCTTTCCGGTCCATAGTGGAAGAGTCACAGTAAAAAGCGAGGCAGAACTCGGGAGTGAAGTCTTGGAGTCAGTCAGGCTGACCTGCCTCTCAGTGGCCGACTCAGTTGACGTTCTATGTGGATTGTATTCCGTAAGTGGTTTATTGTCTCCGTGAAGTGTATGCAGCATTGTCATCATTGCCTTTCCTGCTTGTCTGGTGGGATCCTCGTGGGATCCTGTGAGTTTTGAGATTTGCTTATACAATACATGCAGCTGGTCAGAGTAGAAGGCAGAGCGTGGCTCTGAGCTGCGTTTGTGGGGGGGACCTGATGGATTCTCTGACCTCTCAAGGGCTTCATCAGACCGAGGGCCACTGCCCTGCCCTTCCAGTCATGGGTCCAGGGCAGCGGCCGACAAGCTTCCAAGATTCAGGTCTGCTCTCTCTTGATAATGATCCCCACCACTTATCATGTTGACAGGAGAAAAGCCCGGACTGGGAGGGTACCCTGCGAAAATGTTGTGAGTGAACATTTGTTGTTAGCTTCTGTAAACGCGCCTAAGCTGCCATTCCTTTGAGTTGTACATGAACAGTCCCACACCCCACTCGCAAGATGTCAGCACACACTGTGACTCAGCGAGGTCTCATGAGAATCCGGTCGAGCCAGCCGTGGTGGCACCGCGCTAGTGCAGTGCCCTACGACACACAGACTGATGGGAAGGTCCTGGGTTGGCGTCCTCAGACCTCTCTGTGTATCCATAATCTTGGCTGGCTGAGGCTGGGGTGTGGATTAAGTTGTGGAAAGCCTGATTGGGGTGTCTCTCTCTCGTGAAAGAAATTAACTTTAAACAAATAAAAAAAAGAAGAAGAAAAAGAAAGAAGAAAGAAACAAAGTGAAAAGTGAACTAGGAGGAAGAGATAAACGAACAATTGATTTAAAGAAGCCAGGGCTGGAAATGCAGATTAGGGGGTCTGAACTGAGCCTTACATTTCCCAGAGGAAAATGTACAAGGAAGACTAGAAAGTGACAGGCTGAACTTCAGAGATGCCGCATTCGGCAATGGAATGAGGTTAGAGGAGCAGGAGGAGGAGAGAGAAGACATCTGAGGGTGGAAGGAACCGTAAATAAACTTACTGAATCAGAACAATTTCTGGAATACAATTTGAGTCAAGAAGTAAAGAAAAATAGTGAATTAGAGAAAGAGATAACCGAATTTAAGAAATTCTTACAAATGACACGGAAGAATTTCAATGAATATGAAAATGGAAAAATTCATTTCCAAGGAGATTTAAAAGCCAGTCAATTTGAAATGGATATTCAAGTTAGTATGCTAAAACATAAGACTGATCATCCTGGGACCAGCAGATGGCATAATGGTTATATTGCTGGACTCCCACTTAGTCGATTGTGGTTTGAGTCCCAGACTGGGAGGGTTAAAACTCATGCAGGGCGTGCATGCATGTGTGACCAAAATCCTGAGAGGGGAATGGACTGAAGCTTAGCTGCCCTCCTGCGAGGTGATCTCTCACTTTCTATCTCTCTGTCTCTCCGGTAAGCACACATGCCCTCTAGCAAAAATCTCTAAAAAAAAAGATTGATCATCTTATGGCAAAAGTGGAAACTGCGTCTTCAAAATATGTACACCTAGATTCAAAAATCAAATTCTTCAGCACATCTATGAAAACAATACAGAAGAAATGTATAAAACTAGAGCAGGATAAACTGAAGTTGGAACAAGAAGTAGAAACCTCAAAAATCATTTGGAAATAAATGTGGTAGAACGTGTTCAAGTAGAACAGTATAAATTGGATATTGAGGGACGAGCAAGACAGTATATAGTAGAAAAGTGAAGAGAAGTCGGTCTATTCTTACAGGCACAAGTGCCTTCTCAAGAAAACTGACAACAGTTGAGAGAGAATAGCTATGTATCGGTAAGAAGTCAGATGGGAATCAGAATGAAAGATACGGAATCTGAGCTCTTCAAAATAAGACTTTCTCAGGGCCAGCAGGTGGCATGGTGGTTAAAGGCACTGGACTCTCACATAGCTGAGTGTGGTTCGAGTCCTGGACCTGGTGGCTTGCTTTCTCATTTTCCCTTTCTCTCTCTGTCTCTCTTTCTCTGGTCAAATTAAAAAAATGATAACAGGGACTGGCAGGTGGCATGGTGGTTAAGAGTGCTGGACTCCCACATGGCTGACCGTGGTTCGAGTCCTAGACCTAGTGGCTTGCTCTCTCTCACTTTCCCTCTCTCTTTCTCTCTTTCTCTCTCTCACTCTGTCAAATTTAAACGAACAAATAAAGTTAAATAATAATAATAATAATAATAATAATAATAATAAACCAAGACGCTGTTTTTCAGATGTGCAGTTTTTTGTTTTCTTGTTGTGCGAGTGGAAGTGATAGCTTTCAAGCACCTACCTGTTGGACTGGAAACCAGAGACCCAGGCGTCCACATTTAAGCACTTACCCTGCAGCCGATGACTGCAGCTCACTAACGGGTACCGAATGCCCACCACTCTGTGCTCTGTGTCTACAGAACCAAGCAGGACCCTCTAGAAAGGCTGGGCTCCTGGTTTCCCTGTTCTGTTGAGCAAAGAGAAATTTCCCAAATCAAAATTAAACTAACAGGAGCTGAACTGAAACTGAAGCACCTGTCCAAGATGCTTAAAATGAAGGTCCTGAGGGCCAGCAGGTAGCATGGTGGTTGAGGCGCTGGACTCCCACATGACTGACTGTGATTCAGATCCCAGACTTGGGGGCTTAAAAATCATGCCAGCCACGTGTGTGTGTGCATGTCCAAAATCCCAAGAGGATAATGAAGGACAAAGGGTTTTAGCATGGCCATACCCCCCAGAGGATGATTTCTCACTTTCCCTTTCACTGTCTTTGTCTCTCTCTTGCTCACTGGTGAGTGCACATACCCTAAGGCAAAAATCTCAAATAACTAACTAAATAAAATAAAATAAAATAAAGGACCAGCAGATGGTGGAGTGGTTATGTTGCTGAACTCCCATAGTAACCACAGTTCAAGGCCCGGACCTGGTGACTTATTCACACCCAGCATGTGTGCGTACATGCTCAGAATTCTGAGAAGAGAATGCAGGAGGAGGGATTGTGGCATGGCTATCCACCTAGGGGGTGATTTCTCGCTTTCTGTCTCTCCAACTCTCTCTGTCTCTCTGGCAAGCACATGCACCCTACAGCAAAAATCTCTCTAAAAACAATAAATGAATAAATGCACACTTGGGATCCTGGAGGGGAGCGTTTTCTGTTGGCGCTCACTGCCTGCTCTGCTTGCCTCTCTGGCAGTAAAGCTGTGCTTTCCCCTCCACAGCCCAGTGTCGCCGCTTGGGATGAGTGGGTGGGTGAGCTTGGTTTAAGTTTGAGGACGTGTCTTAGCCGAGTTGAGGTCGTAAGTGAGCAGTACGTACAAATGACTATCTCCACAGGCACAAAGATGTATAGACTAGAAATTTGGCATCTAGTACTCTGTTTTTTTACCAGCTGTCTGGTATCCTGAAGAAGACCTCCAGGACACTGAGGGGTGTGGACAGCGCTGGGATCTCCTCACAGTGACCAACTGACCCGTGACTTCTGAACACTACTCCAGGGACTGCCCTACTGTGAGGGTGCCCTCTTACTTATCTTAAACCTTTGTTTTGACATAGTAGTGACATGAGTGAAAGTACATTCTTTTAACAGAATCCTAAATCATAAAGAGAATTCTAAATTCTAAATTCTTTAGTTAAAAACTTCCGAGTGTGAAATCTAGCCTCTACTTACTTCAGGATAAAGCAAGTTTTCAGAATGATCATCCACCTGGGAAACTAATATTCTTGATGGGATTAAATTGAGGCAGTAAATTCTGTATAAAAATTTTTTGTTATGGATGCAACCATCATCTCTTTTCTACAGAAAATATTAAGGTTAACTTAATGAATATGCCAAACTCATTACTAATGATTTATATTTTTGCTTTATATAAAAATGCCCTCAAATCTAAATTTAATTCCCATGCAGCAAAAAAAATCCATGTCTCTGGATTACTTGCATTATGGGGGCCATGAAACCATCTGTACTGCCCATGGCCCTCAACATGCCTTCAAGGTGCATTTGCAAAATGCTCTTGATGAAAGCCTCATAACTTAAAAGTTAATATTTTAAACTAAGTAGGTTATCTTTTTTGATACTACCTAAATACAGCATATTGATCCAATATAGAAAGTTAGATCAGTGTTAGAAATGAAGAGTTACAGTTCACTTTCCTGGGCTTGTCACTAGTGTTTTTCACATTTATGGTTTTAGCTTTGATTTGGGTGCTTCACAGACAATCCAAACATCCATAGAATACCACCACAGCCTTTCGAATCAGGCAGCAGTTTTCCCAAGTCTGGGAACACCAAGCAGATCCAATTGTGTTGTTTGGAGGGTTCATAGCTTAAATCTGTTACAACACTGGAACCCATAGGCCAAGGTTGAGAAGGAAAGTTTCCAAGTTTTTTGTTACTGCGTTAATCTACATAAACAAACAACAAAACCCTCACCTTACCAGAAATCTGTCTAAACACTACTGTTAAAAGTGAACTGTTCATATGGAGCATCCATAACCACATGTAGATGTGTTAAGTGTTAACATTTGGTTTGAAGAAAAAGATGACTCACTGTGAATTAAGAAATCTAAATGGCAACAATGTATATTATACATGCACTGACGGGAGTTCAAATATTTAAATGCAGATACCTACTTTTCAGCAGTCCAGCTGTTGCAGCAACAATATGTAACCACAGAGCTGATGCCTCAGTTTCCAGACAGTCCCTGACAGTTTCCAGACACTCAATGTAGAGACCATCTGACATCTTATTTTTGCTTTCCGTACAATATCCAGGTTCCTGTTCATTTTGCTTCTATGTTTGGTCCTCTTATCCTATTCAGGCTTATATAACTTTATTTTTTTTTCAGGCTTATATAACTTTAAATGAACCAAAACTTGGGTAGATATATAGCAAGATGATATATAATAAAAATATATTATCTTAGAGATACTTTAATATCCAGGCTATTGAGAATACTGTTTTCTAAGCTGGTCATTTATTGAAATGGCTAACATACTTATCAGAGATTGGTAAGTCCTTGCTCAGGATGTCCCTATACCTTACATGTGTTGGGTTGTCAGAAAAGTCACAATGTGGTGGGACCAGCAGTTAGCGTAATGGCTATGTCGCTGGACTCCCATGTAGTTGACTGAGGTTCACGTCCCAGACCCGGTGGCTTAAACTCACGCCGGGTGCGTGTGCGTGCGTGCCCAAGATCCCGAGAGGAGAATGGAGGAGAAGGGATTGCAGTGAGGCCATCCCCCGGGGTCCTCATTTCTCGCTTTCTGTCTCTCTGTCTCTCTGTGTCTGTCTGGTGAGCACACGCACCCTATAGCAAAAACGTCTCTTAAAAAAAAGAAAGAAAGAAAAGTCACGATGTATTTTGTTTGTTTTTCCATGCAAAACGTATCATGGCTTTCCTGTCACCCCCGAGTAAACGCCTTCAGACACTATTTCACTAGATCAGTGAAGTCATTTTTCCCCTTTGCTATTACAACTCCATTTTGTTTATTTTGAAGATAATATTTTAATCCTTCTATTATAAAAGAAAATTATAGCATTGGAAACATTTCTCTTTATGGAGAATAACATGAACCCAATTCACAGACTTAAGGAATTGTTTCAGGACATGTTGGAAGGTGAGTTATCTTGCAGTAACTATGCTTCTGTTGCCATGCTGTATGCCCAGAAACTATCCATTTCAACCTTTGAACATTTGGTTCGGAACACTTGTTGATGAATTGTCAGTTAAACGCTTGCATACGAGTTCTTGCCAGTAGCTCACATCTCTGCCATTTACGTTGGAACATTCTTGAAGACATTCTCTTCCTTCTAACCCCACATACCTCTGCGCTTGGACCTCCAATGCCCTGGTAGACAAGGCCAGCACAGGGGCTTCGCGTTAGAAAACGTGATCCCACAGTGACATGCCTTACGCTGAGCTTTTGCCTTTCAAAATTAAGGCTGCTTCTCCTTTCAGATGGCGAGCTCTCTTCAATGAGTGAGTGACAGAGCTGCAGGAACTGAAAGGCAGTAGTAGCTTTGACTTCCCAATATCCTTTCTCCAATACAGTCGCCTCCACTCGCAGGTCTGAAAAGGTGAACCTGTAGTGACTAATTCGGATCACGTCAGTTGCCAGTGGGTCATTCCTCCCGTCTTCTACTGATTTTACAGTCAAACGGAAGCAACTCAGTCCAACACACCCAAGGTGCTGGGCTGTACCTTCATTTTAGACGGGAATCTGTCTAGTACATTTACAGCTAGAGAAAATGTCTCCGTGTCAAAGCCAAAGAGCTCTGTTAGACTAAGGTCTTTTACTTCAAAGTCCCTTAGCCTTGCGGTGAGTTAGACTAAGATCTTTTACTTCAAAGTCCCTTAGCCGTGCAGTCATTCTGAGGCCATTACCCTGTGCAGACTCAATTACTCTCAAGCCACAGACCTTTGGCTGACATCTAGACTCGGGTTCCAACAGGGCGTTCAGCTGGTGTGGCCATTTCTGAGAGTCGGCCGTTGTCAGTACCTCTGTCCCCTTGATAGTGACTGCCGGGCCTCAGCGGTAACCACCCTCCCCGGGTCTGCTCTCATCTCACCCCACTGTATCAGAACCCAGGGGACTCGGGAGCAGAGGGGAGCGGCCTGGAGGGTGAGCCGTTCTGGCTGGAAGTCTTCGCAGTGCCACCACCACAGCACAGCCCTAACCAGGGTCAGCTCAGAGCCAAAGGGCAATAATTTTTTAATTTTTTAGTACCACATTATAAAAAGTAAAGAGAAACAGGTAAAATTAATGTGAACATGTATTTTATTTAAACCAATATGTTCACAATGTTAAAAGTTTCAACAGGGAGCCAGTAGGTGGTGTGGAGGTTGAGGCAGCTGGATCCCACATGGACGATTCTGCAGTTGAAGTCCCAGGTCCAGCGACTTGAAAATCACGCCTGGTGCATGTGCCTGCATCCCCAGAATCCTGAGAGGAGGGAGGAGAAGGGATTGCAGTGTGGCCATCGCCCCTGAGGTTGATTTCTCACTTTCTCTCTCTCTCTCCTTCTGTCACTCTACATACAGCAAGCACACACACACCATAGCAAAAAACTAAAAGAAATAAATACATGTCAACAGCTAATCACTATAAAATGATTAATGAGATATTTTACGTTTTTCAAAATATGTAAGTCTTTGAAATCTAGTGTGGGGGCCAGCAGATGGTGTGGTGGTTAACGTGCTAAACTCCCATATAGTTGACTGCAGTTCAAGTCCCAGACCCGGTTTAAGAACCTCATGTTGGGTGAATGTGTGTGTGTGCCCAAAATCCCAAGAGGAGATTGGAGGAGAAGGGATTGCAGAGTACCCATCTCTCTGGGGAGTGATTTCTCACTTTGTGTCTCTCTGGGGAGTGCACGCATCCTATAGCAAAAATCTCTTAAAAAAAAAAAAAGAAGAAGAAATAAAAATTAAAAAAAATAATAAATTAAATAGTTTTTTAAAATTTTAGAGAGTTTTTCACTATAGGGTTCGTGTACTTGCCAGAGAGGCAGAGATACAGAAAGTGAGAAATCACACCCCCGGGGGGATGGCCACGCTGCAATCCCTTCTCCATTCTTTTCTTGGGATTTTGGGCATGCTTGCATATGTGCCCAGTGTGAATTTTAAGGCACAAATTCAGGACTCAAACCACGGTCATCTAAGTGGGACTCCAGTAATGTAACCATTACACCACCTGCTGGTCCCAAATAAAAATTATTTTTAAAAAAATCTAGTGCGTATTTAATGAGGGAACTTCAAAAAGTTTATGAGAAATGGAATTACAATTTTTGAAATCCATGCATAGTTTTTGTATGGATTTTTCCATACACATTTTCTCTTTCTTATAGGTTTATTTAAAAAAATAATTATTTAGTTAATTTCATTTATCATTATTATTATTTTTTCATTTGCTACAGGGCATGTATGCTCACCAGAGAGAGAGAAAGTAAGCCAGCAGGTCTAGGACTCGAACCGTAGTTGGCCATGTGGGAGTCCAGCACCTTAACCACCATGCCATCTGCTGGCCTTGGTTCTACACATTTTCTGTGAACTTTGTGAACACCCCTGATACTCACCATACACCTCAACTTGGAATGGCCACATTTTAGCCTTTCTATACCACACATGACAAATGGCTGCTGTATTAGAGGGGGCCACTCTACCACAGAACAAAGGAGTTCCTTTGAAAATATTTCAAAGTCGTTGTCTGTAAGGCCATTTGAAAGCTGATCTCAATGAGTTCCCCTTTTCCAGGAAAGAAGCAGAAATGAAATTAGCTGCCTATTTTATGGGTCCCGGGGGAAGTGCACATAGTCTGAGAGAATGATCAGTCAGAAACTCAGAATAAATCGCGTGGATTAAACGCCGGACAGCGGCCGCGCCCCATCAGTTTGTGGTTTACGAGGTCGGGCTTACCACCCAGTGCAGGCGTTTCCCAACTTTGCTCATGTAGGAGGTGTAGCCATACTTTACTCTGTAGACGGCCCGGTGCCAGACTGGAGAAAACTGTATTTCACTCTGGGACCTTAAACTGCACTGAACGAATAGCACACGGTTACGAGACAAATGCTCTATGTCCCGCAGTCTCCAGCAGAAAGTGAAGGACTCAGGAGCAGGTGTGGGGACAGCGATGACAGATCCCAGCAGCTGCATGGGGTGGGGGTGGGGCGGCGAGAAATGTCTCATGGACACAGACGCTGCTGCTGAGGAACTGGGCTGGGGGGAGACACAGACGCTGCAGCTGAGGGACTGGGCTGGGGGGCGCAGACGCTGCAGCTGAGGGCACTGGGCTGGGGGGCGCAGACGCTGCTGCTGAGGGCACTGGGCTAGGGGGGCGTAGACGCTGCAGCTGAGGGCACTGGACTTGGGGGGAGGGCACACCCAGCAGGGAAAGGACACACTGCTAGGACTGTCCTGAAATGCACAAGATGTCGGCCCTGTGGCCTAGATTATGGGACTGAGTCCCCATGGCCAGCAGCGTGGCTTCTGTCCCAACCCCAGCAGCTTGACGAACACAGCGGGTTCGTGTGTGTGTGTGCCAGTCCTGAAAGGAGGGCGACATGGAGGGGCAGCAGGGATTGCAGCTTGGCCGTCCCCCACGGGTGTGTTGGAGGGGCGGGGATTGCAGCGTGGCCGTCCCCCACGGGGGTGTTTCCTGCTCTCTCTCTCTAGCGAACGTACATGCCCACTGGCGAAATTCTTAAAAATTACAAATTCTTAAAAATTACAATACATAATGTAATGTTCAGTGTTGACGATGAGTATGTACTTCATTTGACCATTATACGCTAAGTGCTTCAGAATCCATACTATAGCCCACAAAGGTGTACATCAAATGTGTGTGTGTGTGTGTGTGTGTGTGTGTGTATGTGTGTGTGTGTATATATATAAATTGCTGAATCCTTGGAACCAGCAAATGGCATAATGGTTACATTGCCGGACTCACATGTAGTCAACTGCAGTTTGAGTCCCAGACCTGGCTGCTTGAAACTCATGCCGGGCGTACGTGCACGTGTGCCCAAAATCCCGAGAGGAGAATGGAGGAGAAAGGACTGCGTTATGGCCATCCCCCGAGGGAGTGATTTCTTGCTTTATGTCTCTCAGTCTTTCTTGTCTCTCTGGCAAGCACATGCACCCTATAGCAAAAATCTCTCTTAAAAAAAAAAATAAAAGTAGATGGTAAAATGGTTGCATCACTGGATGCCCACATAGTTGACTGTGGTTCAAGTCCTGGACCGGGTGGCTTAAAACTCACACCAGGCACATCTCTGTGTGTGCCCAAGATCCTGAAAGGAGAATGGAGGAGAAGGGATTGTGGTTTGGCTATCCCCCCGGGTGGGTGATTTCTCGCTTTCTCTCTGTTTCTCTGGTGATCCCATGGGCCGTATAGCAAAAATTTCTCTGAAAAAAAAAGAAAAAATAATTTACTACTTAAACTATAGCTAGAGTTAGTAGTACATAATTTTACATTTTATATATATATAAAATATGAATTATATAATATATGAAATTATATTACAAATATATCATATATAAATTATAATATAGATTATGTTATATAATATATAAATAATATATATGATATCAAATTATATTATATATTAGATCATCAGAAAAGTCCTGACTTATTTTCCTATGCAAAAATGCATTCTGTATATATAGCCACACTACGATACCTTCTCCTCCATTCTCTGCTCAGAATTTTGAGCACTCATGCACACGTGCCTGATGTGATCTTCAAGCCGCCGGGTACAGGATTCAAACCTTAGTTGGCAATGTGGGAGTCCAGTGCCATACCACTATGCCACCTGCTCCCCTCCCCATATGTTTTTATTAATGTAGTTCTCTCCAATAGATACCAGTGAAATTAAGTTTAACATTAGTCAGGAAAATGTGGATTAAACAGATGAGTTAAGAATTTCTTTCTTTTTTTAGGACAAACAGATGGTGTAATGGTTATGTCACTGGACTCCCACTCTGTATCTCTGTCTCTTTCTGTCTCTCTGGTGAGCTCATGCACCCTATAGCAAAAATCTCTCTCTCTCAAAAAAAGAATTTCTTTATTTTTCTTCTGAGAGACTTTTTTCTCTCGGACATGTGTGCTCACCAGAGAGACAGAGAGAGAGAAAGTGAGAAATCAAAATTCCCAGAGAGGATGGCCACATCACAATCCTTTCTCCTCTCGGGATTTTGGACAAGCATGCACATATGCCCAGAGTGCACTTTTAAGCTGCTGGGTCCGAGACTCGAACTTTGGTCAACTACATGGGAGTCCAGCAACGCAACCATTCTGCCATCTCTTGGTCCCCAGGAATATTTTTACTTCTAGTACTCAAGAGGGTTAATTTTATGTCTTAACTTGAATGAGCCATGGGTTGCCCAGACATTTGGTCAAACATTACTCAAGTGTGTCTGTGAGGAGGGTGTTTCTGGGCTAGACTGCCCTCCTAATGTGGGTGGGCCACTTCCCATCCCTGGGAGGCTTGCATAGCACAAAAGCCTGGTAAGAGAGGATTCAGTCTCCGTCTGATGGACATGGGCCTTCTGTGCTGGGACTGGAGTTTGCAGCACCATCAGCTTCCTAGCTGTCAGAACCCTCAGATCTGGGAAGGAGATACGGCTCCCCTGGGTCTTGGAAGGTGGCAGAATACACCACCGCAAAGTGCCGCTTGCTAAAAAATGTTTTGCTACAGGGCACGTGTGTTCTCCTTAGTGACACACACACACACACACACACACACACACAGAGAGAGAGAGAGAGAGAGAAGTGAGAATCAGCCCTGGAGATGGCCATGCCTCCTCTATGGATTTTGGTTACGCAGACACATACCCAGCGTGTTTTTCAAGTTACTGGGTCTGGGTCTTGAACTCTGCAGTCAGCCATGTAGGACTGAGCTGCCCTAATCACCACACCACTTTTGACATAAGAGTTACTTTGAGATACAGACACTTGAAAAACAACAGATGCAAGAAGTATATTTTTTAAAAAAAGAATTATTTAGGTATCAGCAGATGGTGTAAGGGTTACATCACTGGATTCCCACATGGCTGACCATGGTTTGAGTCCTGGATTTGGCAGCTTCAAACTCATGTTGGGTGTACATGTGTTCATGTCTGTTATCCCGAGTGGAGAATGGAGAAGGAATTGCGGTTTGGCCATTCCTCGCCCAGGAGGTGATATCTCACTTTCTGTCTCTCTGTTTCTCTCTCTCTCTGGCAAGTGCATGTGACCTGTAACAAAAATCTCTCAAAAAATGTAATAAATAAAAATAATTATTAAAATTATTATTATTTTTTAAAATTTGCTATAGGGCACAAGTGTTCACAAGAGAGAGACAGGGAGAGAGAGAGAGAGAGAGAGAACAAAACAGCAAGCTGCCAGGTCCAGGTCTTGAACTGTGGTTGACTATGCAGGAGTTCAGCACCTTAATCACCACACTACCTGTTGACCCCAAGGAGTGCATTTTTTAAAAAGGTTATTTATGGCAGAAGGCATAATGATTATGTTGCTGGACTCCCGTATGGCTGACAGTGGGTCAAGTCCCAGACCCCGCGGCTGAAAACCCATGCCGGGCGCATGTGCGTGCATGCATGCCCACAGACCTAAGAGGGACATAGAGGAGAAGAGATTGTGGCGTGGCTGTCTCCCCCGGGGGGGTGACCTCTCACTTTCTCTCTCTCTCTCTCCAGCAAGTGCATGTGCTCTACAGCAAAAATCTCTCTAAATGAATAAATACATTTAAAGGTTATTTATTTCTTCCATAAAGGTGGGGGGGAAAGGCACCCCAACACAGCCTTATTCTGTGTCCTTCCTCCCGCCCTCCAAGCCAGCCTAGATGGCGGGCCTGTGAGCCGAGGTTTATAGTCAGCTGGGACGGAGGCCTTGGTGTTCGTGTGCCCCACCATTGCTTGGGTAGTGTAGTACTGCTTCATCCCCAAACCAGCCCAAGAAGTGTATTCCAATCTACCCTTCTCCCTGAAAACAGAAGGTGAAACTCACGTCAAAGATGCTCTCCTTGTACCAGGAGAAAAGAAACATCTTCAGTGGGGAGAAAGAGCCAAGAGGATTCCACACTAACAGGTCTCTTTAAAGTAATCCTCATCCTCCCTCAGTCTCCCACACAAATTACTTTCCGCAGTTGCCTCTTGGGTCCACCTATTACAAAAGCATGTAGGCCTTTGCATTTCTTCAGTCTTCGTTTCCTTATTAGGGCTTCTGTGCTGTATAAAGCCGTATCAGATGTGTATGTTTTTCTCCTATATCTATCTTGTGTCAGTGTGATTCTTAGGTGCAGCTGGGGCCCTAAAGGGTAGAGGGAAAATGTTATCTCTCCTCTTATCTCCAGTGTCCAGACAGCAGATTGTGAGGATAAGCCCTCCATAAGTGTGTGAGCCAATTTCTAGAATAAATATTTCTCTCTCACACACACACACTTATACCCTACTAATTCTGTTTCTCTGGAGAATTCTGACTAAATCAGTACAAATACCGAAACAGAAACAGGTTCATAAGTATTCACTAATTTACTAAAGGAAAAAACAATGAGTTCTAACAAGTCATTAAATATTTCTATTTTCAGTTGATATTTGATATCAATATTTGTTATACGAGATCAGTAAGTTTAGTAAACCCAAAAACAAAACACAGAGAATAGCTATAGATTCTAAAAAAATATTATATATATATATATATACACACACACATATATATATATATATACACACACACACACACACATATATGTATAGTCCAGCACCCCAACCACTGAACCACCCATGGCCCTTAGAAATAGAACTTTCAAACTTGCACTGTATCGCCATGTGCATCTGGCGGTCCGGGATGTTGTAATGAAAACAATAGGCTGGATGACTCAAACAACAGAAATCTGTATTCTCAGGGGTGGAAGCTGGAAGTTCACGGCCAAGTCCCCACTGATTCAGGTCCTGGCGAAGGTTGCTCTTGGCCGCCCTGCTGTGTTCTCACATGGTCCTTCCACGATGGATGTGCAGAGGGAGACACTCCCTCTCACTAGGATGCCAGACTTCAGAACTCCAGGTTGTGGATTTGTTTAACCTGAATTTGTAGGTGCTGTGTCCAAAAACTGTCACACTGGGTGTCAGGGCTACAGGAAATGATTTTGGTGGGATTCGATTCATATCGACGTGTTCCAGCAAGACCTCTGAGATCCTCGGATTCTTGTTGCTACATAAATGTATCATTTATTTGTATTTATTATTTTGTATTTATTTATTAAATGGAAAAACATTAATTCTTTGCTTTATTTTTTTTCCCCACCTTAGGCCGAGGCAGCTACGTTAAATTCTCTTTCTTCCTTTTGCAATTGAGAAGAACCACTGTCTTCAGATGTTGAAAGCTGTTATGTAAGTCCCACCAAATCACAACTTAGTATCATACAGACTGCATACTTCACATTTCCAATCTTTCACAGCACATTAACAGAATTATTAGGAAAACGACTACCACGACCAAAGATGTTACAGAGTGCACACAATTCTGACAGGGAGAGCAACAATCAAAGAGTGGTTTTCTTTAGGAAACAATACTACTAAGAAACATAATAGAAGTAATTTAAAATATTCAAGACACATTAAATGCATGACTGTGACTCCAAACTGCCATTTAGTATGCTTTGTATTTAGGATATAAAAACTACCCACCCGCCCCCGCCTATGGAATGTTAAGCTGACACGCAAGAGAGTCAAAGCCTGCTATAAGCCAATATCCCACTATTTTCTGGTTGTACTGAAAAATAACCAATAAATGATTTCACCTCTTAAAAAAAACCATTTACACGTAATACATCACACTTTTTTAAAAGAATTATTGAACTTTATTTATTTATTTATTTATTTTAATTTGATCAGAGAGAGAGAGAGAGAGAGAGAATGTGAGAAAGCAAATCACCAGGTCCAGGACTTGAGCCATGGTCGGCCATGTAGGAGTCCAGGGCCCTTAACTCCATGCCACTTGCCAGTCCCCATACATCACTTTTTTTTTTTTTTTTTTTTTTTTTGGGGGGGAGGGCACGTGCGCTTGCCAGCCAGCCAGAGAGAGACAGAGAGACAGAAAGCAAGAAATCAACCCCCAGAGGGGATGCCACGCCACAGTCCCTTCTCCTCCATTCTCCTCTCGGGATCTTGGGCACGCACCCACACGCACCTGGCAGGAGTTTAAGCCACCAGGTCCGGGACTCGAACCATGGTCAATTACATGGGAGTCCAGTGACATAGCCATTATGCTAACTGTTGGTCCCCAATACATCACATTTAAAAAAAATAATTAGTTTATTTAATTTTATTCACTATCATGATTTTTAAAATTTGACCAGAGAGAGAGAGATGGGGATGGTGATGGGAGAGTAAGAAAGCAAGCCACCAGGTGTGAGACTTGAACCATGGTTAGCCAGGTGGAAGTCCAGCACCTCAACCACCATGCCACCTACCAGCCCCAGTAATACATTACATCAATCCTACAAAGGACAGAATTCTCGTGATCATCTCAATGGATATACACATACACAAAATCATTTGAAAAATCCATGTCGAGTCATAATAAAAGCAGTCAACAAAGTAGGAATAGAGGCAAACTTCCTCAGCCTGATAAAGATCATCTATAAAAATTTCACAGCAGGGGCTAGTGGGTGGGTGGTGGTTAAGGTGCTGGAATTCCCACATGGGCTACTGCGGTTCGAGTTCTGGGCCTAGCAGCTTGCTTTCTAACTCTCCCTCTCTCACTCTGTCTTTTTCTGGCAAAACTCATGTGAAATAAATAAATAAGTAATTCTTTTAAAAAAAAATTTCAGCAAACATCATACATAATGGCAAAAGACTTTCCCCCTGTGATCAAAAACAAGTATATTTTCACTCAACACTTCTATTCAACGTTGTGTTGGAGGCTCTAGCCAGGGAAATTAGGCTGCGAAAATAAGTAGAAGGCATTCAGATTGGAAAGGAAGAGGTAAAACTATATTTGCACTGAACATTGTCTTGTATATGAAAAATCCTATAGACTTCAGACACACAAATAATTACTAGAACTTATAGAGTTCAGCAAGGTCTCAGGGTACTAGATCAATATACAGAGAATAATTGTGTTTCAATACAAAAAGCAATGAATAATTAAAAATGAAATTCAGAAAGTAATTCCACTTACAATATCATTGACGATAATAAAATACATAGGTATAAATTTAACAGTGAAATGGAAAACTTGTACACTGAAAACCACAAAGGCTGTCAAAAGACATTAGAGGGAACCAGCAGTTAGCATAATGGCTATGTCGCTGGACTCCCATGTAGTCGACCACGGTTCGTGTCCCGGACCCGGTGGCTTAAAACTCATGCCGGGCACGTGTGCGCGGTGCCCCAGATCCCAAGAGGAGAATGGAGGAGAAGGGATTGCGGCGTGACCATCCCCCCTGGGGGGTGATTTCTCGCTTTCTGTCTCTATGTCTCTCTCTGTCTGTCTGGCGAGCGCACACGCCCTATAGCGTAAACCTCTCCAAAAAAAAAAAGACATTAGAGACCTACATAAATGGAAAGACACGCTATGTCCGTGGATTGGGAGACCAAATACTGTTTGGGAAATACTACCCAAACTGACCTAAAGATCAGCATAATCCCTGTCAAAATCCCAGTTTACATTCTAGCAGAACTTGATAGTTCCTAAAATTCGTATGGAGGGGCTGGCAGGTGGCCTAGTGGTTAAGAGCGCTGGACTCCCACATGGCCAACTGTGGTTTGAGTCACAGACCTGGTGACTTGCTTTCTCACCTTCCCTCTGTGTCTCTCTCTTCTCTCACTCTGTCCCTCTGATCCTTTCTGGTCAAATTAAAATAAGTAAATAAATAAATAAAGTTAAATAAAATAATTATTAAAAAAAAATTCGTACGAAAATGCAAAGGGCCCAGAAGAGTCAAAGAAACCTTGAAACCTTGCCTACGTTTGGTGGGCTCACACTTCCCAGTTTCGCATCTCGCATGACCGCTGCAGCCTTGAGGCTGTTTCACTGCCTGCCTGCGCAGACAGGTGGATCGATGAAGCAGAACGGAGAGTCCAGATAACGCCCTTACGCTTACGAGTCGTTGATTTTCAACAGAAGTGCCAAGACGTTTTAGGAAGGAAAGAGCAGTGTTTCGGTAAATGGTGCTGATACAAATGGGCGTCAACAAAGAATGAAGCTGAATCCCTTCCTACATCATATATTCAAATGAGCTCAACATGGATTAGAGACCTAACTACATGGGTTAAATCTATAAAACTCTTAGGAAAGAACATGGGAATACATTTCTTGCATTAGGCAACAGTGACAGATAAGACACCAAAATGCACACGTGAAAAAAATAGATAAGTTAGGTTTTATTGAAGTCTTGGGTCTTGTGCTTGCTATGAAAATAGCAAGCACAGCTGATAAATACATTTCCATGAACACAAGTCCAACTTTAGGCATAAGCCTCAGTGAGTAGAGTGAATATCCTATAAAGTAGCACCTAGCTGGGGCTATACATCTTACTGCAGTCATCGAATAGGTATTTTTAATGCATTTTTTTTTTATTTCAAGAAAAATAGTTTTAGGATTTTTTTTCTGAACCTTTTTTTTAAACTTAATTTACATTCATTCCTTTCTGAACAGTGCCCATTCCCTTGATGTCTACAATATCACCTTCCTTGTAGATTAGCATATATGTTGCCAAAAGAACCACTCCATCTTTTCTAAAAGGCCTAGAGAACATACATCCTCTCTTCTTTCCCTTTGTGTTGGTCATTTTGGTTAATTACTGGAAGATGGCAGTTCCGGCCAAAAGGACTGTGTACAAATTTTTATAGCAGCAACTATTAAAATAGCCAAAAGTTAGATACACCCAAATGTGTGCTTAACTGATGAATAGCAAAAATATGATACATCACTCAATGGAATATTATTTAGTAATGAAAAGGAATGAAGTACTGATACATGCCACAATATGGATGAACCCTGAAAACATTTTCTACTGAGTTGTAAGAAAAGTCGTGACATATTTTCTCTATGTTTTTCCATGCAAAAATGCATCATGACTTTTCTGACAACCCAATAAGTGGAGCCAGTAGCAAAAGACGTATATTGTATGACTTCATTTATGTGAAAACTCCCAAATCTATAGATAGCAAGATTAGGGGTGACGGCCAATCGGTAGAGTCCTTTCTTTGGTGATGAAAAAAAATGGTTTAATTTGCTGAGGCTGTGTGTATTCGCCAGAGAGAGCTAGGGCTGGGGAAGGAGTGAGCAAGCATTACTCATGGGGAGGGTCATGCTGTAACCCCTTCTCCATTTCCTCCTCCTTTCGGGATTTTGGGCATGCATGCACACGCTCCTGGTGTGTTTTTCAAGCCCCCAGGTCTGGGAACTGTGTAGTCAGTCATGGGGAATCTAGCTGCCTTAATAACTATGACACCAACTGGCCCAGGGTGATGAAAATTCCTGAACTTCGATTATGGGGATGTTTTCTCAACACTGAGTGTTCCAAAACTATTGAATTGTACACTTTAAACGACTTAATTTTACAGTGTGTAAATTATACCTGAATAAAGATTAAAAACAAACTTATTGTATAAGTTATGTTAAAGCTGTATGCTTAAGGTGTGGGTGGGAAGAGTGAGTAATATGAAAACGTTTGTGTGCTGGCCCCGTAGTGCAGTGGCTAAGTGCTATGCGGAGGAAGCTGGATCCCTCATGATAGACCGAGGTTCAGACCACAGCCCGGGGTGTTGCTGTGCACGCACACACGCCCAGGCCTGGGATGGAGAAATGAAGAGAAAGGATTGTCTTTCTGTCTCGGGAATTAACTTTTATCTTAATACTTAAGACTCTGAAATTGTTTTACTCTTCTCGCTTAATGGAAGTTGTTGTTTATATGAGAGGACTTGAAAAGTTCATGGAGAAACAAAACTGAAGTATGACTTCATTTTACCGTGAGAAATTTGAAACCCACGCAGAGTTTTTTAATAATATTCATTTACCATGACTTTTTAAAAAGGTGTTTGCTATAAGGTGGATGCACTCACTGGTGAGAGAGAGACAGAGAGAGACAAAGAAAGACAGAGGGGAAGTGAGAAATGGCCCCCCAGGAGTGATACTCACACTACAATCCATCCTCCATTCTCTTCCTGGGATGTTGAGCATGTATCCACACATTCCACACATGCCCAGTGTGATTTTTGAGCTGTCTGGTCTAGGACTTGAACAGCGGTGGGTCATGTAGGAGTCAAGTACCTTAACCACTATGCTGATGCGAAGGATGGTGGATTTTTTTTTTTTCGACAGTTTTTTTTTGCTATAGGGCGCATGCGCTCGCCAGAAAGAGAGAGAGAGAGAGAGAGAGAGAGAGAGAGACAGAAAGTGAGAAATCACCCCCCCAGGGTGGATGGCCACGCCGCAGTCCCTTCTCCTCCATTCTCCTCTTGGGATCTTGGGCACGCACACACACGTGCCCAGTGTGAGTTTAAGCCACCGGGTCCGGGACTCGAAACGCAGTCGACTACATGGGAGTCCAGTGACACAGTCATTACACCAACTGCTGGTCCCAAGGATGGTGGATTTTAAAACAGAAAATGTGTGCCCTTGTCCCCCCGCCATTTTGTTTGTACAATTTTCAGTCATATGAGTTAAGACACTTTACACCCACATACCCACCACCTGAAGTTTTCAAGTTAATTTTGTGTATGATGTGAGACAGGAAGTGGAAGTCACTTTTCTCGTTTTTCTTTTTGTAGATTTTTGCCACAGGGCACATGTGTGCACTTGCTGGAGAGGGAAAGTGAGAAATTACTCCTCCCCCCGCCTCCAGGGGGATGGTCATGCTGTAACCCCTTCTCCTCTATTCTTCTCTTTGGATTTTGGGGATATACACACACAAGCCACCGGGTCCAGGACTCAAACTAAGCCGTGTGAAAATCCAGCACCTTAACTACCATGCCACCTGTTGAACCCCCAATTTTTTTTTCTTTTTTTTTTTTTAATATTTTATGGTAGAGAATATAGCAAATGCATGTATATGTATGTGTATGACATGACAGAGGGAGGCAACCTCAGTGGAATCTGGTCAGGCCATGTCCCCCTCCAGCCTGGCAGGACCTTGGGTTTGCAAGCACACCCCCAGCACCATCAGGTGGACTGGGCCAGCTCTGGGAACTTTGGTCAGCCCCGTGGATTCCAGCGCTGTGGCCGGTGTGCTGCTGACTGTGCCGCAGAAGGGGGGCCGAATTTGTGTTAGTTCTTGCGGATGAACTATGAACTCTCCATAGTCTACCTCTGTTATATGAGAAAAATAAGCCTTTATTTGTATCATTCCTGTTACATGCCTCTAGTGTGTTCCTAATTTGCAAATAAGGATAAGAGCTTCAAAAGACCCAGTGAAATAATGCAGGCTAGTGGCTGACTCATGCAGCGCCCTCACGCAGGACACACGCCATGGACGGTAGGTGTGTAATCACACACCAGTCCTACACACTCGTCTCGGCCCCACCCAGATTACGCTAATGTTAAGCTCCGTCAGTCAATTGTTTATGGCTATAACTCCTTCCCAAGGAACGTTCTCAAGTCTAAACACAGACGTAAGTATGTTTAAAACTAATACGGAAGGCGTGTGGAATCATTGCCGTTACTTCTTTTCTACAGCAAAAGCATTTGAAATGCAGTTCACCCGAACACTGCGGTGGAGCTGGTCGTGTCTGTTGCTCTCAGGGGAAGTGGGCGCGTGCTCTGTGGTTATCGCCTCGCCTGGACCTTGCTGTGCTCGCGTTCCAGCCCGCAGCTGCATGCCAGGCCCAGGCCACCCCTCCGGGACTTCTCTTTGGCTCTTTGTCTTTTCTCTTCCTTTCTCATTTCCTTCTCTTTATTCTTCTTCCTTTTTCCCCCCTTTTCTTTTTTCTTTCCCCTCTACTATCTGTTTTCTTTATTCTTCTTCCTTTTTTTCCCCCTTTTCTTTTTTCTTTCCCCTCTACTATGCCTTAACTACTGTACTCTACGTCCCCGCTGGCCCCTCCATGACATCTCTGAAGGCCCTTTAATAGAATTTTATGTAGCAAATCACTTACGCTCAGAAATGGGAGGGACTCTTCCGTGTCTTTGGGAGCACAGTATTGCTAGCTCTGATGCCATTCCCTTTTTTCCTCCAGTGTATGTGACTCGCTGCTTTTCCATGGACGTTTTTCAGAATGTCTTTTTTTTTTTTTAAATTTTATATATTTATTTTAATTAATTAATTAATTAATTATTTTTTATTTTTTAAAGGAGTCGGGGAGAGGCAAGGGGTGAGACCAGTTCTGCCCTGCCTGGGGGAAGCACCTCTGAGAGGAAATGGTGAAAGGGGGGAAGGGGAGAAGAAAAAAAGCGGGAAAGGGGGAAAAAGAAGAAAAAGCAAGACAGAGACATTGCCATGTCTCCTCGCAGGGAAGGCTAGGAAGAGAGGAGATTTATTTATTTTTATTTTTAATTAATTAATTAATTTACATTCATTCCCTGGGCACCATCACAACATACAAAATGTGAATTCTCATCCAGAATATGCTGCAGAGTGGCTTCATCATGCATGCTATCGTCAATAATTCTCCATTTCTAGTTATATATATATCGTGTATGTATGTGTATATATATATATATATAGAGCCTCTATTTCTCCCCCTCTGCCATTTCTCACCCTCCTCCCACACTATCTCAGGTGTCTACAGTTGTTCTCCATTCCTTTCCCCCCACACATTTTATTGATTTACAAAATTTTTAAAAATAATCTAACTACTTTCAATGGCAAATTCAGCTGGTATATATATGTCTGTGAGTACATGTCTGACTTTATGCGTGGAACTCTGAGTAGAATGAATATACTATAAAGTAGCACCTAGCTGATGCTAGATAGCTTACTATGGTCATTAAACAGGTATTCTTTAATATATATTTTTTAACTTCAAGAAAATTAGTTTTAGCTTTAATAAATCAAAGAAATACTAAGGAATTTTGCTTAAAACTTAAAGCCAGGGAACAGGTTGGGATTCTGTTCAAATAGTAGGTACATGAACCTATTGGCAGTTCAAAACAGGGCAAAAATCCTTAAAACTGGATAACAAAGCCTAGAAGAAAATCAGCAATGTTTTAGTCAAAAGTCATAAAATTCTATTTCACCAGTTCAGTCTCATGTACTTTATCTTCTGTTGTGGTTCAATCTTCCTGATTAAATTCTGGGATATAATATTCATCTCCAGACTTGTCCCTACAATGAAGTTGGGCATTTTCTTAGTTTTTGAACTCTTATTTCTGTGTGTCTGTATTTAATTTTCCTGATATAACACTCCCTTGAGAACTTCTTGGAGACCTGATCTGGTGCTGGTAAGTTCTTTCACATTTTGTTTATCAGAGAATGTTCTTGTCTTTTCTTCCCATATGAAGGATAATCTTGCCAGGTACAGTATTCTTGGTTGAAACTGCTTTTCCCTTAACACTTTGAATATATTTTCTCATTCTTGCCTCACTCACACTGTTTCCTATGAGAGGTCTGCTGTGAGTCTGAAGGGGTATCCTTTGTAGGTAACTTGCCGTTTTTCTTAGTATCTTGTCTTCGTGGTTTTGGCCAATCTGGTTATAATGTGTGGCGTTGGAGTGCTGCCCCGTGTGGGCATGGTGATGTCATCTCATGACTCAGAACCACTGATTTGCTGTCTCCCTCTAGTCTAGAATTCACCCTGGTCGCCAGTCACTGGAGAAATTGTGTCCTGGCCTTTTTGAGTTTAGAGCTCATTCTCTTACCATTTCTTTACGTTGATATTCACTTTGAAAGCATAAGGAGAAGTTTACTGAGAGGACACGGGAACACTGCATGGAATCCTACACACTCAAACCACAGGTCCCTGCAATCCTCACCCTAGGATTCTATTTTTTAAAAGAATTATTTGTTTAATTTTATTATTATTATTTTTTAATTGCACTCACGAAAGAGAGACAGAGATTCTATTTTTTTCAAGTTTTAATTATTATTTTTTAAGAATTATTTTTTTAAATAAAATCATTCTTTAAGAATTATTTATTTTTAAATTTTATTTATTCATTTGTCTATTTTAATTTGACCAGAGAAAGACAGAGAGAGAGAAGGGAAGCAAGAAAGCAAGACACCAGATTCAGGACTCGAACCATGGTCAGCCACGTAAGAGTGTCCAGCACCTTAACCACCATGACACCTGCTGGTACCTTAAGAAATATTTTTATTTAACTTTATTTATTTATTTTAACTTGACCAGATAGAGCAAGAGAAGGAAAGTGAGAAAGCAAGTCGCCAGGTCCGGGACTCGAACTGCAGTTGGCCATGTGGGAGTCCAGCATCCTCAACCACCATGCCACCTGCTGGCTCCAACTGTTATTTTTTTAATGCCAGAGAATGTGTGTGCATGGAGTGTAAAAAGAGGGAGAAGGGAAAAGAGAGAGAAAAAGACCACCTTCTAATGGGGCCCATTAGGCCACAGTCCCTTTTCTTCCATTTCCCCACCCATCAGGGTCCTGGGAACATGTGTGTATGCCCTTGCATGTGGCCATCATGGCCAAGATTTGAATCCATCAGCCACATGGACTCTGGCTCCCTCTGCAGTGTCTAATGCCTGAACCATGGGCTGTTTTAGTTGGATCCCTTTTCCTCCGCTCCCCTCTCAGGATTTTGGACACACACGCACACATGCCGGCCTGACACCAGTGGCAGCCAGCTCCTTGTGACCCGTGCCCTCACCCAGTGGTCTGGCAGAAGGCACACCATTTTTGGCCAAGTGTGCCAAGGTACAGGAATGGTGAATTGAGTGGGAATGGTGGAGACGGACGCCCAGGACTGTGGACAATGTGACCATTAAAGCATACCTTCCGGACATTTCAGGTCTTCTGAGATGGCCCCAGCAAGCCAGCCTCCAGGTGAACTACAAGTCCACGTTAACTCGGAACTTCATTTTAACCTTGCAAATCATGGAGCTAAGGAAGCCGTGGGTCTTGGGTGAGTCAGAGATGGAATGTATTTTAATAGGGTGCTTCTTTTCTCTTCCTTGTGTCTCGCTGGACAGAGCATGTGCAGAAATGCCTGTGGCTATTGTCACTGCTCCCTGCGAATGACCCCTACTGCTCCCTCTTGTATGTGAGTGCTCTGATGTGCTGAAAGACACTGCAGCCTTTTGTGGCTCAGTCACAGAATTTAAAACCCACTAGTGTCTATCAGCCCTCTTAAGTGGACACCGTCTCAGTCTCCTGCATTCGTTCTTCCAGGAAACGTATGTACCTCTCTATTTTCCCTTTCAAAACTACAATATCAACACTGCTGTTTCTGACACTTAGGCATCCCATACAAAGCCACATTGAATCTTCACCAATAAAAATACATCCAACCAACAAGTTTCTAAGAAGGTGTCAAGTAGGGAATGATCATGTGTAATAACTGAGACACAAATTTATTAAAAGGAGTCAGTAGCATTGATCATTCTCTCCCTAAGGAGGAGTAGAAATCTGTACCGAGCACAAGAACAGATTATGAGTTCTCCTTAGAAAGGGAGAAGCAACACTTAATTTTTTAAAACCTAAGACATTAGAGAACTTAGATAAGAAATTTTTAATTGTTTTTAATCTTTCTGGTTTTGGGGGGAGGAATAGGGTGGAGAGAAAGTTAATACCTGTGTAATACGTAGAAACTTTGAAAGTAAAATGCCATTGGTGGTTGGAGGGGGGGGGGGGGAGGAAAAAATACACCAAGCACATATACATATGTGCCCAAAATCCTGAGAGAAGAATGGAGGAGAAAAGATGGCAGCATGGCAATCCCTGCTGGGGGATGATTTCTCATTTTCTCGCTCTCTGATGAGCACACGTGTACGATGGCTGATCCGAGTGCCCAATATGCTTCCCTCCCATTAAGAAGGACCAAAGCGAAGACTAAGAAGCTAACATTCGGCTAGAGGGTTTGCGGAAGGAACAGTGCTGGAGCGCAGTGGGGTGCAGTGGAGACACAGCACAGTACGGTGACTCAGGTGGCCTTATATGGGGCAGTAATGCATCCACATCTGCAGCCCCATCTTCCCAGATGAGACTGGCTTGGAACTGGAAGGGACTTCTGCAATGAGAACATCAATGAGACATACCCAGCAGCCCTCGTTAACACCTTGGCACTTCAAGTCTACTGCAGGGGAACCCGCAGACTTTACAGCCATGGGCCCAGTTTGAGGAGCAGCCAGGGGTGCTTGAAACCTGTGAACTGCCCTGGAGGAGGAGCCCAGGCTGCGTTGTACCCTCCCTCAGGCAGGCGGGGTGTACGAAGCCCTTTTGTGATCACATCCACCTGTGTCCCTCGGGAGCAGCTGGGTGAGGAACCTTGCCTACAGCTGACTCCCTGGTGAGGCCCTGCTCTCCTTGCATCTTGCGGGAGCAGCAAGAGTGAGGTCACCCACTGCCATATGCTGCACAGGCTGACCTCACCCACCGCATCCCACTCAAGCAGCTGGGGAGCAACACTACCCGCGGCTGATGACTGCGGGAGGCACTGGAGTGGCCCTTTCTCCCTGAGTGTCGCAGGGTCAGTGATCTTATTCACAGCCACGTACCATGCAGAGAGCTGCCAGAGCATCACCCCCCACTCACAGATCATAGAAACAGCAGCGCCCCCCGCCATGAATATGCCCTGCCTTTAGGAGAGCTGGGCCGGAACTGGTAGAGCCGTGCTACAAACCTCTACAACCTAAGCCATAAAGTTACTGGAGTACATCGCCAGCACTGACTACAGATGAAGAAACGACCCGGAGACTACACGTACACTGTACCTACCTTGAACCAAAGTCAACACGCCCTACCCGACATTCTAGAATCCATCTACAGGATGGATTCTTTTTTAAAAAGAGAACTATTTATTTGGGGACCAGCAGGTGGTGTGGTGGTTAAGGTGCTGGACACTTTCACATGGCCAACCAAGTTAAGTCCCGGATCTGGTGGCTTGCTTTCTCACTTCCCTCCATGTCTCTCTCTGATCAAATAAAAAAAAAAGCATGAATGAATAAATAAAATTAAAAAAAATTATTAAATTTTATTTATTATTGCTATTTATTTATTTTTAATTCACCAGAGAGAGATAAGTGAGAAAGCAAGCCACAAGGTCCAGGACTTGAACTACAGTCAATGATGTGGGAATCTAGTGTCTTAATCACGCCACCTGCCAGCCACCAAACTTAAGTCCTATAATTGGTAGAGGTAACCACTATGCCAGATGTAAAAATATCAATGTAGGAACACAACAAAGCATGAAAAGGTAAGGCAATGTGACACCCTCGAAGACACACAGTAATTCTCTGGCAACGGATCCCACGGAGAAGAAAGTCTATGAAATGCCTAAAATGACATCTGAAATTATGACCATAAGGAAACTCAGTGAGCTACAAGAGAACACAGACAGACAATTCAATGAGAACAATATATAATCTGAATAAGAAAATCAACAGATAAATACAGACAAACAAACAAAAAAACAGCTATCTTGAGGCTGAAGAATTTAATGAAAGGAATAAAAAATTTAACAGAGCTTCAACTACAGACTTCATTAAGCAGGAGGAGGGAGGCTGGCAGGTGGCATGGTGGTAAAGGACTGGCCTCCCACATGGCTAACCATGGTTCAAGTCCTGGACCTGATGGCTTGCTTTCTCACTTTCCCTTTCTCTCTCTGTGTCTCTGCCTGGTCAAATTGAAAAATAATAACAAATGGAATTAAGTAATTCTTAAAAAAAGAAAAAGAGGAAGAACCTTTGAACTTAAAGAAGAGAATGGATAATATATTCAAGGTGTTTAAAAAAGACTGCCAGCCAGGAATACTGCACCCAACAAAACTATCCTTAGGAAATAAAGTCTTTTCTAGACAGACAAATATGAAGGAAACTTATTTTCACTAGATTAGCTTTACGAGAAATGTTTAAGGGAGTTCTACATCTCTAAGCAAAAGGATACTGGCATTATGAACACATGGGTAAGTATAAAACTCACTGGTAAGGTGGGTACACAAATGAGAAAGGAATCAAACCTTAGCATTTAATGAAACCACTAAACCACAAAGTTAAATAATGTGACTGGAAGAAAGAAATAAAGAAAATACAAAATAAACATGAAATAAAGTGACAGAAGTAAGTCCACGGCTATCAATAACTCTGAATGTTAATGCACTAACCAGGACGTTTAGTACATTCGGTACAGACTGGAGGCTGGCAGGTGGCATGGTGATCGTGGTGCTGGACTACCACATGGCCGACCGAGATTCAAGTCCTAGACCCAGTGGCCTGAAAATCACAACAGATAAATTGATAAATAAATAAATAAATATATATTTAAAAAGGTACAGACTGAATGGATTAAAAAACATGACCCACCTCTATAATGCCTACAAGAAACTTCTCCACTGGTAAAGACACATGAAAATGAGGGGATGAAAAAAGATATTTCAGGACTTGAACTATAGTCAACGACGTGGGAATCTAGTGTCTACAGAAACCAAAGCCCAGCAGGTATGACTACTACCTGTAAAGAAGGTAAAGCAGACTTTAAGTCAAAAACTGTAAAAAGAGAGAAAGAAGGTCATTATATAATGATGACGGGATCCACGCAGCAAGAGGATGTGATGATGGCAAAGATTCGTACACCTAACAGCAGAACAGCCAAGCACCTAAGGCCAGTGTTAGATGTGAAGGGAGACAGAGACTCCAACACAGCCACAGCTAGGACTTGGCCCCACTCCCAGACCTGGACAGATCATCTAGACAGAAATCCACAAAGAAACATTAAACTGTACCATAGAAAAGATGGATCTAACAGACAGAACCTTTCATCCAACGTTGCAAATATGCATTCTTCTTATCAGCATGGCGACCATTCTCCAGAATAGAACATATGATAGGCCACAAAATAAGTGTGCACAAATGAAAAAAATCAAAATCATAACAAGTACCTTTTTTTGACAACAATTGACTAAAACTAGAAATCAATAACAAAAACTACTGGGGAGTCCAGTGACATAGCCATTACGCTAACTGTTGGTTCCCCTTTAAAATTTTTTTTAAGGTAAAATATTATCTCAGCTTTCAGCCCTGCCTTTATCTTGCTAATAATCCCCTTTCCCCCTCCCACCCAGGAGAAGCAAGGGGCAGGCCTTTAGAAGATTCCTCTGTGGCTCCTGAGAACTAATAATTATGTGCCGTGCAGTTTTCTATTTTCTGCTTTTTTTTTTTTTAAAAAAAAAAAATAATTTTGGGAACCAGCAGCTAGCATAATGGCTATGTCGCTGGACTCCCACGTAGTCAACTGTGGTTCGTGTCCCGGACCCGGTGGCTTAAAACTCACGCCGGGCGCGTGTGCGTGCGTGCCCAAGATCCCGAGAGGAGAATGGAGGAGAAGGGATTGCGGCATGACCATCCCCCCCGGGGGGTGATTTCTCGCTTTCTGTCTCTATGTCTCTCTCTATCTGTCTGGCGAGTGCATGCACCCTATAGCGAAAACCTCAAAAAAATTTTTTTTTGTTTGTTGTTTTTAATTTTTTCCCTTCTTTTTGTTTCTTTGCTGTTGTTGTTTTTTCTTTCTCTGTTGCCTTTTCTTTTTCTGGTCCTCAGTCTCCATTCACTGTGTCTCTAGACAGATCTAAGGGAACCATGGCCGAACACCCAAATACAATTTGGGTTAACATTTTCCTCAATATTCACGAAATCTGCTGCACAAAAGGATAAAAATGGAATGGCAAAGAGATTCCAGATCACCTCCTTCTGCATGCTCCTGAAAGCTTAAACTTGAAGAATTAGGAAGAAATACACCACCCATCAGATGACTAGGAATCACCTCAAGGCCACAAGAAATAAGGGAAAGCAAGAAAATACCTCTCCTGCAAGGGAAAAGAATAACTCCTCTTCATTCACAGACAGTTCAGTGGAAATCATGGAAATGTCTGATAAAGAATTTAGAATATTCGTAATGACAAAGCTAAAAGAGATGGGTGAGAAGAGAGACAATGAACTGCAGAGACAAGAGAAAGGAGCTGGCAAGTTCCAGGAGGTGAGGGAATTCTTGTAAGATCTAAAAGAGGAATTACACACTTTAAAAATGAATCAAATGGACCTGTTAAGAGATGAAGGCCATAATACAGGAAGTCAAAATTTCCCTTGAAAGTATTAAAAGCAGACTAGATCATAGACAAAATAAAATCTCAGACGTAGAAGAGAAAAATTGCTGGCCTAGAAAAATCCACCACAAAGACTGAGAATATTGCCCCCCAAAATGACAATATACGATAAATACTAGATACCATCAAACGTCCAAACATCCATATAAATGGTATCCCAGAAGGCAAAGAGACTCATAAGGGCATTGATAATCTGTTCCATGAAATCCTGCAAGAAAACTTTCCAAACCTAGAGAAGCACTCAAAGATCCAGTCCCAAGAAATACAAAGGACCCCAAATAGAATCAACCCAAGAAGAGCTTCTCCAAGATACATTATAGCCAGACTGACCAAAACCACAGACAAAGAGACAAGATACTAAGATTGGCAAGAGAAAAACAGCAAGTTACCTACAAAGGATATGCCGTCAGGCTAACAGCAGGCCTCTCATCAGAAATAATGCAAGGAAAGAATGAGAAAATATATCCAAAGTGCTAAGGGAAAAGCAATTTCAGTCAAGAATACTTTAAGCTGCAAGATTATCCTTCATATGGGAAGAAAAGACAAGAACGTTCTCAGATAATCAAAAGCTCAAAGAATTTACCAACACCAGACCATATCTCCAAGAAGTTCTCGAGGGAGTGGTATACCAGGAAAATTAAATAGACACACAGAAATAAGAGTTCAAAAACTAAAAAAAAAGGCCAATTTAATTGTAGGGACACATCTGAAGTTGAATATTATATCCCAGAATTTAATTGGGAAGATCGAACCACAACAGAAGATAGTTAATCTATGAGGCTGTACATGAGGCTGAATTGGTGACGTATAATTTTATGACTTTTGACTAAAACATTGCTGATTTTCTTCTAGGCTTTGTTTTCCAGTTTTAAGGATTTTTGTCCTGTCTTGA